>NC_086172.1:182856306-183166306 GCF_023053635.1 Elgaria multicarinata webbii | reverse complement strand
ATTAAATATTATATTTTAAAAAAAAATATTATAAATTATTAAATTATTATAATTTTAAAAAAAGCATGTTCAGAGGAGGGCAACCAGGATGATCAGGGGTCTGGAAACAAAGCCCTATGAAGAGAGACTGAAAGAGCTGGGCATGTTTAGCCTGGAGAAGTGAAGATTGAGGGGAGACATGACAGCACTCTTCAAATACTTCAAAGGTTGTCACACAGAGGAGGGCCAGGATCTCTTCTCGATCCTCCCAGAGTGCAGGACACGGAATAACGGGCTCAAGTTAAAGGAAGCCAGATTCCAGCTGGACACCAGGAAAAACATCCTGACTGTTAGAGCAGTACGACAATGGAATCAGTGACCTAGGGAGGTTGTGGCCTTTCCCACACTGGAGGCCTTCAAGAGGCAGCTGGACAACCATCTGTCAGGGATGCTTTAGGGTGGATTCCTGCATTGAGCAGGGGGTTGGACTCGATGGCCTTGTAGGCCCCTTCCAACTCTGCTATTCTATGATTCTATGATAGGAGTGTCAATAGGAAAAAGTGGACACACACATTGCAAAGGGGTAATAAAACATCCAGGAATTAATGCATTCAGCTAAGCTATCTAGACAGTTTTACTATGATCCAGGCAATATCACCAGTCCAGCAGCTCTGACTCTGTCTTTTCTCTAGGCCTCTTATGTTCTTTCTTTCCTTCTCTCTCTCTCTCTCTCTCTCTCTCTCTCTCTCTCTCTCTCTCTCTCTCTCTCTCTCTCTCTCTGTGTGTGTGTGTGTGTGTGTGTGTGTGTGTTTATTGTTAATAAGGAGATGAGTTTATTGTTATTTTTTGTTTCCTGCATTAACCTCTCACTCCCACCATCTTTCCTAGGACCTTCTCTGAACTTTATAAACTCCTGCTTCCAGGGCAAAACTTCTTAACCTCTTTATTCTAACTGAACGTCTGATCTCTAAATAGTCCTCGTTTGGCTGAAATTGTCTAGCATACACACACATACAAAGATGTAACCTCATAATGTCCTACAATCAAGCTAAATACAAAAATAGACAGCTCTATTCTTTCACAATCCCTATTGATTAAAAAATAATAATTCCTATGTTATGTTGCTGTCTAGTGATTTAATGTAATATTCAGACATGAGAGTGAAGACATTGTTTTTGTTTTGAAAGTTTCTGTAAATTCTTTGTCTCTGTGTTATCAGGACCATTTCCAATGGCCCTCTTGACTTTAAAAATCTATCCAGATTATTCATTTCTAGGTTATCCAGGAGGGAAGAGACACCAGAATAATATAAAGACAGACATTTAACAAGATAGGAATGCTGGAAGAGCCCTGCTGGATCTGACACCTAAGTCCATCTGATCCAGCCTTCTGGTCCCACACTAGACAACCTGATGCCCCTGGAAGCCCAGGAGCAGGGTCTTGTGTGCTGTAGCCCCTTCCTGCTCATCCGCTCCATCAACTGGTATTGACAGGTCTCCTGCCTGTGATCCTGGAAGTAATATTTATTCAACGTGTTTACTAGCCAATGATTACCATCTCTTCCAAGATGGCAGCTTCCTGGGTTTCGCAAAAATGGCTTGGGATCACAATACCTGACGTAACACCTCTCCCAACATGAACCTACCTGTACAATGCGCTCAACATCTAAGGTCCTCCTCCGAGTGCCTACTCCGAGGGAAGCTCAGAGGATGGCAACAAGGGAGAGGGCCTTTTCAGTGGTGGCCCCCCAGTTATGGAATGGTCTCCCCAATGAGGCTCACCTGGTGCCAACATTGTTATCTTTTCGGTGCCAGGTCAAGACTTTTCTCTTCTCCCCGGCATTTAACAGCATTTAAAAACATATGCTAAGTTTGTTTGTTTTTTAATAGACCCCAGAACTGTTGTTGTTTAAATGGATACTGTTGTTTCATACTGTTGTTTTTATATTTTTAATGGTTTAAAATTTTGTATACTTTTTAATGTTCACTGTTTTTCCACTTTTGTAAACCTCCCAGAGAGCTTCGGCTATGGGGCGGTATATAAATTTAATAAATAAATAAATAAATATTTTTAAGAAATCACTTTAAAGAACACAAAAAAATAACACAAATTTATTAGCTGTCATACATCTCATGAAATGGACTGTGATCCACCACAATGTATCACATCATAAATTTAAGCTCTTGGTTGTGGTTAACTAAATCAGTTCCATTCCAAGGACTGTATTAAATTGAGAGACACAAATAATTTCTGGTGTGATTTCCTAGGTACTCTGATATTCCAACTGAAATGGAATGAAGTTTAGATGACATTTTTTTCATTCACATTGTGCATTTCTCTGTCAGAAATTTACATTGCAAAATCCAGACCCTGAATTCAGAAAACCCCATGCTCTGTAATTCTATTTCACCTCCACTTTGACAATTCCCTGCTTGCACTGAGATAAGACATTAACCAGCCACTGAAGCAGAGACCCTGGTTGGTGATAGAGACAGCATATGAAGGACAGAACCAGTTCAATAACACTTGTGTGTTCCCAACTCCCACGTTCTCTGCTTGTCTTCCCATTACATCTATAAAAAGAGTGCTTGAAGCAGAGTTAAGTGAAGAAACTGTGGACTTTTCCTCAAAAATTGTTTCTAGCTGCAAAGAGAAGACTATTAAAGTATTACAAAGAGACTCAGAACAAGGTTGTCATAAGAATGCAAGAGCCAAATCAGGCCAAGGGGCCATTTATTTATTTAGTCCAGCGTTCTGTTTAAGAACGTAAGAAGGGCCCAGAGGCTGCCTCCGACCCAGGGGCCATCTAGTCCAGCACTCTGTTCACCCAGTGGCCGACCAGCCGTCGGCCAGGGACCCACAAAGCAGCAGCAAAGCGGATTTTATACCCATTTGGGTGTGTTTCTGGGTTGCTTTGTTTGTTTCTTTGTTTTTTGAGCTGAGAGCTGCACCACAGAATTTGGAAAAGGGCAAAATCCAAAGGATAGCTCTGTTCAGAGCCACACATCAAAATGTGGACTGAAGAGAACCCCCCACCAGGGCCCCTCCTCAAAAAAACCTTCTTCCGAAAGGGCTTCCAGGCCAGTGTTTAGAATACAGGCAACAAGCACAGGCCTAATGGAGGTTCACACAATTAGGACCAGTGTGGCTGAGTGCCTAGAGGGAGATTCCCAAACCCTTCTCTCATGACTCTTCCAATGAAGGCCTTAGCTAGACCTAAGATTTATCCCGGGATCGTCCCAGGGTCGTCCCTGCCTGCTCCCAGGATATCCCCTGTGTCATTTACATGAACAGGGATGACCCCGTGACGATCCCGGGATAAACCTTAGGTCTAGCTAAGGCCAAAACCGGTTAGCATTATATTCTGGACAGACAAGAGCAGGGGGTTGGACTCGACAGCCTTGTAGGCCCCTTCCAACTCTGCTATTCTATGATTCTATGATTCTATAAGTCCAACTCCTTCTTCACAGAGTGCAGAATTCATCACTTGGCATGCCCCCAGTGTGGTGATGTCTGCTGTCTCAGGCAGCTTTAATGGTGGATTAGGTGGAATTGTGGAGGTTATCAGTGGCTACAGCCATGTTCAGGTGAAGTATTATGCCGCTGAACAGCTGCTGCCCTGGTGCCCCTCCAAGTCCTCCTGTGGGCTCCCTGGAGGCATCTGGCTGGCCACCGTTTGCTCAGCTGGTCCTTTGGCCAGACTCAGCCAGGCTCTCTTTATATCGTTCCTACCTTCCTTGTTCCATCCCTCCAGTCTAACGCCAAAGTCATCCCCACTGCTCACCTGTCAGCACCAGGCTGCCACCACTTCCCTTCTTGTCCATCCCATATAGATCAAGGTGCTGCCGGTTTGGTGCTTCGATGCCTTGGCCAAGATGTTCCTGTCACCAGATAGCGAGGCCATCACGACACTCTCAGTGGCTCCCTGTACATTCCCAGGCACAGTTCTGGAGATGATTTGAATCTTGAAAGCCTTATACAGATTGGGACCAGGGTATCTAAATGATCACCTGCTCCCGCATAAATCAGTCTTCTTCTTGGAGCAACCCAGCAAACGGAGGCTTAGGCAGCTGATGACCAAAGAAGGGACCTTTTTTGAGTTGGCACTCCCAATTCTGGGGTGTTCTGCCCAGGGCTGCTTGCCTGGCGGTTGACTTCACATGCTTTAAGTGCTGGGCTGAGGCCTCTCCATTGACCCTGCTAGGCTTTTCACGTGTTCTTTGTGTGTGTGTGTGTGTGTATGTGTGTGTGTGTGCTGCTTTTGAGGTGTGTGTTTGTGTGTGTGTGTGTGTGCTTTTGAGGTGTGTGTTTTTGTTTTGTTTTTTAGTGCAGCGTTTTCAAATCAGATTGTTGTAATTCATATTCGATGATGTTCATTTGATGGATATAAGATACCTCATTATTCCATGAATTATAAAGTATAATCCAGATTATTCAAAATAAACTATTGTCATGAGACACTTGGGACTGATTTTGACAATTGCTCCTGAGAAGGGAGGAGGCAAAGGGGCTTTAAGACATAAGAGGTCAAACCGAGGTTATCAGAAGCCGGCATGAACTCAGCAGCAAACGTGTAATCTGGACGTTCACTTATACACGGTTTGAGGGCATTGATTTCTCCCGCCTCTCCTCCCCCAGCCCACTTCCCTTATGGTATCTGGCAAAACCACATTAAACCATTTTAGGAGATACTAATGAAACTGCATCCACAGCTGAAGCTGCTCACTGGAAACATTGATATCAGGAACGGGTCCTCCCGGCCCTTGTCTCCGGCACATTTGCCCTTCAGGGGTTAAATAACATCTCCAATTATCTGGTCATAAATAGTAGCATATCTTACTCTTGTCCTATAAACGAATAATGTTTGCTTCTGGAGCTTTTATCTTCACATTATTGCCCTCTTGTGGTTGTTGGAGCCAATTCATTGCCTTTCTCTCCAAGGCTTTCTTCAGCCTGTACCTCAAAGCATCTGATTTGCTTTCCTGAAACCTGGTAAAAGCCTGGCATTTGTTGGCCTAAGGAAATGATTCTGAGTGCAAAAGGACCCCATTTCTTTGATCCCATGCAACCAGGAAAGAGAGGCTGCGAGACCCTGAAGGATATTCATTGTTACTGTATGTCACTATTTATTTTTTATTTAATTAAGAACATCAGAAGTGCCCTGATGCTGGATCAGACCAAGGGTCCAACTAGTCCAGCACTCTGTTCACACAGGGGCCAACCAGCTGCTGACCAGCAACCCCCAAGCAGGACACAAATGCAACAGCACTCTCCCACCCATGTTCCCCAGCAACCAGTATATATAAGCTTACTGCTTCTAATACTGGAGGTAGCACATAGCCATCAGGGCTAGTAGCCATGGATAGCCTTCTCCTCCAGGAATTTATCCAACCCCCTCTTAAAGCCATCCAATTGGTGTCACCCCTGACTTGCAGTGGTTAAATCTTACTCTGAGTCTCCCCTTCACACATTACACCCAAATTGCCAAAGTTGAATTTGTATTTAAGTAAACTTGTATATATTTATTTAAAATATAAGAGTGAAGAAAAAAGAGGTTACTCACAGCCAGAATTTGCAAGCTGTTTCAAGGAAGACCACCATCCACTGCTTATCTAAGCACCACTCTTCTGCCTTGCCCAGTGAAGGAGGACCCAGGGAGGCCAGCTAGGTCTCCCAATGTGGGCAGGGCCGGCCTGGGGTGATGGGGGCAAGGTGGGCAGTCACCTAGAGTAGGGTGACCCTATGAAAAGGAGGACAGGGCTCCTGTATCTTTAACAGTTGTATTGAAAAGGGAATTTCAGCAGGTGTCATTTGTATATATGGGGAACCTGGTGAAATTCCCTCTTCAACACCACAGTTAAAGGTGCAGGAGCTATACTAGGGTGACCAGATTTAAAAGAGGTTTGGGCTCCTGCAGCTGTAACTGTGGTGATGAAGAGGGAATTTCACCAGGTTCCCCATATATACCAATGACACCTGCTGAAATTCCCTTTTCAATACAACTGTTAAATAGGGTGACCTTATGAAAAGGAGGACAGGGCTCCTGTATCTTTAACAGTTGCATAGAAAAAGGAATTTCAGCAGGTGTCATTGGTATATATGGGGAACCTGGGGAAATTCCCTCTTCATCACAATAGCTAAAGCTGCAGGAGCTATACCAGAGTGAGCAGATTTAAAAGAGGGCAGGGCACCTGCAGCTGTTGTGATGAAGAGGGAATTTCCCCCAGGTTCCCCGTATATACAAATGACAACTGCTGGAATTCCCTTTTCAATACAACTGTTAAAGATACAGCAGCCCTGTCCTCCTTTTCATAGGGTCACCCTAGCCTAGAGTGCCGAGCTGAGCTCAGGGGCTGCGGCTTTTCAGTGTGCTGCCTGCAATAGCTAGGGGGGGGGGCGGGGGGGTCTGTAACCTTTCTTTCCAAGTCCCACAGGGTACTCACTACGAAAATGTACCTTCCTTCAAATAGCTTAAAAGTATGTTTCATTTGCAGTTTCCACTGTGATGTGATTTGTGCCCAGTAAAGAACAGGGAAACCCGGATTTGCTTTGAGGCAACGTTACCACTTCAAATGCAGTAAAGCACTATAGACATTATATAAATAATAATAATAGAATAAAGTGGTAAGCTGAAAGAGGTCAGCTGGATATCTTTTTCAATTTATAACTTTTCTTTATTATTTTTAAAGATAAACACAATCAATATTCTTAAATAAAGAATGTGTATTCATTTGAGGAACTGCTGCAAAACAAACATATAAACATGTATATAAATCAAGGCTCCAAGCGATGTCCTTGATGGGTGTCACACCTGCACCAGGGCCCATAAACCCTCCGGGTGGCCCTGTGCACCAGGCTATGTGGGGGAGGGGGCACCAAAGCCATGCCTCACCCAGGGCACCATCTATTCCTAGGGTCGAGCCTGAATGCAGGCACCAGCACTGTGCATATTTACCTGTTCTGCATATTTACTTATTGCAGCTGAAATGCAGGTGAGCTCATGCACTGGGTTCCCCTGCAGATAGATCAGGGTCTGAAAACAAAGCCCTATGAAGAGAGACTGAAAGAACTGGGCATGTTTAGCCTGGAGAAGAGAAGATTGAGGGGAGACATGACAGCACTCTTCAAAAACTTAAAAGGTTGTCACACAGAGGAGTGCCAGGATCTCTTCTCGATCCTCTCAGAGTGCAGGACACGGAATAACGGGCTCAAGTTAAAGGAAGCCAGATTCCGGCTGGACATCAGGAAAAACTTCCTGACTGTTAGAGCAGTACAACAATGGAACCAGTTACCTAGGGAGGTTGTGGGCTCTCCCACACTAGAGGCCTTCAAGAGGCAGCTGGACAACCACCTGTCAGGGATGCTTTATGGTAGATTCCTGCATTGAGCAGGGGGTAGGACTCAGTGGCCTTGTAGGCCCCTTCCAACTCTGCTATTCTGTGATTCTATGATTTGTACTAGAGGAGGGGGTCCTTCACATTTCTGGGTCCCAAACTGTTTAAAAGTCAAAAACAGCACTTTGATTCGGGCCTGGGAAGAGACTGAGAGCAAACGAAGTTAGTGCAATATTGATGCTATGTGAACAGACAGGCAGGCGTCTGTCAGCAGTCTGGCTACTACATTTCGCACTACCTGAACTAGTTCCTGGGCACGTTTCAAAGGCAGCCCCTCATATGGCAGGTTACATTAATCTGATCTGAACATCCCCAAGACACGCGTGGCCATGGCAACAACCGCTTTCTCCAGGAAAGAAGAACATGGCTGGAGCAACAGCTTCAGCTGCAAAAACAACACGCTCCCGGACCCGTCACCCACGTAGTCGTCTCGGAGAAATGCCGGGTCCAGGCGCCGGGTAGACCGAACTAAAGTTGGGCAGCTCACTGGCACTGTTCCCATCCCATCTGGTAAGCATCCAATGTAGCACACGCACACAGCGGTGTTGTCGCTCAGGCCGTGGCCAAAGCAGTCACCTCTGTTGTCGATCAACACTGTTAATAGTGTCCCAAAGTGCATCAAAACGGGTGGGATTTCCTACTGACTGCTTTGAAAGTGTTTGTGTGCCAAGGGAGTGTTGCCCTCACTTCTTCGTTCTCCATTCGGTCATCGTGGGGCCTAGTCTGATTGGTGACACAGGGGCTAGACAACGTCCAGGCTGCGATCAGCGACGCGGCTAACACAGGAAGAGGAAGTGATCATAAGGAAAAGGAAAAGAAAGGCGAGGAAGCGGCGGCACGCAGGGGAAGCCGACAGCTGCACTGCACAGTATGGGGGGGGGGGAGTGGGGAGGCGAAGTTCCTCACACATAAGAGGGTTTTCCAGGAAATACTTCGCCCCGCCCTGCCCCCCACTTGCCCTTCAAGATGTTCTCCTTTCGATCCAAAACTCAAAACAGGAGAGCAGAGCAGGCATCCCTGTTAGCCCAGGATTAAAAACACCCTGGGGAATAAATGAGTAGACTCAGAAACCCTGCAGGAAATCCCGTCTGCGTGGAATCGGCGGTGACCTCGTCCCTCTTGGGGCTCCACCTGCTGCAGCGTGCTCAAGGCCAACGCTGTGCGCACTGCCCACCACCTGGCCCCTGAAGAAGAGCGGCTGTTCTGCCAGTGCGCGCTTGAACCAAACTGCGGCTTGTTTAATGAGCCACGCTGCAAGCAGACCGGAGCAGCCCTGCTCAATGGTCTTTTTCACACACACACACACACACACACACACACACACACACACACACACACACGGGCCATGTGATGAATACAGAGAAGAGGATGTTTGCAAAGAAGATACCTGTTTGCAGAAGGTTTAAGAGCATGTGGGTTCCCCCATTCTCCCTGCCTGTTCTCTCATGCAGGATTTGGGTGGGGGAGGGGTAGATCAAAGGGGCAGAGAGCGGGCTTTGCAGGCGGAGCCCCCCCCCCCGGTGCAACCCTTGATATCTCCAGGCAGGGGGCTGGGAAAGGCCCTTGTCTGAGAACCTGGAGAGCAGCTGCCGGTCCATGTAAAGAGTAATGGGCTCAAAGGGACTGAGAGGGTCGGTCTAACACAGTATAAGGTGGCTACCTGGGCTCTGAAATTAGATGTCGGGGCGGCTGGCAGGGAGTTACACAGAGCTCTGAGGAGACTGGCAAGCACAGAGGCAGAACAGCACAGCCGAAGCGTCCGTTGGCCTGGTCTCAAGGGGCGAGTTGCAGTGATGCCCAGCGCTGAGGCTCAGAAGCCAAAGGGGGGGGGGGGGAGAGCACACGTTATTTATTTATTCGATTTATGAGTCACCCGGTAGCCAAAGCTCTCAGGGCACGCAATAAAAACAAATGCAATAAAAACAATGGTAAAACACACTGAAATACTTTCTTAGAAGTTTTAAAAGCAGCAACAATATTATAATTTTAAAAGGAGAAATAAATACCCATGCAGATAAAACATGGGAAAAGACAATTGTAAAACGCAGCATTAAATGTATCATTAAAAAAAGAAGACGAAGAAGCAGTTAAAATTCTTTTAAAAGGCGCTTCAAAAATTTGGGATCCTGAACCCATGGGGCTGTTTTGATGCCTTCTTTGCCCCGGGGTGGCGCCGGAACTGCGCAGCGTCAGTTAGATGACGCAGCTGCAGATTCGAAGCCGCCCCAGGGCAAAGAGCCAAAGTTGGGGACTTACCCCAACTTTTCCAGCCAGAGCGAGGGCAGCCCAGCTCTTCCTCCAGTCTGTTCTCACTCAGAAGCTGCTCCAGGGTCGCTCAGGGGGCGTTCCCGGTGGATGGCAACCCCTGATTGGTCGCCATCCGCCCGGGCAGAGGGAAGGTGGTTGGCCAGCAAGCAGAATGGACGCTGGAACGCCTCGTGGGGAGAAGCGCTTATTTTCTTCCTACCTTTTGCTAAAACCAATATTTTATCCCATTCCAGCTGACTCCTACAATATTTTCTCCCTCCCTCAAACTGCTGCTGCTGCTGCTGTCACCGCTGCTGCTGCCTCCCCCTCCTCCTCCTGTTTCAAGGAGGGAGGGGGCGGATGGCAGCCATAAACCCCACGCTTGCTCCGTGGCAAGGGGATTAGCAGGCACAACCCTACCGGAGCAAAAGCACGGGGTTTCAGGGAGAATGAGGTGCCAACTCGGCTCTGTGAAGACACCTCCCACTTGCCTCTCCCCAACAATGAAATAAGAAAAAAAAATTTATTTATTTATTGCACTTATATACTGCTCCCATAGCCAGGGCTCTCTGGGCGGTTTACAGAAATTCTAAAATTAAGATAAAAACGAGTATACAAAATTTAAAATTCTAAAACACAGAACATACACACATAAAGCATTAAAAACCGTTAAAAAAAACTAAACATGTGGGTGATTAAGATGTGCCGCCATATGCCTGGGCAAAGAGGAAAGTCTTAACCTGGCGCCAGAAAGATAGCAGTGTTGGTGCCAGGCGAGCCTCATCAGGGAGATCCTTCCACAGTCTGGGGGCCACCACCGAAAAGGCCCTGTCCCTCGTTGCCACACTCCGAGCCTCTCTCGGAGTAGGCACCCGGAGGAGGACCTTAGATGTTGAACGTAGTGACCGGGTATATTCATGTCGGGAGAGGCGTTCCGTCAGGTATTGTGGTCCCAAGCCGTGTAAGGCTTCATAGGTCAAAACCAGCACCTTGAATTGGGCTCAGAAACATACAGGAAGCCAGTGCACGCGGACCAGAGCAGGTGTTATACGGTCGAACCTTCTGGTTCCCGAAATCAATCTGGCTGCTGCATTTTGCACAAGCTGCAGCTTCCAAACCGTCTTCAAAGGCAGCCCTATGTAGAGTGCATTGCAGTAATCTAACTTGGAGGTTACCAGAGCATGGACAACTGAAGCCAGGTTATCCCTGTCCAGATAGGGGCGTAGCTGGGCCACCAACCGGAGTTTGTAGAAGGCACTCCGTGCCACTGAGGTCACCTGAGCCTCAAGTGACAATGATGGATCTAAAAGAACCCCCAAGCTATGAACCTGCTCCTTCAGGGTGAGTGAAATCCCATCCAGCAGTGGTAGAACACCACCACCCCATCCTGCCAGCAGAATCACCTACTAACAGCATCTCAGTCTTGTCTGAATTGAGCTTCAGTTTATTAGCCCTCATCCAGTCCATTGTCGCAGCCTGGCAATAAAGCCTGGCAATGCGGTCTATTTGTTTTTGAGTTTGGAGGGATGGGTTGGACCCTGCCATGGCATCCCTGGGCAGCAGGTGGGTGGGCATAAGGAACTCCCACTGGATTGGGGCCACTGGTGGCAGAATGAGTGGATCCCCCAAACGCACCAGGCTGATAGAGAAGCAGCATGTGCTCATTCAAAGGAAAGAGGGAGGGGGTTTCCACACAAAGCCGCGTTGCCTTGCGCTTGGTCCCTAAACAGAGGAGGGTGGCTGAGAGCACGTAGGGGGCAGAAAACCCCAACTTCACGTATAACCTGATGGGATCTGATCTGGCGGTGACCGAACAAGAAAGAGATCTTGGGGTCGTGGGGGACAGCTCGATGGAAATGTCCACCCAGTGTGCGGCCGCTGTAAAGAAGGCAAACTCCATGTTAGGCATGATAAGAAAAGGAGTTGAGAATAAAACGGCCAGTATCAGACTGCCCTTCTACATATCTATAGTGCAACCACGCTCAGAATACTGTGTACAGTTCTCGTCACCACACCTAAAAAAAGGCTGTTATGGAGCTGGGAAAAGTGCAGAAAACAGTAACTAAAATTATGAAGGGGATGGAGCATCTCCCCTAAGAGGGAAGGTTACATCAACTGGGATTGTTTAGCTTCGAGAAGAGGAGGCTAAGGGGAGACATGATAGAGGTGTAAAAAATTATGCATTGTGTGGAGAATGTGGATAGGGAGGCATAGGCCTCATCTTGAGTATTGCGTCCAGTTCTGGACACCACACTTCAAGAAGGATGCAGACAGGAGGGCCAGGATCTCTTCTTGATCCTCCCAGAGTGCAGGACACAAAATAATGTGCTCAAGTTACAGGAAGCCAGTTTCCAGCTGGACATCAGGAAAAACTTCCTGACTGTTAGAGCAGTACGACAATGGAACCGATGGAGGTGGTGGGCTCTCCCACACTAGAGGCCTTCAAGAGGCAGCTGGACAGCCTTCTGTCAGGGATGCTTTATGGTGGATTCCTGCACTGAGAAGGTGGTTGGACTCGATGGGCAACAAAATGGCTCCCATGAGAGGACAAGTCACCAGCCCCAAAGACACAGCACAAGGCAGAGGTGGGGTCTGAGCCCAACACATTGAACAGCCCCTTTAAACCCATAGTATTCTTCACCAACTGTTACCTGCTTCATAGCAATCCCAGCTGCTGGTAAGAAAATGTGCGATTATGATTATGATTATTTCTAGTGGGAGGGGTGGAGCACCTTGGCATATGTCAAGAAACAGGTCTGCAGGTGCACGGGGGCCCACGCCTGCCGTGTCGCCTACCCCTGTCCTGCCCCAGGCTCTTCAGTGAAAGGACACAGATGTTTGAAGAGTGGTGGTGCCGCGAACCCCCGTTCCAGCTGGTTGGCACCCCTCTCCACGTGGGATGTGGTGTCCCAGTCAGGGGCGGCACATGGGGCTGTTGACTCCAAGGGTCCATCCTTCTATTTCCGCAGCCCCATCTGAAACTGACGTGGTTTGGGCCCATGGCTCTGCAACCCACGGAAGCGTTGGCGTCCCTCAATCCCATTCATGGTCACGGCATCACTGCCACGGCGCTCAGCGAGGTTATCAGCTTACAGCTGCAGCTCTCGTGCGATTTCTGTAGCCCCATGAAGCGTTTTATGGGGGAAATATACAAAGGAAAGACAACCGTGAGCAAAGACAGCACAACGCCACTTATCCATAAACTTGGGAGGAACTCCAAGTGTTATAAATTCTAACTTCCAAGATGTAATTTGCTCCTCTAGGTCTCACCCATTTTTCTGAGAAAATAATGTAAGAGAAAAGCAGCAGAACACTTTTGTTCTTTTGCTTTCCAGTTCAACAAATGACTGTGGTTTTCTTTTTCAAAACAGCACATGTAATTCTGTTTCCAGTAAGATAAATACACAGGCTAAGACAACGCAAAGGCCCACAAATGCCATTTCTGAGGAACACTTGGCAATAACCTAATTAATTCAGTTCGGTTTTATCACACACAAAACCTCAATGTCAGTGAGGGATTTTGTTTTGGACTGTGCAGAATATTCACTAACAAAACATTTTAGTTACATTTCCCCCTCCCCTTGCAGGCTGCGCGTTTATTTTTCTTCTCTTTGTTTTTTACCACTTATAGGCAAACCATCCGGGCCTTCTTCCTCACCCATCGCAGCCAATAAGGTGTTCCTGTAAACAACGGGGTACTGATGCCATCAGGGCAGTCAGTCAGAGGCGGTGATGTAACATTGCAGACGCCAACTTGGTGAAGGGCGAGAAGCCCAGGCCTCCTTCCAGGCAGAGGTCCTGACCAGGGAGTGATGCTACGTCAGAGGGAGCGCGACCCTCCTTGTCCTCCCGCTGAAGGTGTGGGCATTTTGACACACACCCCTCCAGCTGCCATAATGTGGCAGGGCACATTTCCTGCCCTCCCGGATTTCTGCGTAGCCCTTGGTATTTGCCAAGGTGTGGTCAAGATTTAGATGGCTTTGAAAAGAGGGAGAGAGAGAGAAGAGGAGGAAAAGAAATGTGTGATGGAAGGGACCTGTTTTATACTTTGTATATAGCTTTCTTGGGAGAATGATGAGGTTCCTTCCTGTGCCTGCTAAAACCCAAAGGTCAAAAGGGTTGCACTCCAATTATTATTATTATTATTATTATTATTATTATTATTATTATTATTTATATAGCACCATCCGTGTACATGGTGCTGTACAGTGTAAAGCAATAAAATAGCAAAACCCTGCCGCGTAGGCTTACATTCTAATAAAATCATAATAAAACAATAAGAAGGGGATTTATTTATTTATTTATTTATATATCACCATCAGTGTACATGGTGCTGTACATTTGGCCTAGTCTTCCTTCCACACATGGAACAGGGTGCATTTATTCCCATGACAGAAGCACATCTGTTTGGCACATCCATCGGACTAGAAAGACAAAGACCCGATTCACAGATGGCAGCTCTGCAGATGAGCAGAGTTCCTAGAACTGGTGCGGCATTAACAGTTCATGAAATGGGCTGTGAAGGCCCCCCACCCATTCAAATCTCTCCTTAACTGTGGGGTCTCTGGGTGGCCCTAGGTAAGTCACCACCATCTGTCAGACTCAGGTCACAGTCTGCCATATGTGGGGATTAATCCTGGCACAGGGTAATTCTTAAATATTTCTGTGGGGATGCCCTGCTTGGGCACCAAATGCCACATACATAGAATCATAGAATCATAGAATAGCAGAGTTGGAAGGGGCCTACAAGGCCATCGAGTCCAACACCCTGCTCAGTGCAGGAATCCACCCTAAAGCATCCCCGACAGATGATTGTCCAGCTGCTTGTCTGTAATATTTAAGGGTTACATCAGTTGTTTGGTGCAAAGTTTCAAGAAGAGCCCCTGTGCAGGACGGTCCCCTTGTGTCAGGCCTCTGCAGCTGCAGAATAAGCAACCTTTTCAGGAGCTTATTCCTGGGGGGTGTTGGGGGGGTTATATCAGCGTCAAACACCTCTGGTGGGCACCAGGTTGGGGAAGGTGGTGCTATACCATAAAAGATGCTGTGTTTCAGTACCACGGAGAGAGCGAGAACGGCTTCTTTCTCCTTCATTCTGGGTGGGAGAAAAAGAATCTGATTTTTTTTGAAGCAAATTCATTACAGAAAGGGAGAGCCGAGGAAGCTGCCCGGGCAGAATCTTGGCTCACGTCACCTCGCACTGCCCCCTCCCTCACGGGCTCCCCAGAGGCTCAGGCCAAGAGAGGGGCTCCCCCACCACCCTCGCACCGGATCTTTTCCACTGGGGATGTTTCCTAGGATTGACCGTGGTGGATCCTCCAGGGGGTAAAGTGGGTGCAGAACCATGGTAGCCCCTTTGGCCCACCCATTCCAGGCGGAGGGATGAGGGGAGTGTGGGGAAGGCGTTTGTGGAGGTTTTCTTAAAACCAGCTAGAGAAATTTACCAAAACATCAGTAAAGCTCTGCCAGGAATTGACTGTCCCAGACTGGAAGGGTTCTGCTGCATATGACTGGGCAAAAGTCTCACCACCACCACCTTCACCAGATCTTTGTCTGCAACGAAGGTGGAATATCAGGGACGTTCAGGGGGCAGCAGGGGGGCAACATTCTCAGGGCCTTTCGGTGGGAGGCAGGCAGCCGAGGGAGGTCCTTATTTCCAATTTCTTTCTGAAGCCAAAGCATCAGGACAAGCTACTGCATGCACATAGTTCCAGGAAGCCCCCCCCCCCTGCTTTGAGGTGTGTTTCAAAAGTTGAGGCAAGAAATGAGCCGACCATCATTCCCAGGGGCATTTTTGGCTCCCATTTCCTAAGTCTGCTTGGCAGCAGCAGCTTGACTTCTGGCTGCTTTTGGCTGCTGCTTGGAGAGGAGCATGTCCTGGCTTTGATTGAGGGAGGGAATGAAGCCCTCAGACACCTCTGACACTCAGTATTTGTTAGCACAACCCCAGCCGCCCAGATTTTCCATGCCCAAACTTGACGTTTGGAAGGACTGTTCACCCCTGAAATTAGGCTGGGATCATCATGTGGATCAGCCCTGGTACTGAAACTTTTCAATGGGGTGGATCCGGGGCATTTCAGAGAGGTGAGCAGATTAAGGCTGACAGAGCAGAGAACTGGAAGAGGATGGCTGGAGAAACCACAGAGACAGGAGAAGGGAGAAAGCCTGAGCTGAGGAGCAGCACAGAGAAAGAACTTTTCCACGTGGAGCTTTTATCCTGCGATTGAAATTGGTTACTCATGGAAGTTTGTGGGTCCTTTACATGACATTGTCAACCTCCAGTGCCTCTCTCGTGCTTTCCTAGCATTTCTGTGGCTCAATTTGAAATGGAAATAATGAGCTAACAGAAAGATCTGCTTTCAATCAGTCTGATTTTATCCGTGAAAAGAGGAAGTGGTGCTATATAATAACAGTGCCATCTAGTGGCTGTATAATGAAACATATAGAACTCACAGATAAACGGGGGGAAGAGAAGCAGAGAGAATCTCACGTAAAGTGCTGAGCTTAATCCCACAAAGAATGCGGAATCAGAAGCCCAGTAAAAATCATAGGACAAAAAGCACAAAAACGTCTGCCAGATGGGAGAAGAGGACTGGGAAAGAGACAAGGTCAGTGAAGAAGGGGCAAGCCAAGGCAGAAAGCACACTAGAGGCCTTCAAGATGCAGCTGGACAACCATCTGTCAGGGATGCTTTAGGGTGGATTCCTGCATTGAGCAGGGGGTTGGACTCGATGGCCTTATAGGCCCCTTCCAACTCTGCTATTCTATGATTCAGTGATTCTATGAAGCTGCAGGGCTCCCAGTGTCATGATCAGACCTGCTCCCCTTAGTGTGGGGAAAGGAGTTTCAGGCTATCTGAAGCTGAAGAAACAGGACTAGAAATGTACCAGCCTACAAAGGAAGTGGGGGGAGGTGATTCTCCCAGGCTTGTCTCCCGCCAGGGAGGAATCTCCACCAGACCTTATCAGTGAACACGTTCATCACTCAGAGTCTGTGGGAATTCAGCAATCCTCAGAGGGGGAAGGAACTTCAGAACTGGCTGATCCCAGAGTCTGACAAAATTTCAAATAGGCGGAACTAAAAGATGGCAAGAGGCGATCAGCTCGGCTAGCTTCTCGCCAAAGGCTTCTTCAAAGGAATCCTCCCTGAAGTGAAAGGGACTCAAGGAAAAGACTTTCCCTTTTGTTGAAAAGACAATTGTCTCGCTTAGTTGGCCAAGTTTTAGACTAGAAGAAAGTTCCTAGTGTTTAAGCTCTCTGCAGGTGCAAAGAGATGTTTATTTGCTGAATCAAGCTTTGTAGTTTACTTGGCAGACCTCTTGATTTTCTCGTGTAGCAGTGGGGGAGCTTGGGAACATGACGCCCAGGACACCTGACGTTTTCCAAAAAGGGCTCCAGCAGGCTGTTACCCCCAGTCTATTACTCCTTGGAACAGCTGTCGATGATTCTGATCCACAGTGGGGTGTGTGACTATAAGCTCAGCCCCAGAGCACAGGCGTTGCATACAGAAGGCCCCGGGTCTAATCACAGGTATCTCCAGTTCTTCGTCATGTTGCTGGGACACCATCTATGTGAGAGCAAGAAGCTGCAGCTTTGTATCATGATGTTTGGATTAAAACTGCTGCTTTTACTGCTGCCTTATGAGGTATATGCTTTGCAAAACATAACGCACCATTCCCTATTTGAAGGGCCCACAGTCTGCATTAAAGGGATGTGGGAAAAGAGAAGGGTGCTTGAGTCAGCAGTAAGACACAAGATGGGAATGTGGAGCGGGGACACCAAGGAAGTAAAGGGAGGTCGGAGTAAAGACTCCAGAGTAAACACTGCAGGTGGGCTGGGTGGAGGGGGGCTTCAGGCTAGAAGCGGCATGCAGGGGAGTGGAAAAGAGGCCAGTGAGTCTCATGGAAGGCGGGCTCTTGACCCTCACTACTTACTCACATCATGAGTATCAAGAGGCAGCTGGACAACCATCTGTCAGGGATGCTTTACGGTGGATTCCTGCATTGAGCAGGGGGTTGGACTTGATGGCCTTGTAGGCCCCTTCCAACTCTGCTATTCTATGATTCTATGAAGCAGCTGAGGCCACCCAAAGGAGGAGACAGGATGTAAGAGGAAGCAATGAAATCCCATCCTCTGGGTGAGTTCCCAATGGGATGCATCTACTCACCCAGCTCTACTTGGGGGGCTGTGGCCATGCAGTTCATGCCAACCTGTTCCCAGTCTGCCTTAGGGGATATTGATGGCCTCAGTCCCATAACACTCCTCAGTACCATTTTCATCTTCCACGTTGCTGCGGATTATTTATCACTGCTTAGCCTTTTGCCATTCAGTGTTGACTGCAGAAATACGTTTCCAATATTTCTGTTCATATCGATGAAAACTTCAAACTGCGTTATTTAAAAGCTGACTAGAGCAGCCCAGGGAATGTCTCAACACCACCCAGAAGCCGAGTTTGCAGAAATGATGGAAGGAACATGGCAAAGGTAAACGCATGATGGCTCCTTCCAGCGCATTCCTCTAAACAAGCCAGCAAATAGACACCAGAGATTCCCCCACCCAATAATAACAAGATTATCTAATTGAAGCACACCATGGAAACCTTGGCCCAGTTCCAAAATGTCCCAGGTCCAACATGAGACTATAGCTGGCCCTGGCAGCACTAGCTAAGTCCAAGGTGATCTGGTGGATCAAATGTTGGGATCAAACCTGAGAGTGCTGTGTTCAAATCCCTCATCGGTAGCGGCCCTAGCATACAGCTTACTTGCTTGTCAGTTTCTGTTTATTATATGTTAAATGGGAATAAGGCTTCTAAAGAAAGCTGAAACAACAAAGAGTCTTCTGGCACCTTAAAGACTAATAAATTGATTCTGGCAGAAGCTTTTTTTGGTATAAAGCCCACTTCCTCCATTGTTCCATGCATCTTTGACTCTTTGTTGGTTTTGCTGACTAACACGGCTACCCTCTGAAAGGAGAAGACATTCGTTTTAGCAAGAGAGGTGTGTGCATCAAGGCTCCTAGCAGGCCCTGGTGTGTGGGCTCCTTCAGAGGAGGAGTTATGGGTCAGTGGCGGAGCACCGGTGCATTCCCTGCCAATCCCAGTGAAAAGGGCGCCTCACACAATGAGAGTTGGGAAAGGGGCTGCAGCGTGACTTCCTGAAGAACTGCAGGCGGCCCAAGTAGACAGTGCTAAGTTAGACAGACGAATGCCCACCCCACTCAGTAGAACGTACTGCTAAGTCAAAAATAGGGGGGTGGGTTTGAGGTTATTCACATCTCCCCACCTGCTGCAAAACATGCTCTCTATGTTGCCTTTTTTTCAAGTGGGAACATAAATGAAGAAGAAGGGGGTATTCATTCTCCACCCCCGTTTTTAAACAGCCTTCTTTTGATGTCGAATTTGCAATCCCAAGAGAAGAGATGGTCGTTCTGGAGCATGCTGGTGAGTGTAATAATTTCTGTGATGAACAGCACTAAAGTCACTCAGATCTCTCACCCTCAGACACTGCAGTAAAATGTTGCAAGAAACTGCCAAGTATTGTAGTTCTGATGCACAAAAGAAGTCACAATTAAATCCTCAAAGAATGGTTAGTACTAAAATTAAGGTGGAATCTAAAAATGAGCAAAATGGCTGCAAACTAGCCTCATCAGAACTTTGGAATGGATAAGCATTTTGTTGGAAGTTTAATTTACATTGCAAGTCCTTAATTTGATGCAAAACTTAGGGAAAGGAAGGAAAGGAACCTCTCGTGCAAGCACTGAGTCATTACTGACTTTTGGAGGGACGCCAGCTTTTGCTGACGTTTGCTTGGCAGGCCTTATAGCGGGGTGGTTTGCTGTTGCCTTCCCCAGTCACAGTTACCTTTCCCCCAGCTAGCTGGGTACTCATTTTACCGCTGGAAGGCTGGAAGGCTGAGTCGACCCAAGCCGGCTGCCTGAAACCAGCTTCCACTGGGATCGAACTCAGCCTGTGGGGAGAGTTTCAGCTGCAGAAACTGCTGCTCTGTGCCACACAGCACCTAGTCTATCTCACCCCTGCGGTACGTGCATCATTTCTGCCTGGTGTGGGGCCCACACTTGCACCAGTCATGTCTGGGTCAGGTGCCAGGAGTGATCACCTCCAGGAAGAAGCAACGGGAAGGAGCTACGCAATGGCCATGCTGAAATTCTACAAGCCACGTATAAATACGTAAGTATGTATGAATAGGCCCTGATCTCTGATTAAATCCTCATTTATCTGAGCAGCTGTCAATCTAGACACTTTCTTATTCTGGACATGCTGTATATTACTTTAATTATACTTAGGACTCCATGTATAGTATACACTTAGTATACAACAATGGGGGCTACCATGGAATCCAGTGGAATTTTAGGATGTTTTTAGGATGTTTTAATAATGAAAACTATGTTCCCTGGAGAGGAGGGTAAGAATTATTATTATTATCATCATCATCATCATCATCATCATCATCATCATCATTATTTATTGCTCATGGGATCATCATGCCAATAATTATCTATATTGACAACCAGGGATGTAGATATTTTGATTAATCCATTCTGTGTGTGTTTCATAGATTGTCAGCCATCTTTCATTCTGTCATCCAGACACCCTCTCAGGCACAGAATTGGACTTCTTTCCCGCACCCTTAGGAAAAGTCTGCCCCCCAAAAAAAGTCTGCTGCAATTTATGTTGCTTTTCTTGACATGTAACATTTTGTGTATTTTTCTTAGCTCAGTGTGGCTCTAGGTGAGGATCCAGTGGGCAGAGAGCAGAACAAAGGGTCTTAAACAGAGGAAAACAAAGTCCCGTGGAACCAAAACAATCCAGTCCTCTGTGGAATCTGTGGGCTGGATTCATAGAAACCTGTACTCATTTGAATCCATTTTGGATTCCTCCAGCATTCCTATTGGCATGTTGATTCTACAAACTGCCCAGAGAGCTCCGGGAACTGCCCAGAGAGCTCCGGCTATTGGGCGGTATAGAAATGTAATAAATAAATAAAATAAAATAAATAAACAATGACCGAAGCATAGAACACAGAAGACAATGAAGTTAGATTCAAACTTAGGCTTACATAGAGTAGACCTATTGAAATCAATGGGCCTTAATTTCATCATGACTAAGTGTGGATCCAGCTCTACATTTGTTACTGGATCAAGCTCTATGGCCACAAGAATAGGTCAGATGTTCTTATCACACTGGTCTCTTCATCAAGTATCATGTCTGGTAAAGATTCTGTATCATACTGTTTGTTTTATACTTTGAATTGTTTTAGTTTTTGTGAACTGCCCAGGAAGGGCCAGGATCTCTTCTCGATCCTCCCAGAGTGCAGGACACGGAATAACGGGCTCAAGTTAAAGGAAGCCAGATTCCAGCTGGACATCAGGAAAAACTTCCTGACTGTTAGAGCAGTACGACAATGGAATCAGTGACCTAGGGAGGTTGTGGGCTCTCCCACACTGGAGGCCTTCAAGAGGCAGCTGGACAACCATCTGTCAGGGATGCTTTAGGGTGGATTCCTGCATTGAGATGGGTGTTGGACTTGATGGCCTTGTAGGCCCCTTCCAGCTCTGCTATTCTATGATTCTATTGGGAGGAATAAAAATGCAATAAATAATAATAAATAATAATAATAATTCAAAAGCTTGCAACATCCACACAATTAGACCAAGTAAGAATGGTTGCCTTACCTATTCTGTACACTTATCTGAGGACAGTTGGCTTACTTCATTTAGCTTTCTGCATGGATATAAACAAGGAAGACGGCGCTTTCAACAATATGGAGTGATGCCTTCATGGTACAGAAGAACTTAAGAAGAGCCCAGCTCAGTCCGTCTAGCCCAGCACTCCCTCCCCACAATGGCCAACCTGATGCTCCAATGGGGAGCCCACAAGCAGGGCATGAGCGCAGTAGCACTAGGGATGTACGGGGATTTCATTTTAATTAGCAAATTTTAAAAAAATGCCCCATTTGCAACCATGAATGCAAACGGGAGTCCACCAAAAATGTTTGCAAATTCCCAAACTTGCATTCATGGGATGCAAAATACAAACTTTAAAATGCACAATTTAGCTTTTGAGCAGTTGTGAACATTGTTTGGCTGATCTACACATGAGTACTATAAGGCGACAGTGTCACTGGGAGGGCTTCACCCCAAGTATGGCACTGTACCAGACACCTGTCTACTTTTTACTTAGACGCCTAGGATATTGAACTTGTTACGTGGTACAATATTGTACTTTTTTTAAAAAAAATTCACATGCTGTTCTGTAAAATGCTGTTATTGTTACTTAATTGCTGATGCATCGTATATTATTCTGGTATGAACTATTTTTGATTTACCTACTCATTGAAGGCTTCCGCCTTGTCGGAGGCTTTGTTTCACTGTGTTAAAGCGGTGATGCAGCAGCTTTATTTCTATGTGTTAAAGTTTTATTTTTATTTATTTATTTATTAAATTTATATTCTGCCCCATAGCCAAAACTCTCTGGGCAGTTTAAAAAAGGTTGTATATCAACACAAGGAGCATATATTTCTGTAATGTTGGATTATGACCATTATATAATAGTATCCTAGACAGCATATGTAGGGTTGATGCAAATATGATTCACCCACAGTAGAAATATATAAAAATGTTCATTTATTTTCCACTTTAAATGTGAGTTTTTGTGGTTGAGCACCCTAATTGTGTTCACTTTTAAATATTCACATTTTCATGCTTTAATGGGGGGATGTGGCTGCTTTTTGGGGGGAGAGGGAAATGCAGTTTAAACTTGTTCATTTTTAAACTTGTTCGTTTTTAAACTCATGCATTTTAAAGTTGAGCATATTAAAGTTGTGCATTGTTAAACATGTGCATTTTAGAAAACCTTAATTTCACACTTCGGTCAATGGGGGAAAGTCTGCACTTTCCCCATTTGAACAGATCACAAACAAAAAATGGGAGAGAGCTGAACTGGAAATCGGCCCCTCCCACTTGCGTGTCCCCCCTCCCCCAGCATCCAATAGGTGAGCGGCTCCCCTGCCTCTGATGCCAGAGTGAGATGCAGCCCTCGTGTCATACTGAGCAACCACGGACCACCTCATCCTCCTTACTTGCTGGCTACGGGCTGTCATAGGCACCATCCAAGCAGAAGAAATGTATTTTTCATCTGCCCAGTTTTATTCCCTCGTCATTCCAGTGCAAGCAGGTCCGTGGTAAGCATGGTTGCGCTTAAAACGCCTCAGGGGGTTGGACTCAATGACCTTGTAGGCCCCTTCCAACTCTGCTATTCTATGATTCTATGATTCTATGATCCCTTGGAGGGTCACCCCTCATGACTTCTGCCAGCGGTAGGGTGACCATATTTTGGAAACCAAAAAGGAGGACAACATGGTCGCCCCCAAGGGGGCGTGTCCAGTACCAAGGGGGCGTGCCCACCCGAACACAGCCTTGGTCACATGTCTGATTTTACAGCACACATTTAAGACAAATCTGTTCTACATAACACCTTAATGTTAAAATCACTGAAATAAAGAACAAGTGAGAGATTCAATGTATCTGAAATTAACTTCACTCACTCCTACTTTTGTAGGTTTTGCTGTACTTTGAACCTTTTGCTGTACTCTGTGTGTTACATTCTCCCCTTCCCTCAAATGTCTTTTCTGACTGTATCTTCACTCATTGCAAGCTGCTGTTGTTGTTAACAGGGTTTGCTACTGCCCCCAGATCTGTTTCAAATTTGGTATGGCTAAAGTTCTACCTAAAAGCATCATGGTGCCAACTTTCAGCTCTTTATCTTTAAAAATGAGAGTTTAAAAATATTACTTTTAAAACCTCAGTTTTTTAAAAATTCCTAAAAAAATCAATGGATGATCTGTTTCAAATTTGGTGTGGCTAAAGCTCTACCTAAATCCTATCATGGTACAAAGTTTCATCTCTTTAACTTTAAAAATGATGATTTTAAAAATAATAATTTCAAAACCTCAATTTTAAAAAAATCCTAAAAAATCAATGGATGAACAGAACTGTTTCAAATTTGGTGTGGCTAAAGCTCTACCTAAATCCTTTCATGGTGCAAAGTTTCATCTCTTTATCTTTAAAAATGACGATTTTAAAAATAATAATTTTAAACCTCAATTTTAAAAAAAATCCTAAAAAATCAATGGATGAACGGATCTGTTTCAAATTTGGTATGACTAAAGCCTTTCCTTAGAGCTACCATTGTGCCAAGTTTCATGTCTTTATCTTAAAAAATGATGGAGTTATAAGCATTTTTGTTAATTCCCATTAGAGCTGCTCTTTGAAAGAAAATCCGGATTTCCCCTCCCGGATTTGCCATCAAAAACCTGGGCAAATCCGGGCAAATTCGGCCAAATGGTCACCCTAGCGGGCTGAGTAACACGCCCGGTCTGGCACTGCCCGTCACACTACCCCCACATCCATGAACCATTCCCACACTACGAGGCCTTCAAGAGGCAGCTGGACAACCCTCTGTCAGGGATGCTCCGCTGTGGCACCCCGGTTGTGGAACGAGCTCCCCAGAGAGGTCCGCCTGGCGCCTACACTGTACTGCTTTCGTCGCCAGCTGAAGACCTTTTTATTTACTCAGTATTTTAACACTTAATTTTAACTTAAATTTAAATTTTACTGTTTTAACTCTGTATTTTAATCTTATATCAACTTTGCTGTGTGGTTTTATCCTGGTTGCGCTTTTTATACTGTATTTCGTAATTGTGTTTTAACCTGTTAGGTGTTTTACTGTGGTTTTAATTTTTGTGAACCGCCCAGAGAGCTTCGGCTATTGGGCAGTATAAAAATGTAATAAATAAATAAATAAATAAATAAATGCTTTAGGGTGGATTCCTGCATTGAGCAGGGGGTTGGACTCGATGGCCTTGTAGGCCCCTTCCAACTCTGCTATTCTATGATTCTATGATTCTATGCAGTTGGAAGCACCACAAAAACTTCCTGACAGAGCAGTACGACAATGGAATCAGTTACCTAGGGAGGTTGTGGGCTCTCCCACACTCGAGGCCTTCAAGAGGCAGCTGGACAACCACCTGTCAGGGTTGCTTTAGGGTGGATTCCTGCATTGAGCAGGGGGTTGGACTCAATGGCCTTGTAGGCCCCTTCCAACTCTGCTATTCTATGATTCTATGATCCTATGAATCGAGACGTGTTGCCAAAGAATTCAACACACCCAGCAAAACTAGACGCCGGTCCTCCTCTCTCTGCCTTGCTTAGGTGAGATGCGGAGGGGAGGGCCATCGTTGATTCCCTTTTGCCTGCTCTGTGTTGCAGCAGCAGGCCGCCTTCTTCTTGCTGCCACTGAATCAGAGCGAGGAAAGATCACAGCTGGCTGAGAGGGCCCTTTGGCAGGCCTGCGTGACACGCTGCTGCGCTGCTATTTCGGCTCAGAGAGGCAAAGTATGCTTGCGCCCGCCCCCCCCCCCCCACGGCTCCCCCCTGCCCAGGCTCCCCTGCGCACCACCAGCTTGCACTCCTCTCCAGCTCTCGTGGGCTGGAAAGCTGCTGCCAAACAGCCTCTGGATTTGCCCTTGAGGAGGACTGAAGGGCATCTTGTCTCCAGTCTGCAGCACGGCTCCAGCCCCCTATTAACCCTTGGAGGAGAGGGGTGTAATTGCAAAGGGCTGGGCACAGCGATCGCATCATTCCCGTTCAGAAGAACTAGGTCATTCTGAAATGGTGTCAATTACTTCTCAGCTCAGAGCAAGGAAAAAACAGCAAAAGACACAAAGAATTCCTGCAAAATCCAGGGAAATGCAGGGCAAGCTGATACGGGTTTGTGCACCAGTAAACCCCGTGTAATCCGCTGAGACGGACTCCCAGGACAGCAGGTGTAGGGTGCAGCCTGCTCTGCCTGGGTGGCAAACAACACCCTGGTGACTCCTGATCCATCACACACCCCTTCCCTTTCCTCCTGAAAGCTTCATCCCACGTACCTGCTTCCCTCGGATTATCCCCGTAGCACTAAGCTTTCGCGGTTGTTGTTTTTGCTACCGGGCGACAGCGATCCTTTGAATACCAGGAAGTGAGTTTAAGGTGGAAATGTAAAAAAATCATAAAAAATCAATGGATGACCCAATTCAATTCAAATTTGGTATGCTTAAAGCTCTCCCTAATATCTATTACTGTGCCCATTTTAGTGTCTTTATCTTTAAAGCTACGCAGATGTAAGCATTTCTTTAAAATCCTGCTCCTGTGCCCCAGCGGCAGCTCAGAAGATACGCTCAAAATGTAGGGGCTAAATATGGCGAATCTTTTGGCTTTATTGCACAATGAAGGCAGGATGCCTGGGAGTACTTTGCGATCAAAGCAGATTAGAAGGTGGAAAACCTCTGAGTCTTTTGCATGCAATTCGCAGTGATTGCACAGTATAACACTGGTGTGATGAAGCTCCGTGTTCTGCACTCAATTTGGGTTTGCAAGTCTGTGTGGACAAAGGCCAGTTGGTTGTGTCCGCTTGTTCGTTTGCAATCTATTTGTTTCTATAATACATCTACCCCACCCCTCAATATAATATTCATAGGGCAGCTCGGACTAGAAAAAATCGAGAAACAAATATAACAATATAATAATTAAATCAAAAGCCATGAAAGAGCAAATTAATGTCAGGCATAATTAGAAAATGAATTGGGAATAAAACTGCCAATATTGTACTGCCTTTATTCAAATCTGTGGTGTGACCACATCTAGAATACCGTAGAGCTGGAAAAAGTGCAGAAGTGGGCATCTGAAATGATGAAGGGTCTGGAGCATCTCTCCCATGAGGGAAGGTTACAACACCTGGGATTGTTTAGCTGAGGAAAAGGGAGGCTGAGGGGAGACCTGGTAGAGGTGTATAAAATGATGCATGGTGTGGAAAATCTGGATCAGGAGGCATTTTTCTCCCTCTCCTACAATACTAGAAGCCAGTGGGGACATCCCATGAAGCTGATGGGTGGGAGATTCAGGACTGGTAAAAGGAAGGGCTTCTTCACACAGCGCAGAGTTAAACTATGGAAGTCACTACCACAAGATGTGGTGATGGCCTCCCATTTGGACGGCTTTCAAAAGGGGTTGGATAAATTCCTGAAGGAGAAGGCTATGAATGGCTACTAGCCCTGATGGTTATGTGCTGCCTCCAATATGAGAGGCAGTAAGTTGCTAGGGAACATGGTTGGGGCATGTGAGTGCTGTTGCACTGTGTCCTGCTTGTGGGTCCCTGGTGAACAAATGCTGGACCAGATGGGCCCTTGGTCCAATCCAGCATGGCTCTTCCTATGTTCAGGAAGATAATTCCAGATTAAGCATAATTTTATATTGTAAGCCTCTAAGCAGGGTATCGCTGTTTTATTTGTATATTTTGTACAGCACCAAGTACATTGTTGGTGCTATATAAATAAAATAATAATAATAATAATAATAATAATAATAATAATAATAATAATAATAATGCCAAGGAAAATATTTTTTTAAAAAAGGTCTTTGCCTGGTGATGGCAGCAAGATAGCAAAGACGGAGCCAGGCAGACCTCTCTGGGAAGGGAGTTCCATGTATGGGTTGCAACCCTTTACTGCTCAGAGAAATGGCTCCAGGGGGACCTCAGCACATGGGCCGCGGGTGGAGACAAGCCATCTCCCAGGTGCCCTGGAGCAAGATGCAAAACATTAAAGAGGAGCCCCAATATGCTGAATCGGGCTAAGAAATGGACCAGTCATTAGTGAAGATGCAAGAGTGAGCAAGAGATGGCCCCAGCTATTGGTTGCAGTCAAATGCCCGGGCAGCTGGTATTTTAAAGTAGCTGAAGTTTCCACATAGTCTTCAAAGGCATCCCAATGTACAACACTTGACCATAGTCTGGCCTGCCAGGGTATACATGACCAGGCTGCCTCTATGCTAGAAGGGATGAGATGTTTTCATTCTTGTACGCTGCCCAGTGACCTTTTAGAGATTGATTATAATAATCACGATAAGGAACCATGGAGCGCTGAGACGGGTCATCCCTGGCAAAGCGTAGAGTGGCGGCTTTGACCATGCAAACTATATCAAACTGTGGATGATGATGATGATGATGATGATGATGATGATGGTGATGCACTTAACACAAATTGAAAGATGACCGTTCCTTCACGTGCCCTTTCTCCAGAGTTCCCCATCACCAAGGTCCTGGCCCCTTTGGCCCTCTAACCTGAGTGTGTGACCTGAGGTTAGGGAGACCTGAGCACAAGCCCCTGTCATCTGGAAGGTGGGCCCCTATGGGGGTTGGGTGTGTGTGTGATATAATGGTGGTTGCGTGCTGTGATTGTGTGCTGAGTTACACCTTATCCTATGCTCTGTTGTGGTGACGATTGATGCAGTGTTATTTCCCCTCCCTTCCTGCCATCGGCCATCCTGCAGGCACGACCATGAACTGCAAAAGGGATAGAACAGGATGTGAGGGAAGTGGGGCTCTTTTTCCCCCACGCTGTCCGCACCGCCTTGCCCTGTCTCAGGAGCTCCAGCGTAACTTTCACCAGGAGAAGGTCTCTGAACGCACATTGGGGCAGTCACCAGCCAGCGTGGCTGTCATGCCACTGGGACACCTGGGTTTGTGGTGGCATTGTGGGGCTCTCTCCAACCCCGAAAATCCCCTAGCCAGCATAATCAAAGTACAACAGGGCATCCTTGATTGCCCCCTTTTGGCTGCTAGCAATCCTTTGTGAACTCCCTTGTTTCCTGTCTCTTCGTGCCATTTTTCCAGACTATTCCTTTAGCTATAATTCTGTGTATCTCCTTTTCTCTTATTTAAAGGAATCAACCTCAAATGCGCTGCTTCCCAAATATTACCATTATTCATCGGAGGAGAAGAGTTAATAGGATTACACTTATTTCTGCAAATATTCTTCATGATTTGATCATCTAATCAAAGGGTCTTATTAAAGAGCCCTTTGACTTTTAGGCCCTATTCCTAAATTAATATCACGCTCCGTGGGATTGTGATCTGCTCCCGTGCGGCGTTTTTGTAGTAGGCCTTGCTCTCGCCTGCTGTGGCAACCCACCTACCTCTCAGCTGTAGGGTGGGCTCTTGAGTGGTCTCATGCATTTCCCAATTCTCCTGGGAGGCTCCTCTGATTGGTCATTGCCATAGTAGCTCAGAGGGACACACACACACACACACACACACACACACACAAAGGAAAAGCAAAAAACAACACTCTCTTTGCATTGGCTTCACCTTGGAAAAAAACACACCCATGAATAACTCTCATGGAAGTATGCCAATTGAGGACTGTGTCTTTCATTTTCATTTTTAAGACTTTAAATATACAGAGAAGAAAAGAAAACACACACAAATGGAGCTGTAGATTTTCACATAAGTATTCTTCTCTGGTTTTGTGCTGCCTTTTAACTCTGTTCCCTCTCCGCCTTCCCTCCCCCCCCCCTCGCTCTCTCTTTCTCTCAGATTCTTAGACTGGATTAAAATGAAAGAACCAAAATGAAACTAGATGGAAATCAAACCTCAACAACTTGCATTTCTTGGTTGTGCCCTTAAGAGCTGACTAGCAAAAAAGCTCTTTAAGCTCCCTGATTTATCAGCACTCTGAGCCAGGAAGCTGGCTGTAAATCAAGCTATTAGCATTATTGATGGAAGGAGCTCTCGTAAATAAAGGTGGCAAATTCATGCTGCTTTGTAGCTTCAGGGACCTTCCTTTCTTTCCTCCCCAATTCTCTTTTTTGGCTGACGTGCCTAATTTGTAGTTAAGTTATTGAGCCTTTTGAAACGGGAGTTATTGGCAGCCTACGACATGGCTTGAAGTAACTGCGGCTCCCTTCCTCTGATGCACACTTGTCACTAATACACACCCAGAGCCCACCAGTTACTCATAGGTGGAACCGTGGTCTCTGCCATCGTTCGCAGGCCTTCGTTGGTATAGATTTGATGAAGACACATGCCCCCCCGCCCCGGTCCAGGGCCACAGGTCATTCAGTCTCAATAGTACAAGTCGTATGAATGCCGCCAGTGAAGAAGACTGAAGTCATATAAAGTCAAGATATGATTAACAGAACTCTAAAATAAACTGCAGGAACAGAAAACCACCAAACGTTCATAGAATCATAGAATAGTAGAGTTGGAAGGGACCTACAAGGCCATCAAGTCCAACCCCCTGCTCAAGGCAGGAATCCACCCTAAAGCATCCCTGACAGATGGTTGTCCAGCTGCCTCTTGAAGGCCTCTAGTGTGGGAGAGCCCACAACCTCCCTAGGTAACTGATTCCATTGTCGTACTGCTCTAACAGTCAGGAATTTTTCCTGATGTCCAGCTGGAATCTGGCTTCCTTTAACTTGAGCCCGTTATTCCGTGCCCTGCACTCTGGGAGGATCGAGAAGAGATCCTGGCCCTCCTCTGTGTGACAACCTTTTAAATATTTGAAGAGTGCTCTCATGTCTCCCCTCAATCTTCTCTTCTCTTTTCTTCTCTTCTCTTATCACACAAGTGGGAGTGTTCAGATGTACACGTGTCCAGCAGTGGGCTTCCCGTGGCACACGCGGATCAGAATTCTGGACTAGATGGGCCCTTGGTCTGATCCAACAGGGTTCTGTGTATGTTTTAAAGTTACAACGAAATCAACTTATTTACAGTATGTCAGTTTTGGAATTGGGGAGAGTAACACACACACACACAGAGAGAGAGAGAGAGAGAGAGAGAGAGAGAGAGAGAGAGAGAGAGAGAGAGAGAGAGAGAACCACAAACTTTTTAGAACCCAAGCCAAAATCTGTTTGAACTTTAGCTCAGTGAAATAGTCTTGGATGTTTCCAAGCTGCCCGGCTCCCTTCCCTTTTCCCCAATGTTAATTATTTGTGTGGTTCTTCTCCTTCTTCGTGTTAGGATCACCCCCCTCCCCAGACGACATAGGTCTCATCTACACCAAGCCGGATACTTCAGTACCACCATGAAGCAGCCGGGCGGCTCCTGCCTTTTATATACCGCTTTCATACTGCTTTCATAGTGGAATTTCCTGCTTGGTGTAGATGAGCCCATAGATAAGGGCAGCCACTGGGAAAGCTTTTGCCGCTGCTGCTGCTGCTGCTGCTGCTGCTGCTGTTCTCCCGTATTTTGGCTGCCTGGAATTTTAATTGCAACGGAGAATCTTTTTGAAAGGGCTTTCCGCCTGCCCCCCCCTCCCCCCGGTCTTCTGCCAGAGCCTTTCCCTCATCTTTAATCAGGGAAACAGCACCTGTGTGGGAAAGGGGCTGCCAGCTTCCATCAGCGCAAAGGAAGGCTGTGCGATAAACATTCAATGAAGAGGCCAGGCACAGGGCGCAAGGCAGGCAGGGAAGGAGGAGGGCCGGCTTTAAGGCGCTGCGGAACCCTCCCAGTGGGGGCAGCAATACATGGGCGAAGGAATATTTCAGGGAAGGGTACCTATGAGCAGCTGCTGAGTGCATCCCCTCCCCCCAACCCCCCCCACCCCATGATTGGGGACATTGATTCCAAAACCAAGGGTGCAGCTTCTGTACGCCTGTACTCTCTCACTGACCATCTTCATAATTAACCACAGGGAAGTTTGCCACTGTGCCACGTGGTGTCTGGGACGGCCTGGGTGCAGGGCTGCTTGGGGCTGGGGTCGTGACCCCACCTGATCAAGTGGGATGTGTGATGTCATCATTTCCCCCCCCCCTTCAGTTCTTGTTTTGGGGGAAGGTTGCTGTGCTGTGCACAATGGTCACATTTGAGCTGAACACCCACAAAGTCTAGCTCCATCATGCCCTCCTCCAAAAAGGGGCCAAGAGATGCAATGCCAAAGGATACCCCACACACACCCCACCTCGTCCCCCCTGAGATTTGAGCACTGGTTCTGTGGGTGGCAAAATGTGTGACTTTGAGCTCTATCACACCAGCGTTCTACTGTGCAATCACCGCAAATTGCATGCAGAGGATTCCGATGTTTTCTGCCTTATAATCTGCTGCTACGGCGAAGTACTCCGACGTGTCCTGCTTTGACTGTGCTCTTTGCCCAAAAATAGCGAAGTATTTCAGACCGCAGAAAGTGTGGTTCTTTTGTTGTTCTCCGAGCGGCCACTGGGGGCGTGGTAGGATGACGAGGAGCAGAGCCGCCCGGACGCCTCCCTCGGCAACCCCCAAGCAAGCGCCACAGAGCCCGGAGCCCTCCCAGCCCTTCCAGGGCACGTGGCGCCAGAGTGGGGCGGAGGTGGATGTATAATGTTGATGTGATGGAGCTAACAACAACGACAGCTTTCATAAGCTATGGGATAATTCAAGGGCAATGGGTAGGTGTGATGAAGGTCTTTGTGGGATTTCTGCCCTATCTGTGCAGCCCCTCCTGCTGGAGGAACAGAAAGAAGGGAGATGTCCTCCTCACTGCAGGCGGAGGAAAGACGATGGGGAAGGAGCTGTCTGGAGCGCTCTGCACCGACTGACATCTCTCTGGCTTCTTCCCTCTAGGGCCCGACTCTCTCTCTCTCTCTCTCTCTCTCCTGGAGGCAAGTGCCGAAGGCTGTTTTCAAAGCACCCTGGAGAACGAGAAGCAAACGAAGCCGTGTTTGACCTGGCCAGTCTGGGAGCTGGTTGTTGCTCGAAGCTGAGTCACGGCAGCCCTATTAGCCCTTGCAAGCCTCCGCTGTGGGCTATTTTTATGAAGATGAGACAGGCAACTTCCCCCGAGGTGTTCAGGGCTGGCCTGCCTGAGTCACTGCAAAGCTCAGCGTCATCGCCTGGGACTCCAGCACTAGAGGAGGCCCTCCTCCCTCCTCCCACTGTCCTGCGCTGCAACGATTGAAGCAGCTCATCCATCAAGGTGACCAAGGCTGATTCTGTCCCCAAACTGGGCCTGAACCCAAAATGGAATGGATCTAGGTTAATCAGTTTCTTCCAATTGCTCCTGAGACACCACCACTCTCTTGAACACCTTACTCAGAAACAGGATATTTGGAACCAGATGGTAGTTAGTGTACATCTCTGGATCAAGGGAGGGTGTTGCTGTTTTCCCCCAAGAGTGGTCATACCACTGCCTCCGTCAAGGCAGGAAGGACCACACCATCAAGCAATCATGCAGTCACCACTCCCCTGATCCATCTGGTCATCCCCCCATGGGTTGCCTGAATAAGACATGTTGGCAAGGGTCAAGAGAGCATATGGTGAGTCAAACGGATGTAAGCATCTTGTTCAAGTAAGCCATATCTTGTGGTGGTGAGTTCCACAATTTAAGGATGCATTGTGTGAACAAGTCTTTGCTCTCGTCTGTTCTGTACAGTCCTACTGCCAATCACTTTCATTACCTTTAAATAAAAACTCATTTACACAATTTAGTGGATAAAAAACAGAGCATGAATCAGCATTGTGTTGCGGTAATGCTGAGAGTCACGATTGTTCCTTGGTGTTACCAGGAGCAGCCTTTCCAAGACTTGAGGAGCCTGAGATATCATTCACAGTTCCCATGAAATTTAATAGGGATAAATGCCAAGTTCTACATCTAGGAAATAGAAACCAAAGGCACAGTTACAAGATGGGGGATACTTGGCTCAGCAATACTACAAACGAGAAGGATCTTGGAATTGTTGTAGATCGCAAGCTGAATATGAGCCAACAGTGTGATATGGCTGCAAGAAAGGGAAATGCTATTTTGGGCTGCATTAATAGAAGAATAGCTTCCAAATCACGTGAGGTACTGGTTCCTCTCTATTTGGCCCTGGTTAGGCCTCATCTAGAGTATTGCATCCAGTTCTGGGCTCCACAATTCAAGAAGGATGCAGACAAGCTGGAGCGTGTTCAGAGGAGGGCAACCAGGATGATCAGGGGTCTGGAAACAAAGCCCTATGAAGAGAGACTGAAAGAACTGGGCCTGTTTAGCCTGGAGAAGAGAAGATTGAGGGGAGACCTGATAGCACTCTTCAAATACTTAAAAGGTTGTCCCACAGAGGAGGGCCAGGATCTCTTCTCGATCCTCCCAGAGTGCAGGACACGGAATAACGGGCTCAAGTTACAGGAAGGCAGATTCCAGCTGGACATCAGGAAAAACTTCCTGACTGTTAGAGCAATACGACAATGGAACCAGTTACCTAGGGAGGTTGTGAGCAGGGGGTTGGACTCGATGGCCTTGTAGGCCCCTTCCAACTCCGCTATTCTATGATTCTATGATTCTAAGCAGGACATGGTGCAACAGCACCCTCCCACCCATATTCCCCAGCAACTGGTGCACACAGGCTTACTGCCTCGAATACTGGAGGTAGCACACAACTATCAGGTCTAGTAGCCATTGATAGCCTTTGCCTCCAAGAATTTATCCAACCTCCTTTTGAAGCCTCCAAATTGGTGGCCATCACTACATCTTGTGGTAGTAAGTTGCATAATTTAACTCTGCACTGTGTGAAGAAGTACTTTCTTTTATTTGTCCTGAATCTCCCACCAATCAGCTTCAAGGGATGACCCTGGGTTCTAGTATTTTGAGACAGGGAGAAAAATGTCTCCCCTTCTACATTCTCCATACACCTCAATCATGTCTCCCTGTAGCCAACTTTTTTCCAAGCTAAACAATCCCAGTTGATGTAACCTTCCCTCATAGGGGAGTTGCTCCAGCCCCTTCATCATTTTAGTTGCCCTTTTCTGCACTTTTTCCAGCTCTACAATATCTTTTCTTAGGTGTGGTGACCAGAAGTGTACCCAGTATTCTAAGCGTGGTCGCACCATAGAGTCGTATAAAGGCAATGTGATACTGGCAGTTTTATTGTCAATTCCGAACGAGAAAGAGATCGTGGGATTGTGGTGGAGAGCTCAATGAAAATGTCCACCCAGTGTGCAGCCGCTGTAAAGAAGGCGAACTCCATGCTAGGTATTGTAAGGAAAGGAATTGAGAATAAAACTGCCAGTATCCTACTGCCCTTCTACAAATCTATGATGCGACCACACTTAGAATGCTGTGTGCAGTTCTGGTCAACACACCTAGAAGAAAGATATTATAGAGCTGGAAAAAACTCTCAATCTCCCTATGACCTTGTCTAATTTTCCTCCGCCGTGCATCCAGTCATGAAGGCTTTTCTACATTGTGGGACCAAAATGTAGAAGTGTGTGTGTGGTGGAGGGAGGGTGTGTGCCTGGGTGTCATCCATTTCAGTGGGAAAGTGGGGGATGTGCTCAGCACCACCACTACCCCTGAAGGCAAACATCTCCCCCAAAGCCCATTGTCCGTTCTGCATTGTGCCCTTGTACCACTTCATGCCCTGTTGATTTTGTCTGCATTCATGTTCAGCAAAAGATCAAAGCTGAATGTTCTTGGACGTGAGTGACGGCGTCTTTGTTGTCTCCCCTTCTTCATTAGTGCAGAGAAGTATTCCCTTTATTTGAGACCTTTTGGTACTCTTTGTTCATTGTTTATTATTAAGATCCTTCACTTTTATGAGACAAAATTGTACCAGTCATTCAGTTCAATGGTTTTGTAATTAGTTTCCATTATGCCCGGCTTTCATGCAGCCAATATAAGCTCATCTGTAAAGGAAACCGTTTTCTATAAGGGGTTTATTTATGTAAGGAGATTTACATTAGATGCAGGCAAATGCTGCTGAACTTAAAGATCACTGTTTTTGTGTGGCATTTGTGCTTCAGTGGCGAGGCTGGAGGAATCCATAGAAGGAATGGACATGTGAGGAGTTTCCCTAAGGCTCAAATCCCCCCAAGACTTCACCATGGTTCTGGCGGCGGCGGCCAATTCGATCTGCAGTGATTCCAGAAAGTTTGCTGATTTTCCAGGAATTTTGTGCTTTGGGGCTGGGATTCTGCAATTTGCATACATTTTGCTCAATTTGCACAAATTACGGTCGAATTTCAGCAGATTACAGCCAAATTTGCATAATTTGCCCAAATTGCAGAACCTTCAAAATTGTGTGACAAAAGTTCCTGGAGTTTGGGGAACAGCCTGCAGCTCAGCTCGCCGATGCAAAGTGAGTTGTACATGCTGCTGAACAACCAGCCAAAAAACAACAACCCAGTTTTCCCAGTGATGGACATCCCCAGGTGATAACCATTCATAGACACTGAAAGACGCGTTGGACACGTTATTGGAAACAAATCCCATAATTTGAGGTAAATACTCAAAAGTCTTTGAGGGACTTGAGTATTCACATGGAATGACTGCAAAACTCAGGTGGTACTCCCTTCCTTAGTATAGACAGACAGACAGAGAGATGACAGCATTGTGAGCAGGCAGCCAGGGGTGGGACAGAGCTCGAGTCATTGCTAGGAACACAGGCTAGATAGCTGGCTGGCACACCGGCTCCAGAACTTGAACGGAGACTTCCAAAGATGTCCGCCTGCCCTCCTGCTGCCTGCTTTCCTGGCACTCGGCTACATCCCCGCCTGCCACCGGTTGCACCTCCTCCGTTTGCAGTTGTACTGTGGGGAGGGGGGAGTCTTGTAAAGAGGAAGGGAAGGGGGTCTAACATTGCAACCCATTTTGAGGATTGAACCAGGTGACGGATTGACATAAAAAGGTCGCATTTGGGGAGTGTCGCATTTCAAAACCGTACTTAATTCAAGTGTTTATTGTAAGCACATTGAAGACTCTAGTCACAAGGTGGAATATAAATATACCAAAATGAATATTTTTAAAAAATGAATCGATCCATTCCTAAGAGGATATAGAGCTCTAAATTAACGGTTGGCCCTGGGGCCACCATGGCTGCGATGTTGTCTCCTCCTGGGACAGGCGCTGGGCCTCCACGGCCGCCTTAGCAGTAGGCTGGTTGTCAGCTCATCAGCACTTTTCAACGCTGTAGCCAGACTGTGTTCTGTTTGCATGGCAGGTGGGCTCTGGCTGGCATTTCCCCTGGACCCTGGGGTGTTTGGGGTGGAAACCCTGACAGGGAAATGGGATGTCATTCTAGCAAGAGGGCCCAACCTTTTCCGTGGTGGCCAGTTAAGGAGTCCTTGGGAGAACTACAGCTTCCTTAGTCCACGCTGTCACATGCATGGGGCCATGGAGGATAGAGAGGGAAGGACGGAAACTTCTCTTTGCTCGTGACCATATTTTGGAAACCAAAAAGGAGGACAATATGGTCGCCCCCAAGGGGGCGTGTCCAGTACCAAGGGGGCGTGCCCACCCGAACATAGCCTTGGTCACATGTCTGATTTTACAGCACACATTTAAGACAAATCTGTTCTACATAACATCTTCTCCCCACCCCCCTTGTGCCTTCACTGCCACCGCCAAAGGAAGGGGAGAGGAGGGAAAGTAAAGGAGCGGGGTGTTTAGGAGAAGGCTGGCAGAGGGAGCAACTGCCAGAGGGGCAGGGACTGAGGGGGTTTCTGCGTTCTCCCAAGGCCTCCGATTGGCTCCGAAATCCCCCAGACCAATCCAAAGAGAGCCATGGGGAGTTGGCCCATGTCTCCTCAGTCCAACACTCTAAGCACTGCACTACCACCGCAGTCATCTTTTCCAATCCGTGAGGTGGAGAACAATCCCCGCTGTTGTCACCTTCCCTCCTGGGGGTGACGCTCCAGCCCCTGGATCCTTTCAGTTGCCCTTGCCTGCGCTTTTCCCAGCTCTACGACACGAGAACACGATCCCAGGGAGGCTTTTGGGCTGCTTGGAGCGGCTCGTTCTCAACCTCCTCTGAACCAGAAGGCACAGAAGGCCTCTTCCAATCAGTGAGGAAGTTCAAAGCAATCCCATCAATAGGGCTCCCCGCTGACTAGCTCTGCGCTCCTGCTAATTAGGGTCAGTGGAGTTTTCAGTTTGCGCTTCACCTGGAAAATATATATATAAACCAAATGCCGGCTTGCGTGGAACGACCTCCACTCTGGCTCAAACTGGATTCAGTGATGTTCCAAGAGGTGCAGCCTTTTGGAGCAGCGCTACACTCCCAGTCGGCTGTGATTCTGGTGCGCCTTCCGATTTCTCCGTTTCCTAGTATTGAGGGGACCCAACCAGAGCCAGCTGCCCGTATCACCACCACCCGCTACTGCTGCTGCTGCCACACCCCTCCCCCACACTGAGAAGTGGGAAACCTGAGCAAAAGGGCTTCCTTGGAGGCTCTCAGGCGAGCCTCAGACACAACGGCAGGCAGTGCAATAGTCCGGGACGTGGGCGGCTGGGAGCGCAGACTGCGTGCCGGGACCCGGGAGAGCGAAGGTGTACAAAGACGAACACGCACACAAGCTGTTTAGAATAGAGCGGTTTACTGGTATAACCACGACGTGGCGGGAGCAATAGGCAGGGGCGAGGTTCTGTAGGCAACCCAGTGGCGGAGACCAGAGTCCAACAGGGCCCGTGGTAGTAGCAAGTCCAGGGCCGATCAAAGGTTCAAGGGTAAGGTCAAACCTGGGTCCAGACAGGGCCAGAAGCAAGGGCGCAGTCCATGGCACAGGCCAAGGTCCGCATAGTCAAGGCATGGCAGAGGCAAGAGCAAGAGCTAGGTCCAGAGAGTAGTCCGAGGTCAGGAACAAACAAGGCGTCAGGAAACCAGGAACCAAGCACCACAGGAATGATGTTGCTGGGAGAAATGCTGGAGTCACAATGTGGTTCTTAAATAGCCCTGACTCTAGCTGCTCCCAGCTGCACCGAACTACCCTATCATGAACTGCTGCTGGCCAGGCCTGAGTCCTGCCAGCACTCTGCCGCAGAGCAGCCCTTTGAGCTCGGACCTGGGTCCTGAAAGCACTCATCACTACTACCTGATCCTGACAGGCAGGCGGCCCGAGGGATCTCAGGAGCACACAAGGGGGGGGCAGGGGCTTGGGGAGGTTAACCACCCCTTAACACACACACCCACACACACACCATAATTCATTAGGGGGTGCACCCAGGGAATTTTCTTTCTTTTTTTTAAACAGTGAACATTTATTGAATACTCATTCAAAAAGGACAATATTTTTATTCACTGATTTATTAAACATTGTAGACATGGATGCTCTACTCCACGTTCGGCTTGCCTGACCATGGAAGGGCCCTTGCAGCTGAGGGGGGAAATGAGGGGGGGGGCTTACAAGGCTATATAACCCTTTGGGGACCCTCCTCTTGGCCTCTTTGAAGCGGAGTGGCTTCCTTTTCACTCCTGTTGCGCTCAGCAGCGGTGCTCCCTCAGTGGCTGTAGGACCATTCCTGCTGCATCCGGATCCCCCTCTGGATCCCTACTCAATGACCCCCTCAATTCAGCGCTTATTGCTTGAGATGCTGGAGTGTGCCTGGGTGCGCCTGGGCACACCTGGCACACGCCTATGCACGCACACGCACACACAAATACATATTTATGACTTAATTCAGCAGCAGCAATTTTGGCAGCCATGGGCAGGGGTGGGTTCAGGGGTGTGTGGAAATTGTCCCCCAGGTGCTCTGAATTTGGCCACCCCTCCCCTAAGATGTACCTCCGTGGAAGCCCTCCCATTTCATCCGTCTTTGATAGCAAACTCAGGGCAGCTTGCTCCCTTCTCTGGCACTGCTGGGATTTACTGGCAGAGTGGTGTGAGAACACTGGGCGCCCAAGCTGTTCCCAGTTGTCAGGCCATGGGGAACCGCTCACCCTTCCAGCCCCAGCCCTGCAGCTCAACAGTGATCAGTGCCTGGAGGCTGTAATGGGCTGGATGAGGCCCAATAAACTGAAGTTGAATCCTGATAATTTGGAAGCTCTGTGGATTGGCGGTTCCTGAATTTGGTAAGTGACCTGTGGGAGCCATTTGTTATGAATCAAAAGAGGGGTAGGGCCTCAGAAATGTATTTTGCATCTCCCATAATGGTTGGAGAACACTGCCACCCCCCCACCCCCCTCTGAGAATATTCAGCAAAATGCCCCTGCCCCTGATTTTGCCCCCTGCAAATAGGCTGGAGAATTTGGGGGGAAGCCCTCCTGGCTCCGCCCTCCTGGCAGCCTCACAGTGCCACCATGGGGCAACTCCTTCCAAGAAGGCCCTTACATGGAAAAAGGGGTTGGCTGTCTTCTTGGAGAACAGGGCACAAGTTTGTTGCCTGGCTGATGGTCTGGGAGCTCAGTCCTGTCCCCAGGGGTTGTCCCATCTGGCCCAACCCACTCATCTTCTTTTGCTTCTCACATGGGAATGAGCAGCTCTGTCTCCCCAAGGCTCTGCCAACACCCCCTTTGTTGCGTCCATTGGGGTGAAGGGAAGGGTGAAGGAGCCCTCGGCCCACCACTCCTCTTGCCCAGGAATGCAGAACACCATGGCCAGAGCCACCTCTGAAAAGGTCCCTGGCTAAATGTCAGTTGCCATCATCAGCCAACGCTCCAAATCATGCAGCTAAGAACTAGGAACTGCTAACGCCACCCCAAATCCCCACCCTTGTGATACCAGTCCAGTCCCAAACCCCACTCCTTCTCACCCCAGAGACTGCCCACCCCTCGCTCAAACCTGCAGCAAGACAACCATCCCCCCTTTAGGAAGGAGAAGCAAATGTCTTCCCTCCGTCCTCTCTGGTGGGGCCGCACCCCTTTTCTCCAAATAACCGCCAGGACCTCCCAAACCAATTGGCTCGGGGTAAGAGATTCTCCACCCGATCTAATGTTTTCAACCCACTGAAGTCTGGAAAACGTAGCATACTGGGGGAAATGGGGAAGTATTCACTCCTCGCCCTCCCACCCACCCGTCCCTGTTATCCAGCAAACTGTTTATAGCTGCTTCTAGGGCAGGCTGCTTCTGGCTCTGAGGGCCCTGGGTGAGTGGCAGGATGGCCCAAGGATGAGGAGACATGATAGCACTCTTCAAAGACTTAAAAGGTTGTCACTCAGAGGAGGGCCAGGATCTCTTCTCGATCCTCCCAGAGTGCAGGACACGGAATAACGGGCTCAAGTGACAGGAAGCCAGATTCCAGCTGGACATCAGGAAAAACTTCCTGACTGTTAGAGCAGTGCGACGGTGGAATCAGTGACCTAGGGTGGTGGTGGTCTCTCCCACACTAGAGGCCTTCAAGAGGCAGCTGGACAACCCTCTGTCAGGGATGCTTTAGGGTGGATTCCTGCATTGAGCAGGGGGTTGGACTTGATGGCCTTGTAGGCCCCTTCCAACTCTGCTCTTCTATGATTTTATGATTCTATGATTCTATGAGGGGAGCTGGCCAGAGGAGCCCCCCACCCTCTCATTCCATCCCCCCCCACCCCCCGGGCAGTCTGTTGTTTCTTCCCGTTCTGTAATGAGCAAGAATGCCCTTCCTTCAGCCAAGAGGAAAGACAGAATAGCAGCTGGGCTCAGCCAGGTCTCTCCAGAGAAAGCCCAGATTGAAAACCAAAGTGGGCCAAGGACTCGTTCCGCTTGACAGGCAGTTCAATGAGACAGGAACGCTTTCAGGAGCTTTACAGCTGCGCCTAGCAGGGCACTGATCCAAGATCAGCCTGGCCTTCCTCCTTGACAGGGTCTGGGGTGGCTTTAATGGTGCCACAGGTGCTCTGACGAAGATTAGCATCTGCCGGGTCCGAAAGGCCTCCAAGGTGGGCTGCAATGGCTCCTCTTCTCCCAGTTGCAGCTGCCCTTCACTGGAATCGTGTCTACCAGTAGTTTTAATTCGGAAATGGCCACTAATTCTCACAATGTATGGAAAGCCCTCTCTGATTTAACAATCCACACACACACACCCCTTGGTGGTCACTTGCCATGACATTTCCTTGTCCTTCCCAGAGCTCGGATCTAAAACGTAAAGGCAATGCAAAAGAGAACTTGCCATGGACAATACATGTCAGTCATTTATTTGCAAGCCAAAGGCCATTAATAAAACCTGTGCAACATTGCAAAATCGACAGCCTTATATGTGGGGCGTTACTGCATTATTGAGTTTTCAGGGGACATTCTGTGACCTCACCCAATTCTCAATGAAGTGCAAAGCCAGCCGCTTCACAAATGAGCCCCACGTCAGGATTTCCCGACTGCTGAAGGGAGGGGGGAGACCGAGAGAGCCTTTTCCAAGCTGGGGGTCGCTTTGGAAGCATCCTTGCCACAGTCAGTCCTCATCCCGGCCCGTCTCTGGTCAAGCTCTGGAAAAATGGAATCATTTTGCAACTCTGGCATAAATGCTAGCTGTTAAGGGCAGTCCGAAACAATGCTAAGGTAGGTCAGGAAACATTTTAGGGGGCTCAAAAGAGAATATTTAGGCCTCGAAAACTGAAACAGGCAAATATTAAAATACAGCTGTAGTCCTGAACTAAAGGACAGACAAATCAGGCAAACTAAGGGCTCATCTTGGCCTTAGTTAGACGGAAGGTTTATCCTGGGATCATTCCCGGGGTCGTCCCTGCCTGCTCCTGGGATCCCCTGTGTGTCACTTAGATGAACAGGGATGACCCTGGGACGATGCCAGGATAAACCTTAGGTCTAGCTAAGGCCCTACACAAAGCAGATATTCCACTATGAAAGTGGTATGAAAGTGGAATATAAGAGGCAGGAGCCACACTACTGCTTTATAGCGGTATTGAAATTATTTATTTATTTATTTATTACATTTCTATACCGCCCAATAGCCGAAGCTCTCTGGACGGTTCACAAAAATTAAAATCATAGTAAAACCATCAACAGGTTAAAAGCACAAATGCACAATACAATATAAAAAGCACAACTGTAGTGCACTTCAATCCCGCTATAAAGCAGTAGTGTGGCTCCTGCCTTTTATATACCACTTTCATACCACTTTCATAGTGGAATATCCTGCTTGGTGTAGATCAGCCCTCAGTCAAATTGGTAAGTGTGTGTGTGTGTGTGTGTGTGTGTGTGTGTGTGTGTGTGTAGATAGATAGATAGATAGATAGATCGATAGATAGATCGATCGATCGATCTATATATACATGAACAATTCCCATGAGACAGAAAAGGGGCCCCCGTTCCAAGCCTTCTAGAAGAAGAGTAGCAAGTCCTTCGCTAAAGGAGCCTTCATGGGCTCCTAGCACCCCAGGTAATGATCTAACCTGCCCTTTTAAAATAAGGGCTTAGAGTGAGCGAGGGCATCACCTCTCCAGACTTGCTTGGATAAAGCTGATTATTTGGATCTTTTCCAAGCTTGATTTGGAGATAGAAACGTTGGTTACAGAGCTTAGGGATTAAAGAAGCAACACCTCGCTAGTGGGGTTTGTGTATAGGATTTTAGAAGGGGTAAAGGAGGTAGGGAATGTAAGACCAAGTATTGATTAATAACATATATATATATATATATATATTATTTTAAATAAATATTTATTTGTTTTTTAGAAATACAAGCTCCCACATGTTCACTGACTTATTACGCTGCCATTATTAAATCTATTTCCTTGTTAACGCTTCTGTAGTGGGTTGAAGGAATCAATATGGCAAAAATCTCTGTCTCTGGAACCCAGACAGAAAGGGCTGATGTTTGGGTGTCAGTGGGGACAACTGATCCAAGGGAAAGCAGATGTTCCTGAAGGGTTTGCTTCTCAGCTTCTGAGGTAGGTGAGGCCTGGGGGGGGGGGATCTACACTAATGCTTTTAAAGCGCTTTAAAGTGCTTTGAAAACGTTTTGAAACCTGTATATGCAGTGTGTCCTGGGCCCCAACAGTTGTCAAAACTGTTATAAAGCGCTTTAAAGCAGTAGTGTAGATCCCCCCCTGGGCAGAAACGTCACAGTGGCCTTCAAGAAGAAGTTGAGGCTGCTCTAACCCTGGACCAAGCGAGGGCAAAGGCTAGACAGGCTACAAGGCCCCCTTCCAATTCTTTGATGATAACAGGGCCACATCATGCTCCTCTCTAGAGCTGCTTCTTTCATCTAGAAGGCAAGAGCCCTGATGCTGGATCAGGCCCAAGTCTCATCTAGTCCAGCGTTCTGTTCAAACAGTGGCCAACCAGATGCCCCAAATAGGAAACTCACAAGTATGATTTGGGTGTAACAGTACTCTCCTGCCCATGTTCCCCAGCAACTGGTGTATATAGGCATACTGCCTCTGATACTGGAGGTAATAATAGCCGTGGATAGCCTTCGCCTCCATGAATTTGTCAAATACCCTCTTAAAGCCATCCAAGTCGGTGGGTGCATCTCTGCATCTTCTGGTGGCAATTTTAACTCTGGGCTGTGTGAAGAAGGACTTCATTTTATCTGTCTTGTTTGCCATAGATTTGTTGCAATTGGATATTGGCCTATTGGGGGGGAAGCAAAAACTTATTTATTCATGAAAAAAACATTTCAGGCTTGGAAACATATCAGAATAGAAGAAAATTAATTTTGAGATCACACGAGGCTGACAGAATATGAGAGATCGCATAACATGAAATTAAGTTTCTGGGATTTATTTATTTTTAAAAATGCATTTAGATGTAAATAAAATTTCATTTTCCAGCAATTGCTTTATGAATCCCAATGTCTTATTTAATTAATCAGGGAAGTTTGCATCAGTGACAAGCACAACATCAGATTGCGGTAAAGGTGCCGGTTCTATTAAGCTGGCATTAACTGCGGTTCCATCAAGGACTTAATAAATAGCTGCAATATCTTCATCTGATAAAAGCACAAAGAGCCGGGCCCGAGAGGGTAGAGTTTATCGGAGAACGCAGTTTTCTAATCAGCAAATGCAAATGCCTCCGAGGCTTCGAATACACAAACAACCTGCACTGTTCTGCTTTTTAAGCTGTTGCCCAGCAGTGGAGTAGGGAGAGCACCAGCAGGACAAGCCGAGCATAAATAGCAGATTCCACGTCTGAATGGAGTAAGGATATAAGAACACCAGAAGAGCCCTGAGGCTGGATCAGACCGAGGCTCCATCTAGTCCAGCACTCTGTTCACACAGGAGCCAACCATGTGTCGACCAGGGACCCACAAGCAGGACACAGGTGCAACAGCACCCTCCCACCCATGTTCCCCAGCAACTGGTGCACACAGGCTTACTGCCTCGGATACTGGAGGTAGCACACAACCATCAGGGCTAGTAGCCATGGATAGCCTTCTCCTTCAGGAATTCATCCAACCCGCCTTTTAAAGCCATCCAAATTGGTGCCCATCACTACATCTTGTGGTAATGAATTCCATAATTTAAATATGCGCTGTGTGAAGAAGTCCTTCCTTTGATCTGTCCCGAATCTCCCAGCAATCAGCTTCATGGGATATGACCCCGTTGGGTTCTAGTATTCTGAGAGAGGGAGAAAAATATCTCCCTATCCTCATTCTCCACCCCATGCATGATTTTATGCACCTCTATCATGTCTCCAAGCTAAACAATCCCAGCTGTTGTCAGCTTCCCTCAGAGGGGAGATGCTCCAGCCCCTTGAACATATTTGAATGGTCTCCATTTGGTCCATTTGACATAGATTCCCAAGATGAGCTTTGATCTGCATGTCTCTCTTGGAATCCCATCTCTGGACAAGCTTTTCCAAGCCAAACAGGCTTAGAAGCGCCCTGTAAGCACATGGACCAGGGTTGATACAGCTTTGCTGTGAGCATCAACGGCTTCATGAAATGCTGGCATGACCTGGTGACATAACAACCCAGGCTTGACCTGAAGCTCATGATCACTGTCTGGCTAATCCCACAGAGAGGGGAGTTCGTGTGCACTGGTTGGTAATTGAAGATGCTGGCTCCAGCTCCATTTGGCTTTCTCCGCCAAAGGCAGTGATATGGGTGGCCATGCCTACTAAGAAGACGGCCTCTTCCGTTGTGGCACTCCGGTTGCCGTAAGAGCTCCCCAGAGAGGCTCGCCTGGCACAAAAATTGTGTTCTTTTTGCCACCAGGTAAAGACCTTCTTATTTTCCCTGGTATTTGAATCTTTTAGTTTCTGGGTTGTTGTTGTTTTCAAATCAGATACTGTAATTTAAGTCTTTGCACTACTGCGAGGTTTTATTTCATTTTTTTTAATTAATTACTGGAGTTTAAAACTTTTATGTTGTATTTTCTCATGTTGCATTTTACGGTTTTCCGTGCTGTGATCCGCTTGGAAAGCTTTGGCTATTGGGTGCCATAGAAATGTAATAAAGAAACATGAGATTCCGGGATACTGCCCATGAGGTATAATTTAAACCACTTCCCAAAAAGTGTGGATCTGCCAAAGGTACCTCAGGCAAAGAGCATCCAAAAGACAAGGCTCAGAAGGGAAAAGCTCCTGCACTGCTATTCAAGCAGCAGCAATACAGAGTCCTTTGCCAGCATCCTCTGGAAACAAAGCCCTATGAAGAGAGATTGAAAGAACTGGGCGTGTTTGACCTGGAGAAGAGAAGACTGAGGGGAGACATGATAGCACTCTTCAAATACTTAAAAGATTGTCACACAGAGGAGAGCCAGGATCTCTTCTCGATCCTCCCAGAGTGCAGGACACGGAATAACGGGCTCAAGTTAAAGGAAGCCAGATTCCAGTTGGACATCAGGAAAAACTTCCTGACTGTTAGAGCAGTACGACAATGGAACCAGTTACCTAGGGAGGTGGTGGGCTCTCCCACAGTAGAGGCCTTCAAGAGGCAGCTGGACAACCGTCTGTCAGGGATGCTTTAAGGTGGATTCTTGCATTGAGCAGGGGGTTAGACTGGATGGCCTTGTAGGCCCCTTCCAACTCTGCTATTCTATGATTCTATGATAAGGTGATTAGACCTAGGCCAGATCTATACCAAGCAGGATATAACACTTTGAAAACAGTTTGAAAACTGTACATGGAATGGAAGGGGGGGGTTGTACTAAAAAGAAAGACACTGAATGGCCATTGAAATGCCCTTTTCATCCCCTTTAAGTGTTTTGATTTGAAGATGACCCCTAAATTCCTCCAATGATTTCCTCTGGCCATTTGGAATGAATCAATCCATTTCAATGGCCGTTCGGTGTCCCTATGGCGTGTGTGTCCTGGGCCCAAACAGTTGTCACTACTGTTATAAACCAGTAGTGTAGACCCTGCTGTAGCCTGATGGGCACTCTGAGACCACCACCCCTGCAGATGCCCATCTGGGGGTGCTTCCGAGTCAGGGGACCCAGCACCCCTGACTGGGCACACCGCAGCTCCAGACTCTCAGTCATTCCCCCAGGACCAGCGGCAGCGAAGAGGAGTCCCAACTCGAAGGTGCAGCACGGATCAGGCCTTTAGTTTCCCCCTCTGAAGTGAGGAAGAAACAAGTGAAGCATCCTCCAATTTGGAACCATCCTGATGCCCCAGGAAGGAAGAGGGCCGCAGGGGCAGCGAGAATGAAGCCCCTTTCCTACCTGGTCATTGTTGGAGCCCCACTTCCTCCAAGCCAGCTCTTTGTGTCCACTTCTGGCTCCAGGGCGGCTCCCCTAGCGCTGGTCCTGCTCTTGCCTGGCAGGGCGACATCCCAGCCTCCGCAGCCCACGAAGGAATCCGCCCACCTCCCCCCCCCACCGACCCTGCCCCTGCTTGCCCAGGGCAAGAGAGCGACAGCAGGCCTCTTCCAGTATTGTCTGTCTTAGGGAGATGTCCTCCAGGGCACCCTGGGCATGGTCTGTAGACATGCAGTGCCCAACCCTCCCCATCCTGCCCCTCGCCCTCACCTACAAGCCTTTCCAAAGCCTCTGAAGACCGGGTCCCGCTTCACCTGGCATAAATAGTGCTGTATGCTGATTCGCCTATTCTGCACTTTTTGACTTGGCCAAGAAACCTCCGAGCCAAAGCAAACGGAAGGGGAAGAATTGGAGGTCAGCACATCTCCTAATCAAGAGGCCAAGTTTGGCTCCAGCTCCTCCTCCTCCTCCTCCTCCTCCTCCACTACCTCTGAAAGGTCGCCCTTGTGCCGCTCTGTCACTGCTCAGAAGGGCCAGCGCTGGGCCTCTGCTACATTAGGGCAAACCTCATCAGCACAGTTCACCAGCATTTTTATAAATGTCAGCTCTTAAGGCTTACACAGGAAAGTTCAGCGGCGCAGTAAAGCACTCCGCTGGCCTTTTGGCAGGCAATGGAGTATTACATCCGAAAGGTCGGCGGGACGCAGTGAGGGTGATCAGTCCAGGGGCCCCGGCGTCCGACTCGACGTCTCCTCCCTCTGGCTTCTTAAGACATAGAGAGGGGGAAGGAGGGACGGAGAGAAGGAAGGGAAGGGAAGGGTCTCAGGCTGCACTGGAGCATGCTGGGACATAGGAACGAATGAAAGATTTCCCTTTGCAAATACAAAATACAATGGCAGCGGCAACGGAATGACCCGTGGCTTTTCAGGAGACCCTCCATGCCTTTCGTCGTTGCTTCAGTTCCACCCCACGTCACCCTGCTCTTCGTTTTCCTTGGAAAGCCAATTGGCCACTGAAGGGTAGGGGTATATCTTCCAGAAGGAGATGAATAATTGGTCCACGGGAGCTTTGTTACGTTACAATTGGAACAAGTCGGGCTTTGCCACGAAGCTCTCTCACAGACACCGCTTTTCCCAGTTTGTTAAACTCCCAGCCTGTTGAACTTCCTGGCTCCGTGTGTCTCAAACATTGGCACGCTGCATTTGGAATATTGATTTGGGACTGATAAAGGTGTTGTTTTATTGTGAAGCAGTTTTTCTTGGGCCTGGGGAAAGAAGCTTTAGGAGCCTGGGATGGATGTAGGAGTGCCAGCAAAACATGGTCAGGGAAGGTTGTTCTGAGAAGAGGATGACCTTAAAGGCGATGCAAGCCAATAGACTTGAGAGTTTGGGGTATGTCAGAGGGAAGGACTGATGATGTCAGAATGGATATTTAAGAGTGAGCACAACCGGAAGGACCACTCTTCTTTCTCCTCTCATACTAAGGAAGACCCAAACTGATTTATCAATATGATTCTAGGCCTGACTTCTAGGTCTAAGACCTCAGTCTTTCTCGGAGGAGGGAGGAGAGTCCTTCATTGATGGAGTTAGATGGGAGAGGGAGTGTGGAGAAAGTGGGACCCTAACTTCTAAAGCTGCTAAACTTGTGAGTATTTTGCTTTGTTTGAGTGAGAAGTTTGCGATTGTGAGCTCCATCCGACAAGCATTTTATTGCAGGCTCGTTCCTGGGCACTCACGGATTCCTCGGAGGTCCTGCCCATGATGACGTCCACCTCTCTTGCGCCTTCTACCCCTTCTGGCCTCCCTTGCACTGCAAGAAAAAACAGAAAAAGTCCGGTGGCTGCTCCCTCCTGCTGTGTGTGGGAGAAGCAGCATGATCACAGCACCCAACTGAATGGGCCTCGTGCTCCTTGTTTACTTCCTGTTTTCAAACAGGAAGTAACTGAGCAATGACGGAGAAGCGACAGTAGCCAGCGTTTCTTCCCAGGTGTGATGGAGCTCTATGTCAAATTTTTCTCCTTTAATAAAAAACCATTTAATTTACAGTGTGAGTAGATGCTTTCAGTTTTGTATTGCATGAGTGAAGGCAAACATCCTGTCTTGGGCTCCTAAAACACACCTGCACCTACAGATGGGCGTGCCTGAGCCTCTCATATCAGGGACTCTAGAATTTTAGCCTTTTAGTTTTTCCTCTACAACTGTCTCAGTAAATTTTGTTTTAATGGACCAGTACAGCCACCTATTTGTTATGCAAAATGCAGGCCAATCCTGTGCATGTTTACTCAAAAATAAATCCCACTGTGCTCAATGGGACTTACATCCAGGAAAGAAGGCCTAGGGGGGCAGTTCTTCATTAATGTCCTCTTCCTTTTCCCTGCCTCAACAAAGCAGAAGTACTTTAAATATTCTTGCTATTCATGCAATATTCATGCCTTGTAGAGCACTAGAGAAATCAGGGATCCGAAAGGGGGAGGGAAGCTGAATATTTTATCCCTACGTACAGATCCATGAGCTTTAAAAATATCCACATCATAGTGATTATACGCACAGTAGTATTTGTGAGTAGAAGTGGACATAAAGAGGTAAGACACATCCAAATGGATGAAACCTGGGCCACATTGATTCTATAAAATAAGATCTATGAGGGGCGGATGGCATCTAAGTACTAATTCCCAGGCAACTATCATGGAGGGATATTGGGTGACGAACACCCTGGGCCTGTTCAGTGGTGTACTTCTAATCACCATCCCATCAGGGCCACACCTAGGGAGGTGGTGGGCTCTCCCACACTAGAGGCCTTCAAGTGGCAGCTGGACAACCACCTGTCAGGGATGCTTTAGGGTGGATTCCTGCAATGAGCAGGGGGTTGGACTCGATGGCCTTGTAGGCCCCTTCCAGCTCTGCTATTCTATGATTCTATTCAGATGAGTACGGAGCGCTTCCCATCTCAGCCCCTGCCTGGGCCATAAATTCGAATGGGTGAGGTGGCTTAAGACCCAAGGTAAGCAGCGTCTTCCTCCACAGCCGGTGGTCTTTTCCGAGAAGCGCCTCTCCAGAAGGCCTTAAAACCCAGGGACATTTTTATGGGAGAAGGTAGTTTGGTCCCAAGCCATATAGGGGAAGAATCCACACATGTATTGATACCGTTTAAGAAGAGTCCTTTTAATAATTAATTGAAATGTTTCAAAAGCACCAAAATGCTAATGAAGAGACATATCCTGCTTGGTGTTTGCTCTCTTTTCCCTCGGCAAGCCTGCAGCAGGTGCTTCCCATTTAAAGGGGCCGCGTGCAGTACGGCCCCTTTTAATTCTCAGCTCCTCAGCTCAGTTCCTCCGCCCGGCCGCCACCACCGCTGCTCAGCCTGGGCGCCCAGACCAGCAGGATCTAGAGGAGCACAGCCCCTTTAAATGGGAAGCACCCGCCCCAGGCTTGCCAAGGGAGGGAGGGAAAAGAGAGTGAACGTCTCTGTTTTGCAGCCAGCGTGGCAGGGCACACCAAGCAAAGCATGTCTCTTCATTAGAGTTTTGGTGCCTTTTGAAACATTTCAATTCACCATTAAAAGGACTCTTCTTAAACGGAATTAATACATGTGTGGATTGAGGAGGGTCTTGTTGACAGCACAGCTCCGGACAACTCGGGCCGATGGAGCGCCTCTCCCAACATGACCCTACCCAAATATACTACACTCATCATCTAAGGCCCTCCTCAGAGTGCCTCCTCCTAGCAGAGGTTTGCAAAAAATGGAGGGTTTCTTTTAAAAAAAAAAGTTAGGATACTGCTGTGATTAACTTGCTTTTTAAGCACATGCGTTCTCTTGCAGCAGCATTTTGGCCCCTCCAGGCGCTCCATGGCGGGGGGGTTTCCACTGCCTTTAACCCCTCCCCCTCCCTCCCCGACCCCATTGGAATCCCAGGGGGCACTGGGCATGAGTTTGTGGAACTAAGGGGGAGGTTACCTGAAAAAGTTTGGGAACCACTGATTTAGAGAGTTATGGTGTGAGTGTTTTATCACACACACGGTACCTCCCCCTCACGGATGTTCATGTGTCCTTTAGATGATGATGTCCGCCTCCCATGCGCTTCCCGCTCCTTCTTGTCTGTTTGCCATCACAAAATGGACCCCTTTTAATCTGACTTTTTAAAAAACAGAATGTGCCACCATTTCCTGCCATGTGCAGGAAAAGCAGCGTGATAAACACAGCCCCTGAAAGGGCCACGTGGTCTTTGTTCACTTCCTCTTTCTTCTCCCAGTGGGACAGGATCAGCAACGGTGGCAGCGAACGGTGGTTTTCCCTGTCTGATGATGCTCGTATTCAACAGCTGGAATTCAAAGGGAGGGAGCAGGTCTTGTAAATGTGTCTTTTTATTTGTCAGCTGAGCTCAGACAAATTTGTTTGCGCTACAACTAAAGTCTTGCAAAGCAATTCTTGTTAGTCTTAATTGCAAATAATATTATTTACTGTATGAAGTTTTCATGTAGAATTAAATACTTGCGTTTCTTAAATTTCATTTCATTTTAATTTTTTGTGCCCAATGTTTCTTTCCATAAGAAAGCTCAAAATCACTGGCATGAATATACCAAAGCAAATTCAACAATACAATACAATAATAAAATCAACAAGCCAAATAATATGGGAAATTATCTTAACAATAAAAATGGTACAATAACTTATCAATACAATTTTAATTCAGGACCTAACAGGGAAGAATTAACAATCCAGTGAATAAGCGTAATGCCCAACTCATAAACATGTGCAGTGCTATCCTTTGAATGTCTACTCAGAGATAAATTCTGTTGCGTTCAGTTGGGCTTGCTCCAATAAGTGGGTTTAGGGCAGCAGCCTAAATCAAGGGATTCCGACAGTACAACCATTTCAGTAAATATGAAGGGAAAAATAAAACACAACCTATAACTTCAGTCAAAGAATAATACACTCTTATACCCCACTCGATAAGCCAATATACCAAAATAATGGAATACACTATTAAAGCAGAGAAGAACTGGGCATGTGCGAATCAGCAAAACCTGGGTTTGTTGACGTTCTCCGAATTCCATCTTGAAGCTTGTTTTGACTTGAGTCCATATCAGATTGCAGGCTTCGTTTTTTCTGTTTGCATGAAAATTGTGTACGTACACATAAATTAAGCACATCTTTGAAATATATGCATTTCAGAAATGGAGGTGAGAGGGAGGTCGAGATCCAGCAGCAGCATCACTTACCTGGATAAACCGACTCCTGCTTCCACAGGGCGGCTGAGTTTGGAGGACACGCTAATCAACGGTTGTTTCCTATTACAACCCACCCCCACCCCCAAGTTCATAGAATCATAGAATCATAGAATAGCAGAGTTGGAAGGGGCCTACAAGGCCATCGAGTCCAACCCCCTGCTCAATGAAGGAATCCACCCTAAAGCAGCCCTGACAGATGGTTGTCCAGCTGCCTCTTGAAGGCCTCTAGTGTGGGAGAGCCCACCACCTCACTAGGGAACTGGTTCCATTGTCGTACTGCTCTAACAGTCAGGAAGTTTTGCCTGATGTCCAGCCGGATTCTGGCTTCCTTTATCTTGAGCCCGTTATTCCGTGTCCTGCACTCTGGGAGGATCGAGAAGAGATCCTGGCCCTCCTCTGTGTGACAACCTTTTAAGTATCTGAAGAGTGCTATCATGTCTCCCCTCAATCTTCTCTTCTCCAGGCTACACATGCCCAGTTCTTTCAGTCTCTCTTCATAGGGCTGTTTCCAGACTCCTGATCATCCTAGTTGCCCTCCTCTGAACACGCTCCAGCTTGTCTGCGTCCTTCTTGAATTTATTTATTTATTTATTTATTTAATTACATTTATATACCGCCCCACAGCCGAAGCTCTCTGGGCGGTTTACAACATTTTAAAATAGTAAACATTAAAAGTATACAATTTAAAAACACACACACACACACACACACACACACACACACACATAAAAACAGTATAAAAACAACAGTATCCATTTAAAAACAACAATTGTGGGGTCCATTAAAAACAAACTTAACGTTGTTAAATGCTGTTAAAATGCTGTTAAAAATGCCTGGGAGAAGAGAAAAGTCTTGACCTGGCGCCGAAAAGATAACAATGTTGGCGCCAGGCGAGCCTCATCGGGGAGATCATTCCACAGTCGGGGGGCCACCACTGAAATTTATTTATTTTATTTATTTAATTACATTTATATACCGCCCCACAGCCGAAGCTCTCTGGGCGGTTTACAACATTTAAAAATAGTAAACATTAAAAGTATACAATTTAAACACACACACACACACACACACACACACACACACACACACAAAAACAGTATAAAAACAACAGTATCCATTTAAAAGGCCCTCTCCCTTGTTGCCATCCTCCGAGCTTCCCTTGGAGTAGGCACTCGGAGGAGGACCTTAGATGTTGAACGCAGTGTACGGGTAGGTTCATGTCGGGAGAGGCGTTCCATCAGGTATTGTGGTCCCAAGCCATGTAGGGCTTTATAGGTTAAGACCAGCACCTTGAATTGGGCTCGGAAACATATAGGCAGCCAATGCAAGCGGGCCAGAATCGGTGTTACATGTTCAAACCTCCCTGTTCCAGCTATCAATCTGGCCGCCGCATTTTGCACAAGCTGCAGCTTCCGGACCGTCTTCAAAGGCAGCCCCATGTAGAGGGCATTGCAGTAATCTAATTTGGAAGTTACCAGAGTATGGACAACTGAAGCTAGGTTATCCCTGTCCAGATTGGGGCGTAGCTGGGCCACCAACCGAAGTTGGTAGAAAGCACTCCGTGCCACCGAGGCCACCTGAGCCTCAAGTGACAAAGATGGTTCTAGGAGAACCTCCAAGCTACGAACCTGCTCCTTCAGGGAGAGTGCAACCCCATCCAGAACCGGTTGAACACCCCCCATCCGATCAGAGGAACCACCCACCAGCAGCATCTCAGTCTTGTCTGGATTGAGCTTCAGTTTATTAGCCCTCATCCAGTCCATTGTCGCAGCCAAGCACCGGTTCAGCACATCCACAGCCACACCTGATGAGGATGAAAAGGAGCAGTAGAGCTGCGTGTCGTCAGCGTACTGATGACAGCGCACTCCAAAACTCCGGATGACCGCACCCAACGGTTTCATGTACATGTTAAACAGCATGGGGGACAAGACCGATCCCTGCGGAACTCCATACTGAAGAGTCCACGGGGCCGAGCAATGTCCCCCAAGCACCACCTTCTGGAGCCGTCCCGCTAAGTAGGAGCGGAACCACTGCAATGCAGTGCTCCCCACTCCCAACTCAGCCAGACATTCCAGAAGGATACCATGGTCGATGGTATCGAAAGCCGCTGAGAGATCAAGGAGAATCAACAAAGTCACACTCCCCCTGTCCTTCTCCCGACATAGGTCATCATACAGGGCGACCAAGGCTGTTTCCGTGCCAAAGCCGGGCCTGAAACCCGACTGAAATGGATGGAAATTGTGGAGAAGTTGATTAGTGTGTCGTCCGAAGTCAGCCGGTGACTTTCTTTGCTGCCTTGGTTGCATATAAATCAGGAGTACGGTTGCCATATGTCCCGAAAAACTGGGAATATCCCGATTTCCAGGAGATTCTGAAATGTCCCGACCGGCTGGGCAAGAATCCCAGATTCCTGGTCCAGCTGGCTGGAGAAGTTCTGACCTCCAAAATGGTGCCTTGAGCCTGCTCAGTTGAGCGGCAGAAGCAGAGAAAAAGATGCATCAACCTGGTGCCTTTTCCAGAGCATCACCACTCCTCCACAGGCTTGTCTGAGTCGCTCACCGAGACTCACCTGATTGCGCCTACGGCTGCGTAGAAAAAAACCAACAGCGAGGAAAGGCGCACGTGCGCTCCTCAGGCTACCTGAGTCCCATGCAATGCAAAGGACTTTGGCTGGTTGTGGTCAGACCTTTAGGGTAAGAGCTGCTGGGTTATTTTGGGGGGAAGAAAGAGAGTTTTGTGGGGGACAGGAGTGAGTGAGTGAGTGAGGGACGAGGGGTGAAGAGAGAGGGGAGAAAGCAAAGAAAAGTCACTCCCCCAAAATCACCCTTCAACAATCCACCTCCTTTCTGGCACCATGGGGAGGGGTGGGGGAGGCACAGCTCAGAGAGCAACCCCCCCCCCGTCAGAACTCCTGAAGTTGCCTGACCCTTATGTTTTTTCCTATGTTGTGAACCGCCCAGAGAGCCTCGGCTGATGGGCAGTATAAAAATGTAATAAATACATAAAATAAATAAATATCCTGACAGTGTAGTAAAGAGAAGGGGCATTGCCAGAGATCCTAAACCCATGAAAGGGGAACAGGATCACACCCCTGTATGTTTAGGCCCTGTTCACAAAGGAACCCTGGAGATCAGCAGTAAAGATGTGTTTCCACTCCACGTGTTTGGTATTCCTGGATACTGACCCTGCGAAAACGGCTATGAGACCTCATCAAAGCACAATCCAATCAATTGCTCACTGATGAGGAGGCCCCTGCATAACCTCTGGCCTGCCCAAGCTACAGTTTGAACAAGCCTGCCAAATATGCTGTTGTGTGTCCAACTTCACAAAGCAGATCGCCTTTGGGCTCATTCATGGGAGTTTCTTCCCCTAGGAAAGTCTGCCCAAGGTTTCCCAGTCTGTATCTTGTGCCTTTTAACCTCTCTGCAGACAGAGCAGAGATTTGGGCTCCAAGTGCCTCTCATTATTAGGGCCGGATCCCCGAAGGGGCAGTGATCAAGCCAGACACTGGAGCAGGGAAGGACATTTTGAGGGCTGGAGAGATAAAAGCACAAGGAAGGACACCGATCTGGAGCAGAGGGAGCCCGCCAGAGCGAGGAGATGCATCAGAGGAGCAAATCGATACCTCGGGAAACAAACAGCCGTGTAAAGCAGGGACGGGGGAGAAGGAAAGCCACTCCACTGTGGCTGCCAGCAAAGCCAAAACGTACCAAGCCAGGACAGGAAGTGGGCCGTGGGTTTTAGGCGGAGAAGGCGCGAGGGCTGCAGAATGAGCAGTGGCCCTCCTCCCAAATGTCAGCAAAAGCCTGTGAACAATCAGATTCTGCACGGAGTATTCGCTACGTCTCTGAAAGATGGAGAGCTCTGCCTTCCTTCAGTGGAGCTGAAGGTGGAAGAGCAGGGAGGCCCTCCCCTGTGTTCCAAACCGCAGGGAATGATTCCTCAGGGGCACCAAACCCTCCGACCAGCCTTGATAGACTGGTGCTGGTCCTGGGCTGGAAATGAAAATAATAATATTAATAATAATAGCAGGGCCACGAATCCCACTGCTCCAGCACTCACAGATGTTTGGAGCAAGCCATCCCCACCCGCAACGCTGTCAAAATGTCCGAATTCCCAATGCACCCAAGAGGCTTTGGCGCTTGCTGAAGCGAAACCACCACCACTACCACGCGTTGCGAGGGCAGGAGCATCAGGGACAGCTGTGCCCTCGTGGTGGCCTGGCTGGATGCCCCTGGCTGGCCGCTCTCGGACACAGGATGTTGGCCCAGATGTAGCGCCTTGTTCTGATCCAGCCACAGGGCTCTGAGACGGCACCCGCGGGAAAGCACGGGCTGCCCTGGGCCGCTGAGGCTGCTCCTGGCTCTCCGGCCTCCTCCAGTGCTTTGCATTTCCCGAGCGCTTCATCCGGAAAGGCGATCCGGCTTCTTCCCCTGTCTGGCGATGTGCCCAGCATCTGCAATGCTTGCTCATTAATTCTCCTCCCTCCTCTGCCCCAGCCCAGAGCGCGTTGCGCTTTGCAAATCCTCTTCACCTGCCCTGGACCACGTTTTGCTTTCCAAAGATTACCTGCAGATACAAGCTCTTTTGGAGGTTTCGAGCCCGGGGCTGCTCTGCAGTCTTTGGGGAATGGGGGGGGCTTGCTATTTACTGACTCAAAAACAGGCTTCGGGAGCAGCACAGAAGCGGATTGATCTTCTGGGCACTTCAACTCCGGAGTTTATTAATGCTAACTGGAGGACGTTTCTAACACTCGCTGCTCTTCGCGGCCTTCCCTGGGTAAATTTGACAAATGCGTCTCAGCTTTCCAAAGCAATTGAAGCAAAGCCAGGTGCGTCATTTACAGCTGAGTAGGGTGTCTTCTGGTGCTGCCGGGGCCAACTCCCCCACTTTATTTTTACAAGCTGACCTCAGAGAGATTTGGGGGTCAGCTCCAAAATGTGTCTCACCATCCACAACGGCATTAAAGGCTTCTAGCTCTGCAGCTGATGGCTTGTTCTCCCTCCTCCTGCTCCTCCTCCTCTTCCTTCTCCTGCCCCGAGAGAGCAGGACATGGGGAGGGAGAGAAGAGTGTGATATTCTGAAAAAATCAATAGAAGACGGTGAAACAGAATGGGAGAACAAAAGGCGAAGCCAGGCAAGAGAAAAGAAAGTACTCACAACCCTCCCTCAATGTTCTCAGGTCTCTGCCTTTGGAGAGGCTGCAGCCTTGTCCACACCTAAGGATTATCCCAGGCAAATGGAGGGATCATCCCTGCCTGCTCCCGGGATCCCTGTGTGTCATTTGGATGCACAGGAATGATCCCGGGATGATCCTGGGGGAAAAGGCAGGTGTAGAAATGGCCTACCTCACAAGGCAGTTGTGAGGATTACGCATGGAGGGGGGAATCTTGCATTGCACACCGAGGGCTCATCTACACCAAGCAGGATATTCCATTATGAAAGCAGTATGAATCATAGAATCATAGAATAGCAGAGTTGGAAACCGATACATTAAAGGCAGGAGCCACACTACTGCTTTATAGCGGGATTGAAGTGCACTGCAGGAGCTACACGACTGCTTTATAGTGGTACCGAAGTGCACTGACAACTGTTGGGGCCCATCGACACCAAGCAGGATTATAACACAATGAAAGTGGCATGAAAGCAGCATATGGAATGTGTCAATGGGCCCCAACAGTTGTGAGTGCACTCCAATCCAGAACTTCAGTGTGAAGTTCTGTCTTCTTTATGGGAATCGGGGATTTTATCGGCATTTGCCATTGTTAGGAGAGGTTTCCCAGTTCCGATAGGATGGCAGTGCTTGCTTGTTGGTTTGTTTATGGCTTGCTCCCCTGTTTAATTGGCTATGATCCTGCTGTTAATTATCGTGAAGCTGCCTTGTATTACTTCATTGTTTATTTATAGCTCGTCCTTCAATGTAAAACATTTCCAGGGCAGCTTACAAAATAATAAGAATGACATTAAAAAAGAAACCCAATCAAATAATCAAACAACCACGGGTAAAACACCAGGCAAAAAACAGCTGCTTTGCACCGTCGAAATGTTCGCATCGCCACTGACCCCCAGCCTACTCATCCTATTCCTCAGAGCCAAAGTGGAAACAAACAGCCATTTCTGAGCGCGAGCTGCAATTAAAATCATGTGTCATGAAACAGCGTCGAAAGAGGATCCCAGACATTGAGCTCCAGCACACCAGGGATTTATCGCACACTCGCCGTGCCTGGTATGTGGTTTCTCAGCATGGTACTCGCATGGCCTCGGCTCTTTCCTGCACTCATCTCACCCCTCACCCCTTATTGCGTTTTGTTTTGGTGCGGGGAAAGTGTGGATTTTTCTCCTCTCGTTTTTTCCTTTGTTGGTGTGTGTGTGTGTGTGCGTGCGCGCGTGCGCTAATGGAGTCTTGATGATGAAAGGAAAGGCAGGGCAGTTCTCTTCCTCCAGCACGGTCATCGTAGGGACTTGTTAGTCGGTTGAATGGACTCTTTAGTGCTCCAACCACCCCCACCCCCTCATTGCCCTAACATGAGGCAATCAGAAGTGATTTGTGTGGTCATTTGGAGAAATGTACCGTTGTTCCAATGCAGGATGTAGTTAACTCTCAGCCATACAGTCCGGGGTATGGCTGTGATTGAGTATATTGGGTACAAATCCAGAAAAGATCGAATGAAGTTTGGGTTTTAATACTATTAACTCTTAGCATTTATAGAGTACTTTAGAGTGTCTGGAGTGTTCGTATAGATCTAGCAACAGTTAATTAGTCACGAGAGTGAAATAGATCCTTCCCATATCCACATTGGTGCGAATCTACTCTATCACTTCATCAGCGAAAGACGCCACCAGCTGAACGCAAGACCAGCGCCAACGTTGGGTTTGTGTTCCGGCATCCCCTGAGTGGACAGGAAAGGAAGTCCTTGATGCTGCTAAGTGTTCACAAAGATTGCTATTCTAAATAATATATTGAAGGAATCATTAGTCATTGAATTGATTCAGTGGTCCTTTCACCAAAGCGTTATATTACATTTGGGTGTTAACAATAAATTTAAAGGTTGTTGCTTGTTTTGGGATTGCAAGTTTTATTTTCGCTCTTCACTTTGACCCATTGTGAAAAGTGATTCTTAAAATTGACTTACCGTATTTCTTCGATTCTAAGACGCCATCAATTGTAATACGCACACTAATTTCAGTACCACCAACAGAAAAAAAAGCTTTGATTCTAAGAATAATAAACGCACCTGCGATTCTAAGATGCACCCCCTTTTTAGAGGTGTTTATATGGGGGGAAAGTGTGTCTTAGAATCGAAGAAATACGGTAATATTGACCCCATACCCGGCTTGTAAAGATGGATCAATCCATTTATTTCTGGTCTATGCCACTTTTATGTGTGTTCACACATAATTCCAATCCATCCCATTTCCACAATAATCTGCAATTTTAAAAAAATCTGCACGATAATTCTCATCTATGTATGTATCCATTTAAAGATGTATTATTTCTGAACCTATTTTCTCTCCAGAGAGGCATTTCCAAAGATATTATATCTGAAAATGTGTATTAAATGTATTTGGATACATTGTGTGTGCCAAGAGCTGCCTCACCACATTTAGAGAAATGAGAAACCTAACATCTAGCTGTGTTCCATAGCCAAAGAGGTGAGATCAGCTGACCAGTTCCTCAAGCATCTCTACCTGCCAAGAAGTTCCACCTTACTCTTACCTGGGAGGGTCCCTCTTATGTTCCGAGTGTTTCCTGTACATTAGGACTGCAGTCATTACAAACACCCTGCAAGGTAAACCAGCTTCATCCCACAACAATGAGGTATGATTTCACTCAGGGATGTGCCAGCTCATAGCCCACTCTCACCAGCTGCCGAGACTAAACCCCTGTAGAGATTTCATCTGATAAGTGCTATGACTCAAGACCAACTGAACTGGTGTTTTTGAAGTGGGAATGCCCTGGGAATGCAAGTGGATCTCCACTTAAAACCTAAGAGGAGCCCTGATGCTAGATCATAGAATCATAGAATCATAGAATCATAGAAAAGCAGAGTTGGAAGGGGCTTACAAGGCCATCGAGTCCAACCCCCTGCTCAATGCAGGAATCCACCCTAAAGCATCCCTGACAGATGGTTGTCCAGCTGCCTCTTGAAGGCCTAGAGTGTGGGACAGCCCACAACCTCCCTAGGTCACTGATTCCATTGTTGTACTGCTCTAACAGTCAGGAAGTTTTTCCTGATGTCCAGCTGGAATCTGGCTTCCTTTAACTTGAGCCCGTTATTCCATGTCCTGGAGGATGGAGAAGAGATCCTGGCCCTCCTCTGTGTGGCAACCTTTTAAGTATTTGAAGAGTGCTATCATGTCTCCCCTCAATCTTCTCTTCTCCAGGCTAAACAGGCCCAGTTCTTTCAGTCTCTCTTCATAGGGCTTGTTTCCAGACCCCTAATCATCCTGGTTGCCCTCCTCTGAACACGCTCCAGCTTGTCTGCGTCCTTCTTGAAGTGTGGAGCCCAGAACTGGAAGCAATACTCTAGATGAGGCCTAACCAGGGCCGAATAGAGAGGAACCAGTACCTCACGTGATTTGGAAGCTATGCTTCTATTAATGCAGCCCAAAATAGCATTTGCCTTTCTTGCAGCCATATCGCACTGTTGGCTCCTATTCAGCTTGTGATCTACAACAATTCCAAGATCCTTCTCGTTTGTAGTATTGCTCAGCTAAGTATTCCCCATCTTGTAACTGTGCATTTGGTTTCTATTCCCTAGATGTAGAACTTGGCATTTATCCCTATTAAATTTCATTCTGTTGTTTTCAGCCCAGCACTCCAGCCTATCAAGATCACTTTGAAGTTTGTTTCTGTCTTGCGGGGTATTAGCTATCCCACCCAATTTTGTGTCATCTGCAAATTTGATAAGTGTTCAGACCAAAGGTCCATCTAGTCCAGCACTCTGTTCACACAGTGGCCAACCAAAGCAGGACGTGGTGCAACAGCACCCTCCTGCCCATGTTCCCCAGCAACTGGTGCACACAGGCTTACTGCCTTGGATACTGGAGGTAGCACACAACCTTCAGGGCTCGTAGCCATTGATATCCCTCTCCTCCAGCCTTCTTCTGTGCTCTGGATTCTGGCCTTTTTTTCTCTCCTCTGACCTCCTAGGGAAAAAGAAGCCTGAGGCATTACGCTTAACGTGTGTTTGTGGGGGTGGGGTGGGGGTGGGGGGGTTGGAAGCTGCTTGTTTTGAAAAAGATTTTCCCCATTCCCCACTCCCTGCCCTCCTGTCAGCCCATATCACAACAAAGCAGTATTATACACTGCATCAGTATTATATCAGTGGGATTGATGATAGTTCACATCAGTTCTAAGAATGCATCTTTCTGTCACTTCTTTCCTTGGACAAAAGTAGTCATTTGCTACTTTCCATGACATCGCACACAGCTCCCGGGCCAGGACTCAGGCTGGTGCTTGCAAAAATGTGCTTGATATATGCAGTTTGCACAGCTGAAAGAGGGGGGGGGGTTTGCTTGTTCCCTGGCTCAGCAGTTCAGACCAACAGCCCTGCTAAATGTCTTTAAGGGCGAAGGCAGGCGTAACCTTAAGACAGGGCTCACAAGAGATTCATCACATGGTTCATAACAGACCTTGCACACATAAATTCCAGAAAGTCAGACACTGCATTCATATAAATATGTATTGAAGCAGTGGGACATGCTTGCTTATTTGTTTATACGTTGACCCTTCACTTTATTTTTCATGTCAAAGGTTCTAGGCTTTTCTACACAAGTGTCAGGGTCTGGGGCATGGGTGGCAAGGCCTCAGCGCAGGAACGCCAGGGCCAGGATGGACGGCGGTGGAACCAGCAACAGAGTCCCAGCAGAGCCGGAGGCAAAGGCAAGGTCCAGAAGCAAACAGGGTTCAGAGTCCAAAGGCAAACAGAGTCAGAGCAGGGCCAGAAGAAGAAGGCATGATCCAGAGACGAGCAGGGTTCAAAGTCCAGCAGCAACAGTGTTCAAGCAGGGGCAGAGGCAAAAAGTGTGATCAGGCAAAGCAGAAGGTCAGGCAAGGTCTGGAATCACAGGAAGTCAGGAACGGGCTACAGCAGGCACAGGAGACCGTGTTGCTGTGGCAAAGGCTGCAGTGGAAATGCCGTTCTTATATAGCCCTTTCCTGGCTGCTCTCAGCTGGTCTGCATCAGCCCGTCTGGGAGTGCTTGCTGCTATGGGCCTGGGTCCTGCATCTACTCTGCGGCTGGCATGGTGCACTGTGGCTGCCAGGTGGTGCAGTAGGGCAGAAACTGACAACAAGCGATTTTCTTGATTGGTTCATCACAGAAATTAGCGGCTCCTTTACATGACATTGTCAACCTCCAGGACATATATTTATTTATTTATTTATTTATTTATTTATTTATTTACAATATTTATATACCACTCATCATTGAAAATTTTGGAGCAGTGTACAAGATAAAATAAAATAAAAACAGAATAAAACACTTTAAAAGGACTCTTCGTCCTGCTTTCCAAAAGGTGGGAGATAATGCCAAAAGGGATGTTGGACTCGATGGCCTTGTAGGCCCCTTCCAACTCTGCTATTTTATGATTCTATGATTCTATGTTATTCCGATCTATTTGCTGTGTGAAACGCCAGCAGTGCACTATCATGACGGAGCCATCTTGTGACTTTAAATTGAAACACACCAAAACATATAGAACTTTTTATACTTTGAACGTTTTTAATTTTTGTGAACCGCCCAGAGAGCTCCGGCTATTGGGCAGTATAGAAATGTAATAAATAAATAAATAAATAAACTTGCTGAGGAAGAACTTTCGTTGATTCAAAGAATGTATCTGCCATGTAATAGAACCCATAGTTCTCCTGCAAAGAAACCAAAAGCAGAAAGCCCTGGTAAGGATGCATGATTTTTGCTTAATGTAGAGAAGCTCTATATCTTACATTTTTATTGCGTTGCATTTTTGGATTGTTCAATTTTTGAACCGGCCAGAGAGCTTTGGCTATTGGGCGGAATTGAAACGAAATGAATTCACCTCATGCCAAACTGTGGTTCAACAGGGTGCACCTCCAGTTGCTGCCCTGGTCAACAGATTTCAGCCCCTCTGTTCCATTCGGGTGCTTGAGGAATCCAATCTTTGCCCCTTCGCAAACACCAAAGGGATCGCATGTACATCCCCCACATTTCCCACATCGTATGAGCCAACTCAGTTCATCCAACAATGTTCTTAATGTGGTGATGCTTGAAAGCATTTTAGAAATACAATAGCTTCCACAATCTTTTCTTTTCTCTGTAATCTCCTCAGAAATCTTCCTAATGGAGTCCAAGTGCAAATAATGGCACTGTAACTCAGCATAATCACAGAATTTTGTTTTAAAACCACACATTTACAGTTATATCCACTTTTCTGGAGGCGTTTCACTCCCTGTTCTGTTTCTCCAACAGAGCAAAATGTTCTTGGAAGTTTTTTTTTAATCTTAATTTCTAAATTTCAGGGGAATCACCCTGCAGCCTTTGACTGCCCACATAATTTGATTTAAGAAAAATGAATTCCTGCCCTGGTAATTTGCATCTAGAGGCACTCATTTCAGCTTTGAAATGCTACCTTCCATTTAAGACATCAGCATGAGACTGACATTCTAGCTGAAATTAAAAATGAGAGCCAGTGGAACTTCAAGGAGGAAGGGGGGAATTCATCCCCTATGAAACTTGAAGGAACAATCATTGCTCACTGCTGAGCGTCTCAAACGGTGGAGCACGGAGACAAGCACGAGCCCTTTCCGGGAAACACATCAAGCGGTACCTTAAAATAACGTCAACGTTCTTTTGATATTATTGACCATTACCAGCAAACATGTGTTCAGGACCAGCTTCACAGGGGGAAACATACAGAGCGCAGAGATTACTTCTCGTTTGCACCAAGGGATGGGTGAGGTTTTAATAAGAAATTACCAAAATTCACAATGTTCTCCATATTCAGGACAAAAGAAACTTGAGATGATGATGATTAAAATGAATGTGGGAGAAACAGAAACTGGTGGATCCGTCCACCCAGGCCCAGGGCGTGGGGTGCTTTGCTCTTGACGGTGTGGGTTTGAATCCCTGTGTGTTCAGCCACGTCTGTGGTGCTGAATTAGGGTGGTCACCTCTTTTTTTCGTGGCAGGCTTCTCATCTTTAACATCTGGATTTGGCTGGTGCAGGTGGGTGAGTATTTCGTTTCAGTTTGTTTTGAAAAGAATTTACCAAAATTTGCAAGGCTTTTCCTGTTTAACACTTGCCCTATGAAGAGAGACCGAAAGAACTGGGCATGTTTAGCCTGGAGCCCGTCTACACTTGTCTAGATGAAACGTAACAAGTTGGCAGAGATGACGTCAGCAGTCACGTGATGCTGTTGTTGTTACGTTTCTTCTGACTTTTAAAACCGTTCCACTTTCTGTTAAAATTGTTTTAAAACTAACAATGTGCCCCAACCTTTCGTTGTATTCAATGCCGTCTTTCAAAGTCATGTCTCGTGACCATGGTCTTTGCTTCCTGATTAGGACAAGTGAGGGCTTTTCTAGGGGAGGGAGAGCTGGCACAACGTGACGAGGGGGAGGGGGAGGGGGAGGGAGGGCGGTGAAAGAGGGGACAGAGGCTTAATTTTTTTAAAAAAACGCTTATCTTTCGGGGCTCACGTGGCCCCTTTAAGACGCTGCAGGGCTTCCCTCATCCCTACGCGTCGCCCCGCCTCCCTGCCGGCTTATCCCGGCAGGTCTAGCTCAGAGTCACCGGAAGAAGGAGGTTTACTTCAGAGCCGGTATGAGCATAATGAAGAACGTTCTAAAGAAGAGTGTGCCAGGGTAAAACGATAGAAGAAAAGGTGTTTTGATTGACTGGGCTCAAGTTGCATTTTGTAACGTAGCAAGGGAGGACGCAACAATGCACTTAAACAACGGTGTAATGAATAGTGTAGATCCTGCCCTGGAGAAAAGAAGATGGAGGGGAGACATAAGAGCACTCTTCAAATACTTAAAAGGTTGTCCCACAGAGGAGGGCCAGGATCTCTTCTCGATCCTCCCAGAGTGCAGGACACGGAATAACGGGCTCAAGATAAAGGAAGCCAGATTCCAGCTGGACATCAGGAAAAACTTCCTGACTGTTAGAGCAGTACGACAATGGAACCAGTTACCTAGGGAGGTTGTGGGCTCTCCCACACTAGAGGCATTCAAGAGGCAGCTGGACGGGGATGCATTAGGGTGGATTCCTGCATTGAGCAGGGGGTTGGACTCGATGGCCTTGTAGGCCCCTTCCAACTCTGCTATTCTATGATTCTATGATTCTATAAGAGCATCTGAGAGTTGTCCCTCAAAATGCCCCGGCATCTAACCAGCCTCCTTTTGTGTCTGATGTACTGCATGTCCCCTCTGGGAGATCTTGCAAGATTGCTGGAATGCACGTCTCCTGCATTCTTCCTCCATCTCTGTCCTTCTCACAACACTGGGTCCCTTTTGGCCACGTTGCTCTTTAATCCTATCGGCCAAAGCAACCCACGTGGTTTTACCAATGAGACTGTAAGGCTATGCCTGATGTCAAAAATGCTTGGCAGGCTTGGGTCACAGCAGCATGTTGGACTCAGTGGTGGTGTGGGGACAAGTGAGTCAAGGACCAAGATGAGAAAGGGGCGGAAGGAAAACAGCACTGAGAACCAACCAGCAGCCGCTGCCAAGGGAACAAAAGGACACTGAACACCATCGGAACAATGCAGATGTCTGGCCACGTGAGCATTTCTCATTAATTTCTTTTTCCAGATGAATCAAAATGTGCTCATTTTGAAATAATTATAGGACTCCAAGAATGCTTAGCAGCGCAGCCTCCTGTCAGCTACATCCTCACTGTCATTCCAAGTACTTCCTGCAGGCAAGGAAGACATCTACGAAGTCAGGATGGTCCGTCTTGGGACCAACCCAGCCAAACGCAGCCCAGCAGCTTGACGGGAGCTTGACAGATAGCCCAAGCGGGAGCCCTTCCCTGAGTCCCTGGCGACCCACCAGCACACGTGGGGTAAGTCTGAATGAAATGAACCTCACTTCTGGTTGGAATGGAGAGATACGCTCTGTGTTTGATGAATAATGAATGGGGCAGCACGAGGGCGGATGAGATGACGTGAAAGTGAAAGAAAGGGCAACGTTGGACGCTATCAGCCTAATGATCAAATGAATGCAAGAAACAAAGGGGGGTTCCATAATGAATGGGTGAAATGGCTTCTTTTCACCAGAATTGGGGAGAAGGTGATAAAGCCCATTCTTCCAGTGACCGAAGTGGGAGAGAACCAGAGTCCGGAGGGAATCTACACGTCGTTGTGAGGGCGCTTACAACGACTGTATAGACCGAGAAAGGAGGAAGAGGCGGAGGAGGAGGAGGCTGGGGAACCGGCCGCGTCCTTGCCGCCGCCGCCGCCTCCCCGCCGGCCTCCTGCTGCCGGGCTAAGAGCCACCCAGGTCGGAGAGCTCGCTCTCCGACCCGGGTGGCTCTTAGCCCGGCAGCAGGAGGCCGGCGGGGAGGCGGCGGAGGCGGCGGTGGCGGCGGCAAGGACACGGCCGGTTCCCCAGCCGCCTCCTCCTCCGCCTCTTCCTCCGTCTCTTCTTTGTCGGTCTACACAGTCGTTGTGGGGGCGCACTGGGGGCGCATGTAAGCGCCCTCACAACAACGTGTAGATTCCCTCCAGGAAAGGCACTGTCTCCCTGGGTGGGCACCATGTCCACACCACAGCTAATCCTCACGAAGGATTGAAAACAAAACTGGCGCCACAGCCAAACGCATCTCTTCTGTCCTCACAGTGACGTCACCTTCATTACTCCTAGTGCTGTTGCCTGCCATTCAGATATTTTTGTGGAGGTGGGGGATGACACCTTCCCCCCCCAAACACACACACATACAAATAGCAGCCCCAGTGGAGGGCACCACCGCACCCCCCAGAATGATGCTACAATTGGAACATGAGGTGGTTGGGTTGGATGCTACGCTTCCCTCATAAGTGGCAGCCCTAACATGGCCCCAAAAGAAAGGGACACTGTCCTGAAAGGTAACTCCCCACCCCCACCATTTTCATAGCCCCCTCCCCAAATCACCAAAACTCACTCTCTCTGCATGGGGTAGTAAGGGGTTTAGGGGTGGGTGGGTGTTTCCCATTCAGACATATCTCACCTATGTTTAAGCAAGACGTGTCTCCCAGTCCCAATTAGTAACTTAGCAGCTGAGTTTTGTAATAACTGAAGTTTCTGGTAAGTCTTCAAAGGCAGCCCTGAACGTTATGCATCGCTGTCTGGAGGTGTGGACAGCAGCTGTAGCCAAGCTGTATCTCCACTCCGGAGGGGGCGCGGCCAACCAGCCGTGCTGTTGATGCCGCTGGGAATTGGCCTTCGATTCACAGCACCGGGTCAATCAGCAACCTCTCCCTGCAAGCCACGGAGTGCTTTCGCAGGGAGTGCCACATGGTGTTTCGGATGTGGTGAACAACACCATCACCAGCGTCAAGACTGAGCTTTGGTCCATCAATGACCTCTAGCACCAATTCAGCATGCCTTCCGTTTTGACAGAATTAAATGAAAAAGAGAATTACGGCTGGATGCCCTCAGCGAACATCTCCAGGTGACCTTGGACACTGGATAGAATGGGCGGGGGAAGGGGGAGGGGCACAAGGGAGAAGCATAGAATCATAGAATCAAAGAATCATAGAATAGCAGAGTTGGAAGGGGCCTACAAGGCCATCGAGTCCAACCCCCTGCTCAATGCAGGAATCCACCCTAAAGCATCCCTGACAGAGGGTTGTCCAGCTGCCTCTTGAATGCCTCTAGTGTGGGAGGGCCCACAACCTCCCTAGGTAACTGATTCCATTGTCGTACTGCTCTAACAGTCAGGAAGTTTTTCCTGATGTCCAGCTGGAATCTGGCTTCCTTTAACTTGAGCCCATTATTCCGTGTCCTGCACTCTGGGAGGATCGAGACGAGATCCTGGCCCTCCTCTGTGTGACAACCTTTTAAGTAGGGATGTGCTCTGCTTCTAATCAGACCGGCGAATTAGAAGCGGAGTGGGGGGCTTCGCCTGCCCTTAAGGTGGAGGCGAAGAGGATTGGGAGGCCGACGGAGCGTGGCGAAGAGGATCGAGGTGAAGGCGGATCCTTCGCCACGATCCGAAGCTCCACCGGAAAGGTAAGTGGGGTTTACCGGGCCCTGCTGCTGTCGCTGTCACCCATGCGGCGACGGCGGCAGGGCCCGGTAACCCCCCCCTCCTCTCCCTTACCTGCCTCCATCCGCGGTCCGTCAGCTTCTTCAATTGAGCCCGCGGTTCAACCAGGAAGTCTGGGCCGTTTGCGGCTCAGACTTCCTGGTTGAACCGCGGGCTCAATTGAAGGAACCAACGGACCGCGGACGGACGCAGGTAAGGCCCTCCTCCCCCTTGGTCCCTTACCGGGCTCTGCCGCCGTCGCCGTTGGCTTGTACCTTGGCGTGCATGTGTATCCCTGGATAAGCTATCATGGTGGTGAGTTTGAGGTTTCTAACATGCAAATTCACGGAGCTATCGAAAGGGGTGTGAATAGGGTGCCCGATTTTCATACATTCCCCAAAAATCAGGGGATGATGGGACTGCCTTGAGTCTGGGCGTGCGTGTGTATCCCTGGATAAGCTATCATGGTGGTGAGTTTGAGGTTTTTAACGTGCAAATTGACGGAGCTATCGAAAGGGGTGTGAATGGGGTGCCCGATTTTCATAAATTCCCCAAAAATCAGGGGATGATGGGATTGCCTTGAATCTTGGCGTGCGTGTGTATACATCCATGAGGTATGGTGCCAAACTTGAGGTTTCTAACTTTAACAGGAAAAAAGTTGTATACTTTTTTAGCTTAATGCAAGCCTATGGGGGGTGAAACGGAGCTCCGATCCGGATCTGGAGCTCCGCAGCGGAGCGGAGCGGACATAGGAGGAGCAGGGGCACTCCCTGCTCCCTCCCAAAACTAAAAGTTCCTACATTGTTGCGGACACTATTTTGGGGCACTATGGTGTCAACATCACAGGGCTGAACAGGGGTCACCCAGCACCACCTCCTGGAATTGGCCATAATAGGGGCACAATGACTGAAAGAACTGGGCATGTTTAGCCTGGAGAAGAGAAGATTGAGGGGAGACATGATAGCACTCTTCAAAGACTTCAAAGGTTGTCACACAGAGGAGGGCCAGGATCTCTTCTCGATCCTCCCAGAGTGCAGGACACGGAAGAACGGGCTCAAGTGACAGGAAGCCAGATTCCAGCTGGACATCAGGAAAAACTTCCTGACTGTTAGAGCAGTACGACAATGGAATCAGTTACCGAGGGAGGTGGTGGGCTCTCCCACACTAGAGGCCTTCAAGAGGCAGCTGGACAACCACCTGTCAGGGATGCTTTAGGGTGGATTCCTGCATTGAGCAGGGGGTTGGACTCGATGGCATTATAGGCCCCTTCCAACTCTGCTATTCTATGATTCTATGATTCTATGTCATGTGTTACTACACTACACTCTAGTACAGTGAAGGGCGCTGTGTGCTGATTTATTTATTTTTTTTGTAACTGTTGCTTTGTTTCATTCTGCAGTTGTGGAGGCTTGAGTTAATGTGGGGCTGGGCAGTGTAGGCTTCATCCCATAGCCTTTCTAACTCCCAGCCTTGCAGCTCCAGCATAGTTCTCAGTTCCTCTGGGCACTGATTTAAAGTTCAGTGTATATGTGAATATGTGCAGTGTATATGTGGGATGCCAGTCATGTTCAGTGTATATGTGGGAGGCCAGTCAGTGTCAGCTTTTCTAAACGAGGCGTTTATTGTGTGCTCATCATGGCTTAGGGGCTCTTCAGATGATGACGTGGCCCTACAGTTTTGCTTCTGTTTTTCAACAGCAGTTTTGACATGTTGTTATTTTTTTAGAGTAGAGAAAGTACAGCACTATTTGTAAGAGCAAAAGAAAACACTTTCCCCAGAAGTGTGACTTGCAGTCTTCTGCTGCACCACAGTGGCACCTAGAGGTTACGTAGCAGAAAAGCAGGAAAGGAAACGCTCTTCGTGTAGTGCTCGGATTTCAATTCTGCAACAAAACTAAAAGTAAATATACCGGATTAATGACCTCGTGTAGAAAAGCTCTGTGTTCCCACTTAAGGCCAATCTGGCTTTCAGGGAGTGACAACCACTAGTGACAACCTCCACCCTCAAAACAGAAGCCTTCACATTTGTACGGCACCAAATTCTCGAAAGCCGCATGGAATCGGATCCTCCCAGGAATTCTCTTGCGCGTCTCTCGTATTTTATCTCAGCCATTTACACAATGTTCCTCTGTGTGCATTTATTTATACAGCCCAGCCTCCGCTTAGGGCTCGCGGGGTAAAATTTATGTATTTCACATTCTCTTCGGCCAGCCGAGCAGCAGACCGTGAATTACACGAGGACAAGAGGCGAAGGACAAGAATTTGCTCGGTAAATTACATGCGGCCGGTTCTGCATCCCACAAGGGAGCCGTTGCTACAGAAATGTACAGCTTTTTCCTCGCGTGCTCCCTGCTGGCTTGGCCCTGAGTTAAGAAAGGCTTTTGGCTCCATCAAATGGGAACATATTCTGGTCTTTTAAAATGGAATGAGCTACTTGTCACAAGCAGCCTTCAAGGACTGATAACCACAAAGAGAGCTCTTAACGTTGGACCATAAATCCAGTTGCCCCGTGCATGGAGACGGCCAAGCTACTGAAAGCCTTTGCTGCCTAGAAAGGAGAGGGTGCTGGTGGCGGTGATGCTGGTAGTAGTAGTAGTAGTAATGACGTTTTGCAAGTTAAAGAAAGACCTGGCTAAAAGGATTTGGCCATCTAAAGGGCAATGCGAGGCTTCTCACTTGTTTTAGTGCTGGGGCACCAGAAGAAGGACACGCTCCCACACCTTGTGGGACAACTTCCTCCTCAGAACCCAGGGAACCTATGACACAGAGAGAGAGAACCTCCCCTCTCTCTTCCACTGGGCCCTTTCCTGGAACGAGTGCGTCATGCAGCCCTCTCCATCTGCTAAAGCCACTTTTGCACCACTCAAGCCCATTGAAGAACAGGCTGCAGCTGCTCCAACTGCAACCAGGTGGAGCCCATGTTGAACAAAAGCAGGGCGGGTGGAGAACGAGGCCTTACAGGTGAGGAATTGAAGGGACTGCCGGCCCTGGCTTTCCCTGCTGCTCTAATGGCCCTGGAGACAAGGCTGTGGGGCCATGTGCAAGTGATGTAAAACTAAAATATCCATTTCAGTCGCGCATCCTGACATGCATTCACACACGCGTGTACACCCACACCACCTCTAGGACACCCCACCAGCAGCCCACCCGAGGACACTTGGAAAAGGTGAATGGGCGCATAAGCTGTGGGGGAGAGTTGTTGTAGATCACAAGCTGAATATGAGCCAACAGTGTGATATGGCTGCAAGAAAGGCAAATGCTATTTTGGGCTGCATTAATAGAAGTATAGCTTCCAAATCGTGTGAGGTACTGGTTCCTCTCTATTCGGCCCTGGTTAGGCCTCATCTAGAGTATTGCGTCCAGTTCTGGGCTCCACAATACAAGAAGGACGCAGACAAGCTGGAGTGTGTTCAGAGGAGGGCAACCAGGATGATCAGGGGTCTGGAAACAAAGCCCTATGAAGAGAGACTGAAAGAACTGGGCCTGTTTAGCCTGGAGAAGAGAAGATTGAGAGGAGACATGATAGCACTCTTCAAATACTTAAAAGGTTGTCACACAGAGGAGGGCCAGGATCTCTTCTTGATCCTCCCAGAGTGCAGAACACGGAATAACGGGCTCAAGTTAAAGGAAGCCAGATTCCAGCTGGACATCAGGAAAAACTTCCTGACTGTTAGAGCAGTACGACCATAGAACCAGTTACCTTGGGAGGTTGTGGGCTCTCCCACACTAGAGGCCTTCAAGAGGCAGCTGGAGAACCATCTGTCAGGGATGCTTTAGGGTGGATTCCTGCATTGAGCAGGGTGTTGGACTCAATGGCCTTGTAGGCCCCTTCCAACTCTAATAATAATAATAATAATAATAATAATAATAATAAGAAGAAGAAGAAGAAGAAGAAGAAGAAGAAGAAGAAGAAGAAGAAGAAGAAGAAGAAGAAGAAGTAGCCGGATGCCCCTCAGTAGAAACTCCATTTACCCACGTGCAAGTGGCACATAGGCAACTTCCAAGCCCCTTTCTTGCCAGACGATATTGATTGAGTTAATCCTGCTGAATCCACTCCACTGATTGACTGCCCGGACAACACCATAGGTCAGTTGCAAATGAAACTGACCAATCAAACCCAGCCAAGTCCTTAGGACTGTCCCCATGCCACATCACCAGTAGGGGAGGGGCTACAGGTGCAAAGCACATGGCAATTTCAGCTGCAATTCCCCTTCTGACCACTGCATGGAAGTATATAAGCTATTGTCCTGCCTCTGCGCGTTGTGACCCTGTCTTTGCAGCATGAGCGCCAGGTCATCACCTGTTCTCGAGAATAAATGTTTGGTGCCCAATGCCTTGCCTGTGATCTTTCATGAGTGTCTCAGTATTGGACTTTGGTGCATTCAGATTTGGCATAATTTATGCAACACAAGGAAGGGTCAGCAGAGCGCACTGACTGTGTGAACAAGGCCTGGTGTTGAAAGGAGGGGGCTACGCCTCCTTTCATCCGGCACGCTGCTCCTGCTGTTCTTCCTACAAGGGGAGGGGAGGGGAGTGAATCTCTGGCCAGACAGAACTTCTGCCAAAAGGAGGAGGAGCAGGACTGGAGGGTGTGATCAGCAGCGTTGAGAGCGAGGGGAAATGCGCGAGGGGGTCCCAGTCCATCTAGCACAGGTAGCAGGCGCAACAGCAGGTGTGTCCAAGAGGCTAGAGCCCTGGAGCCAGGCCCACAAGCCCTGGAGGCAGCCCTGAATGGGTGCCCCCCACCCCGCCCGGCCAGAACATAAACCTCATTTTTGAATTCCAGCCCCGGTCGCCGCACACTGTGGAGGACTCCACATGCCTGTTGCCGTCACCTGCTGAACCCATCACGGCCGGACTTTTCTCCTGCCACTACAAGCTGATTTGGTAGAGCCGGCCGTTTGGCCAAGGTGCTCCTCTCATTTGTTTAAACGACCAGCAGTTGCCAAGCCAGCAGCTTAGCCTGCCTGAACAACCATCTCCCTTGGAGAGAAGGTTTTCCTCGGATGCTGCCATGGCCACCTGTGCTTAAAGGGATACGCTCAGAAGCTGCCAGAAGATCCCAGAAGATCAGGGAAACCCCATCTTCCCCAAGATCCCCCCCCCATTAAAACACACACCTGGAAGCAACACTGCCCCTAAGGGGATTGACCCTGTTGATTAGGGTGACCCTATGAAAAGGAGGACAGGGCTCCTGAATCTTTAACAGTTGCATAGAAAAGGGAATTTCAGCAGGTGTCATTTGTATATATGGAGAACCTGGTGAAATTCCCTCTTCATCACAACAGTTACAGTGCAGGAGCTATACTAGATTTAAAAGAGGGCAGGGCACCTGCAGCTTTGACTGTTGTGATGAAGAGGGAATTTCACCAGGTTCTCCATATATACAAATGACACCTGCTGAAATTCCCTTTTCTATGCAACTGTTAAAGATACTCAAGCCCTGTCCTCCTTTTCATATGGTCACCCTACTGTTGATGCTGTCCTGAAGTTCTCGATGTCCAGGGAAAACGGGGTGTAAAATGGGGGGGTTGCCTCAGAGAGCGGCAGCCCAGAAATCCTTGGTGAAGCGGAGACGCTTCTCCTCCCGCAAGCGAGACAAACAGGCCGGGGCTGGGGCTGCAATGGCAGGTTCATTAAGCAGCGAGCCCGGTCTCCTCTCCATTCATTTTGCTGAGTGGCTACAGCAATGCACCAATTATTTCTAATTGATCTTGCTTTTGCCCAGGCTGGGTTGCAGAGGCTCCCGCCCCCCCCCCCCCGACTCCCTTTGCAAAGGAGAATGATGGATTGGAAGCAACGCTGTCAGTCCACCGTGCACAAACACCCTTCTTTCCGCTTCGACAGATGGCCTGCCGGAAAAGCTGTTCCCTTGGCATTGTTATCGATTAGGGACAGTTGTTGCCAGAAGAGGCAAACCCATTCCCTCACCGGATGACAGCCGACGGCGAGCCCAGAGAGGAATGTGGGGCTGGCTTGTTTTCGGCTTTTTCTATTTTTGTACGTCTTGATTTATTCGTGTAGATTTCCTCACCTGTCTGACCCAGACATGCAATCCTGAGGATTCAGCCGCAGGAATTGCATTATGGGTAGAGCCTGCTCCTGGACGGCATGGGGGTCGCACTGCACCCTTTGGGGAAACTGTTCCTGCTTTTCCTGTCCAAACCGTTTCTCATGAAATGCAAACCTGGCAACATTTCAGGGCAGCACGAATTGTTCAGATCCAGGGAAAGGTGAACTTTGTACAGGAATGAGCTTTTGTGCTTGGACCCATTTTTCCACCCTGGGTCCACCATCCTGATTGTCTGAACTGGCAACATTTGGTTCCATCATGCTTAGAACTGTGGCAATGCCCTCCACGTGGGGCTACCCAGGAAGAGCGTCTGGACACTCCTGTTGGTGCAAAATGCAACAGCGAGGCTGCTAACCGTATTAAGATCACGTCACCTCAATATGGGGCGGCTATGGGGCAATAATAATAATAATAATAATAATAATAATAATAATAATAATAATAATAAGATCTGCACTGATCACCAGTTGTGTTCTCTGGGCTCAGTTCAAGGTGCTTCCTTTAACCTTTAAAGCTCTAAACCATTTGAGGGGTGAGGGGGTCCCTCAACTAACCAGGCCCCAAGCTGCTCGGAGCTCACTAAGACCCACAGGGAAGACCCCTCAGGAGCAGGCCCCACCTGCAGAGGCCTGCTGCTCGGGCACGTGGGAAAGGGCTTCTCTGGCTCGAATCCATATCCAATTGCAAGCTTTGGCTTTTTGTTTTTCACATGAAAATCTCTGCATGTTTTCCATGCATATTTTCCCAAATGTACATGCCAATTGTGCACATCTTTAAAATGTACACATTAACTAAAGTGCATTTGAGTACATTTTTTCCCCAAAAGTATGCATTTTTTTCATGTGCATTTTTCAGATGTTTGCACGGTGTTGAATTCAGGGTTTTGTTTTGTTTTTGAGTCTGCAAATCACATTTACCAGGTCAGAAATGTACGAACTTTGACTGCAGATTGTGTCCGAGTCCATGTTCAGTGCGGAAGGTCTGCCTGCACTGCTGAGGCAGCAGCAGCCCATCCTGGCCTGTCAGAGTCCTTTCCTTGTGAGGCGCTGAGAAACTCAGCATCCTTCCCCGTCTCTTTCAGCCATCAGTGAGGCTCTGCTCCATGCGTCTTGTATTGGTTAAAACTCCCAGGGTACAAGGCAGATCCTTTTCAGCAGAGGCCCCAATTCATAGAATCATAGAATTATAGAATAGAAGAGTTAGAAGGGGCCTACAAGGCCATCGAGTCAAACCCCCCACTCAATGCAGGAATCCACCCTAAAGCATCCCTGACAGATGCTTGTCCAGCTGCCTCTTGAAGGCCTCTAGAGTGGGAGAGCCCACGACCTCCCTAGGTAACTGATTCCATTGTCATACTGCTCTAACAGTAAGGAAGTTTTTCCTGATGTCCAGCCGGAATCTGGCTTCCTTTAACTTGGGCCCGTTATTCCGTGTCCTGCACTCTGGGAAGATTGAGAAGAGATCCTGGCCCTCTTCTGGGTGACAACCTTTTAAGTCTTTGAAGAGTGCTCTCATGTTTCCCCTCAATCTTCTCTTCTCCAGGCTAAACCTGCCCAGTTCTTTCTGTCTCTCTTCATAGGGCTTTGTTTCCAGACCCCTGATCATCCTGTTTGCCCTCTGAACACGCTCCAATTCTCTGGAATAGACTCCTGAATGCAGCAGACCAGGTCCCTTCTTCATGGGCCAACTTCTGCCAGCAACTCATGGCCATTAAGAGCAGAACTTTCGTTGCTTTGAGGCTTTGTCGTTTTTAAAGGAAATTTATTGTATTGTCTTTAGGTTAAGTGTTTTATTGATAATGTATTAGAAAAGCACTCAACGAATGATGCCCAACAAAACTGGTTACACATGAATCAATCACCTGGACCAGCAGCATGAGTAATTCTTGCCCAGTCCAGAGGTTCATGAGTGCAACATCCACACGGGCAAAGGTAAACAGGCAGCTCCTCCCGATGGTCACTGTTTTGGTGGGGAAGCGGGGCTCCCCCCCCCCCCGCTGCGCTCTGCTCTTACAGACCGTCGGATCGGGTGCACAATTGCCTAGGAACTCCATTCGTTTTAATGGGACGTCGGCACCCTAATTCCAAAACCTTTGGAGGAAACATCCTTCCGAGTGAGACAACGCCCAGATCTTGGATTCTTTCTTTCAGTAATTCCTCCATTGGTTCCTGTTTTCCCACCGACCCACCCCTCAACTTACTAAATTCTAAACCTTTCCTAATATCACTGACAACCTGACCTATTAAGTCTGTCCTTTTTGATTTACTTCATTAAGATCAGGGCTAATTGATTGCAGATGTGTTTTCATGAATGTCTTGTTTGGGGAAGCGAATGAATGAAGACCAAGATTTCTTTCATTAGAATGGTGACTTCAGCTCTCTCTCTCTCTCTCTCTCTCTCTCTTAAAGGAATCAATGCCTTTTCATTCATTTTTCAATTTGCTTTTAATTCCCAGGATACTGCACACAGACACAACACAGATATTTCTGTCTCATTTCATGCTGACAACACATTGATTCCCCCCCTCCACTTTCTAATTGCACTGGGATGAACATTACTATTGTTTCATATACTACCTTGTTTATGTATCCATTTTGAGAGAACGCAAAGCTCGGGGATCGTGGATGCTCTTGTTGCACTAGACTAGAGAGCAGGAGGAGGTGAACCGGAACGTTTGCATCCTTTGCAGCTCATGCTGGCCCTGAGCAAGCCTCCCACCCCACCCCACCCTCAGGCCCGTTGCTCTTCTCGGCACGGCCAGGTTCTCTGTTATGCCAGCGCCAGAGCTTCCGGGCCCAAGCGCCGCACCCACCCTTCAGCAGCTGCGAGTGCAGCAAGGTGTGCAGCAAGGGAGACACTTTAACTGTGAGGGCAAAGGGGCCTTCATACGCCCTGCCCCAGAGTCTGGTTGCAACAACTCCGGACCTTGGAGGGTGAGACTGCCGCACTGCTCCCGCAATGACACGTGGGTCGGGGGAACGTGGTTCTTCCCGGGATGGTCTTACAGCTTTGGCAGCAGGTGGCACAGGAGGAGGCTTGCCGCCGGCACAAAACACCCCTGGCAGGGCTCACTGCTGCCTCTGCCGCCCAGCAGGGCCATACCCATAGTGGCAGGCCGAGGGGAGCAGATGGTCAGCAGTGCTAGCACAGCTCCTGCACACCTGAAGCCGCCCTCGCCACCATCTCAACTACGCTGGCCCCACCCTTACATGCACGCTGGGGGACCTGGGCTCCAGCCCACTCTGCCACCATCACGTTGGAATCCGCAAAGCCCACGACTGCCCAGGTTCTCTGGGTTGCATCTCAACGTCCGCTCCAACTTGAGTCTATGTCGGATTGCGAGCTTTGTTTCCTTCCTTTTCACAGGACAAATCCATGCATATTTGCATGCATATTTTTCCAAATGTATACACCAGTTGTTTGCATCTTTGAAATGTACACATTCTTTGTCCGTTGATTAAAGCATAGTGGTGTGCGTTTTACAAAAGTACATTTCTTCGTGCACATTTTTTCACATGTATCCCTGCTTTTGAACACATTTTGGGGGGAGGTTTGGCCATCACATCACAAGCCTTCCACAGCAGATTGTGTCAGGCCATGGCTAGACCAGGCCTATATCCCAGGATCGTCCCGGGATCATCCCTGGGCACCCAAATGACACGGGGGATCCCGGGAGCAGGCAGGGACAACCCCTCCATTTGCCTGGGAAAATCCTTAGGTCTAGCGAAGGCCTCAGTGTCCGTGTTCAGTCTACAAGGCACGAACTGGGTGTAAACCCCCAGAGAGCTTGAGCTATGGGGCAGTATATAAATGTAATAAATAAATAAAATAAATAAATCCCGATCAAAAACCAACTGAAACTAATTTCTCATGCATCCCTGAGATGAAGACAAATGCTTCCCCCTTTGTTCCCACCCAAATTGCTTACGTTCGGTATTATACGTTATGTAGTACTCCTTCAGCAATGGTGACTTACGAGGGCCTTGCTAGGCCAGGGGTTAGCGCGGTGCGAGGCCCGGGCTCGTCCCTGTGCGTCCAAATGACGCACAGGGGATCCCGGCCTCAGCCAGCGCTCAAGCCGCCCTGGCACCGCGCTAATGGAACCACTTGTAGCGCGGTTCTTCCCGCAGGCGGGCGTGTAGCCAGGTCTGCCGCTTTTTCCGGCTACCGGATTTACTCCCAAGTAGCCAGGAAAAGCTGCAGCCATTAGGGCTATGGAGGGACATGGGGGGGGGGGGGAAACGGAGGCCGGGGAGATTGGGGGGAATCACGACCCAGGGGATATCGGGGGGGAATTGCGGGTGGGGGTGACATCGGGCAGGGGATCGGACATTGCAGGTGGAGGAAGGAGAACGGGGCCGGAGGGGTGGGCGGGGGATCAGACATTGCGGGCAGGGGCGGGGGAGAAGGAGAACGGGGCCGGCGGGGGAGATCGTGGATGGGGGGAAGGAGAATTTAAAAAAAAACCCACCCTACTTACCTTTCCTGTCTCCTGCGCTGCTGCCGCCGCTTTAAACATTAAAAATGGCAGCCACGACGGCTCTCCTCCAGAGCTCGTCATGGCTCGTGTGTGAATAAGGGCAAGATCTCACATTATTCATAACGCGAGGTCTCCCCTCCTCTCCCCCTGATTTTCCACCAGGTCTAGCACGGCCCTGAGTGGTATCAAATTCACCCTGCATAGATACTAAGCTACCTGGCCTATGATTTCTTGGATGACTCCGCCTTCCGAATCCCATTGTGAGAAGTGGTGTTCCATTGGCCCCTGCCCAGTCCTGAGGTACAGAGGCTGATCTCAAGGGCCACCGATTACAGATTTTTAGAAGATCAGCAAGTTCACATTTCAGTTCTTTGAGAACACTTGGATGGATTCCATCTGGACCTTGTGGCTGGTTAGCTTTCAATTTGTCAAGAAGGTCAAGAATTTCTCCTCTTGTCTGTTTGTCTCAGTTCCTCAGACTTCATTCCTGAAAATATCAGTTCAGGCACAGGTACCTGCCTTACATCTTCTGCAGTGAAGACTGATGAAAAAGAATTCACCCAGCTTGTCCACAGCCTCTATGCCCTCCTTAAGTTCTCCTTCAGCACCATGGTCCTCCAACAGTCCAACCACATCCATTGGGTGAAAATTAACGTTAAGGTGAGTTCACAGATCTGCCATTTTTCTGAGTGAGGAGTGATGCATCCTTCCTCTAGCGGAGATGTACATACAGTACATGCATGCGGATGAAATCTGACAGCCACTATACGGAATAGGGAGAGGCCATTGCTCACTGACCAAGCACAATCCTCACATTCTGAAGCACACACGTCCCTTGCCTGTTGGGTGACCATGAGTCATCTCAAACCAGAAGCTTCTCAGCTCCTTCTAGCTTTTTCCCAGAAGTCAGTTTAAAAGCTGATCTGCTACTGTACATGTAGTACATTAATAAATGCAGCTGCCTGTTTCTCATATCTGTCCTTGATGAATCAGATTCTGGGGGAAGGTCAGTGATCTATGGTATGACCACACTTGCAAAAAAGGACTTTGTAGATCTGCAAAGGGTGCAGAAAAGAACAACCAAAAGGATCGAGGGGGCTGGGGCAACTACCCTTTCTGGTAAGGTTACAACATCTGGGACTGTTGACAATATTTGGGGGCTCTTTAGCTTAGAAAAAGATGAGTAAGGGAGGAAAAAGACAGAGGTGTGTAAAATTATGCATTATTTTATACACCTGTGTGGAGAAAGAAGATAATGAGATTTGTCCTGCCTCTTGCAGAATATTATGGCCAGGGTCATCTGAATGGTGGCAGGTTCAGGACAATGAGAAGGAATTTGCTACCAACGGATGGCTTTATAAGGGATCAGAGAAATTCCTGGAAGATGAGGCCATCAGCTATTAGCCATGTTGGCTGCATATTACCCCCCAGTAGAATCATAGAATAGCAGAGTTGGAAGGGGCCTACAAGGCCATCGAGTCCAACCCCCTGCTCAATGCAGGAATCCACCCTAAAGCATCCCTGACAGATGGTTGTCCAGCTGCCTCTTGAAGGCCTCTAGTGTGGGAGAGCCCACCACCTCCCTAGGTCACTGATTCCATTGTCGTACTGCTCTAACAGTCAGGAAGTTTTTCCTGATGTCCAGCTGGAATCTGGCTTCCTTTAACTTGAGCCCATTATTCCGTGTATACCTCTCAACACCACGTGCTGAGGAGCACGAGCTGGTGGGTGCTAGAGCAGTCAGGCATTTGGTCCGACCCCAAGGGGCTCCTCTGATGTTCTTATGCCCTGGCTTTCTGCAGCAAAACTGTCTCATTTCAAAATGGCGCTCACACACTTGCCCCCACAGGATAGTGAGAGTCATGTAGGCTGGCTGGGAGGGGTGATGTGGGGTTGATTTCGATGGTGCCCCTAAGTCATCTGCTCCCTGATAAAAGTGCGCCTGCACCACCCTCAGAATGAGAACGAACTGCAGAGACGTCAGGCCAGGAGGAGCTTACCAACCAATTTATTTTCGTTAATAACACAATGCCTGATAAATCACAAGAGCCTCTGGTGAATTTGAAAAAGTTGTTTGTTTGGTCGGGAACAGCAGACGGCCATGTGTTATAAAGGGGCTTTAAGGATTATGATGTCTTGATGTCTTGCTGTCATGAGATGTCTTGCTCCTTCAAAGAGAAGGCATAAAATGCAATCCTCTCCAAGGCGTCACTCACACATGGCGACCATCAACCTTTGTTTCATTTGGTTTCTTTTCAGAGGTCACATTCTAGGATGCCTCTCGACTGATTTATGCATTTCATTCTAATTTAAGTGGAAATACAATTTTGTCCCATGATCACACTGAGATTTGGAGAACATGGAACGACAGCAGACCTCTGACACACCCGACCCTCACATTATACCAGGTCAAAAGAGATCATAGAATCATAGAATAGTAGAGTTGGAAGGGACCCACAAGGCCATTGAGTCCAACCCCCTGCTCAATGCAGGAATCCACCCTAAAGCTTGAGCCCGTTATTTCGTGTCCTGCACTCTGGGACGACACTCTGGGATGGAGCATCGTCCATAGGCCTGTCACAGGATGGGCCCTTCGGGAGCCTGTAAACTCTGCTTTCCCTCTAACTTCAGGTAAGTTGAAAGATCAGAACTCCTAGTGGCAATGGGCAGTCAATTATATTATTATTATTATTATTATTATTATTATTATTATTATTATTATTATTATTTTTAGAAGGAATGGGGTAAAGTAACACCTACATTATACTCCTTCCAGTGCCAGTGCTTTTTATTTTCACAGTATTTTAGCAATTTGCTGTCCTAGGCCATAGCTAGACCTAAGGTTTATGCCTGGATCGTCCAGGGGTCAAACCTGTTCATCTAGGTGACACACAGGGGATCCAGTGCTCAGGCAGGGGCGAACCCTGGATGATCCCAGGATAAAGCTTAGGTCTAGCTATGGCCCTAGTCTTTTAACTCTGCTATTTTAAATAGGGATGTGCTCCGCTTCTAATCGGACCGGCGAATTAGAAGCGGAGTGGGGTGCTTCGCCTGCCCTTAAGGCGGAGGCGAAGAGGATTGGGGGGCTGGCGGAGCATGGCGAAGAGGATCGAGGTGAAGGCGGATCCTTTGCCTCGATCCGGAGCTCCGCAAGAAAGGTAAGTGGGGTTTACCGGACCCTGCCGCTGTCGCAGTCGCCCATGCGGCGACAGCGGCAGGGCCCAGTAACCCCCCCTCCCTCCTCTCCTTTACCTGCGTCCGTCCACGGTCCCTCGGCTTCTTCAATTGAGCCCACGGCTCAACCAGGAAGTCTAGGCTGCACTTGCGGCCCAGACTTCCTGGTTGAGCCACGGGCTCAATTGAAGAAGCTGAGGGACCACGGACGGACGCAGGTAAGGCCCCCCTCCCCCTTGGTCCCTTACCGGGCTCTGCAGGTAAGGGACCTGGCGCCACTCCCCTCCACTGCGGAGCTCCGATTCGGAGCCGGAGCTCCGCGGCGAAGAGGAGCGGACTATGGGCGGAGCGGGGCGGAGCGGAGCGGGGGGTCCGTGCACACCCCTAATTTTAAAACTATATTTGTCAGGTTCTGTCCTACAGCACCACCTGGTGGCAATAGTGCACCTTGCTGGCCCCAGAGTAGTTGCAGGATCCGGGCTCATATCAGCAGGCTCTCCCAGACGGGCTGATGCAGACCAGCTGGGAGCAGCCAGGAAAGGGCTATATAAGAGCTGCATTTCCACTTCAGCCTTTGCCACAGCAACACAGTCTCCTGGGCCTGCTGTAGGCTGTTCCTGACTTCCTGCGATTCCAGGCCTTGCCTGACCGTCTGCTTTGTCTGACCACACCTTTCGCCTCTGCCCCTGCTTGAACCCTGTTGCTCCTGGACTCTGAACCCTGCTCATCTCTGGACTACGCCTTTTGCCTCTGGCCCTACCTGCACTCTGTTGCTGGTTCCACCGCCGTCCATCCCGGCCCTGGTGTTCCTGCGCTGAGGCCTTGCCGCCCACGCCCAGGACTCTGACAGTATTTTAAATCTTTGCTTTGCTGCTCAGTTTTATTCTGGTTGTACTTTTGTATTGTGGTATTAAGCTTCCATATTACATTTTATGCTGCATTTATGGTTTTAGCTTTTGTGAAGTTCCCAGAGAGCTTTGGCTATTGGGTGGTGGGTGGGGTGGGTGGGTGGGTGTGTATCTATCTATCTATCTATCTATGCAGTGTATATATCCAGTAAGCTATTCTTTATTTATTTTTTATATGTCAGTAGCTCAGGATAAAGCATTGTACAGAATTCTATTTATTGAAGCTGAAAGTCACGATTGAAGATATTCCAATCAAGTATAGCCACTTTAAACAAACATGGGTGCAGACGGTCTACACGATTCACACCATACACTCAGGCACACACACACAGGATGCATAGTTAGAGCACATTGTGTGAAGCCCTGACTCAGATCAGGACCAGCATGCACCAGGAGAGGAGAATTAAACTCCCTCCACACACCTGATTTCTTCCCAAAATTCCAAAATTCCCACAATAGAGGTGGTAAAGAGAGAGGGCACAAAACAAGAAGAAAAATCCTCTGCTGACTCCCAGAGTGGCCAGACAGAGACCCCACTGTGAAGCTCACAAGCAGAAATGAGTGCAACAGCGCACACACACACACGCACACACACACACACACACTGTTCTCCAGTACGTACTAGTGAGAGGTAGAGTGCCTCTGATACTGGAGGTCATGCTAATGAGTAGCCATTGATACCCTGCTCCTGCCCAATGAATTTCTCCAATTCCCCTTGAAAGTCATCCAAGTTGATGGCTATCGCACCTGGTGGTAGCTAATTCCATGGTTCGCCTCTGTGGCAATGCAAAGTCCTTCCTATCTTGTGCCTCGAATCTGTGAAATGCTTCAGCTTCACTGGATGGATTCTAGTATTCTGAGAGAGGGAGAAAAACATCTCCGTATATATCCACTTTCTCTGCCTGCACCTCTATTACATCTCCTCGCTTTCCCTAAGATGATGATGATGATGATTTGTATCCCGCCTTTTGCCCAGTGCTGGGCCTCAAGGCGGCCTTACAAAGTTTAAAACATACATGGGTGGGTGGGTGGAGGGAAACAAAACCATAAACGTTTAAAATACACAACAAAATTATAAGACGTTAACATAGATGGAGGGCCAGATTATTCTCCAAAGGCCTGCTGGAACAAAAAAGTTTTAACCTGCTTCTGAAAGCCCACCAAGGAGGGAGCCAGTCTATCTTCCCTGGGAAGAGAGTTCCAGAGCACTCTGCCGCAAAGATCATCTTCTTAGCACGCCGCTCTGACCATGTCACTCCGCTTCTGAAATCTCTTCATTGGCTTCCAATTCACTTCAGAATCCAATATAAACTTCTCCTGTTAACCTTCAAAGCTTTTCACGGTCTAGCTCCTTCCTATCTCTCCTCTCTCATCTCACACTATTGCCCCGCTCGTGCTCTTCGCTCCTCTGATGCCATGTTTCTCGCCTGCCCAAGGGCCTCTACTTCCCTTGCTCGGCTTCGTCCATTTTCGTCTGCTGCCCCTTACGCCTGGAACGCTCTTCCAGAACATTTGAGAACTACAAGTTCAACCACAGCTTTTAAAGCTCAACTAAAAACTTTTCTTTTTCCTAAAGCTTTTAAAACTTGATGTTGTGCAGACTTCTACTGTTACTTTCTACTGTGAGTTTTTCCCTACCCTGTGCCTGCTTACCCTTCCCTGTACCTGTTGGCATTCTCTTCCCCTCCTTATTGTTTTACTATGATTTTATTAGATTGTAAGCCTATGCGGCAGGGTCTTGCTATTTACTGTTTTACTCTGTACAGCACCATGTACATTGATGGTGCTATATAAATAATAATAATAATAATAATAATAATAATAATAATAATAATAATAATGGAGCAGCCACCGAGAAGGCCCTCTCCCATGTTCCCACCAAGCGTGCCTGTGAAGATGGTGGGACTGAGAGAAGGGCTTCTCCAGAAGATCTCAAAGCATGGGCAGGCTCATAAAGGAGAATGTGGCCTTTCAAATAACCTGGACCCGAGCCATATAGCCATAAGATGAGCAGCCCCAACCTTTTCCTCCCAGGGGAATTGCTCCAGCTCCTTGACCATTTTCTGCACCAGAACTGCACACAGTGTCTGAAGTGTGGTTGCACCATTGATTTGTATAAGGGCAATGTGCTGTTGGCAGCTTTACATTCAATTCCTTTCCTAATGATCCCCCAACGTGGGCTTTGCCTTTCTCACAGCAGCTGCGGAGTGAATCTACATTTTAATCAATCTGTTCGACACAATCCCAAGATCCCGTTCCAGGTCAATCACTGGAAGCTCAGACCGCCTTCAGCTCAAGCTACTTCTGTACTGAAAGGTGGCCTTAAAATAGGGTGACCCTACGGAAAGGAGGACCGGGCTCCTCTATCCTTAAGAGTTGCACCGAAAAGGAAATTTCAGCAGGTGTCATTGTTATGCATGCAGCACCTGGTGAAATACCCTCTTCATCACAGCAGTTAAAGCTGCAGGAGCTATACTAGACTGACCACATGCAAAACCCTAACCCTACGGAAACTATTTAAAAACAACAACAACAACCCCCTTTCAGCATATATGTGGATTTAGGGTTGGTTTTCCCTCAGTGCAGATCACATAACACACATTGAGCTGCTGCACTTGCCCTGTTAGTGGCCATTCCGCTAGTCTGGAAGAGGGATGCAGGAGAATTGCATTTCCATTGGCAAACCACTAGGAAAGTCCCCATTCACAACCCTGAAATCAAACACACGTTCTCTGGAACTGTCCGCACGTTCCCAAACTTGAAGTTGTGTTTGCAAAGCTTCCACTTTAAAAATGCTGCACTTCAAAAATGCACTTTTTAAAATATGCACAACGTATGAAAAATGTAGACTTTCTCCATTCAAACGAACTGGAAAACAGGTTGTGAAGCAGAATGGAAACAAGTTGGACCAAGCTTTGGAGTAAGGTTTAGAGCAGCCTTCCTCAACCTGGGGCGCTCCAGATGTGTTGGACTGCATCTCCCAGAATGCCCCAACCTGGCTGGGGCATTCTGGGAGATGCAGTCCAACACATCTGGAGCGCCCCAGGTTGAGGAAGGCTGGTTTAGAGGATTTCCGTGAGCTGGAGCATCCCTGGTTCTCTCCTGCCTCATACAGTTCCTGGTGCCCTCAGCGACCTTGGCCTCCTCACCACTCACCTCTTATTCGAGACCATTTATGGCCAAAGCCTCTCCGGTGCCACCAGGACTCCGGGGCAAGCACAAGCCTGAGAGGCTGAACTCTGCACTGCAGGGTGCCCCTCTTCTACCACACCTGCTTGGCCACCTCAGGGCCTGCTCTGGCTGCCACTCTGCCACGCAAGGACATCACCAGGGTGGAGGAGCCCTGAGGTGGCCCAGATGCTCCCCCCCGCCCCCCCCCCAGCATCAGCCTCTGGCCCCACAAATGCACCAGGGCTTCATGCCACCACAGAAACTAGCAGTGAGGGCAGGTAGCAGCAGGCAGCCTGGTGGACTGAAAAGAAGTCCCAAGTATAGCGATATTGCCACCTGGGCCAGCTTTCCTTCCAAGTACAGGCCTCTAAAAATGCAATTAAAAGGAGGCCAGTGTCAGTGGGCTTTCCAGGGTCTGCGGGCCCAAGCATTTAAGAAGAGCCCTGATGATGGATCAGACCAAGAGTCCATCTAGTCCAGCACTCTGTTTACACAGGGGCCAACCAGGGACCCACAAGCAGGACATGGTGCAATGGCACCCTCCTGCCCAAGTTCCCCAGTAACTGGTGTACATAGGCTTATTGCCTCTAATACTGGAGGTAGCACATAATGGCTAGTAGCCATTGATAGCCTTCGCCTCCAGGAATTTATCCAACCCTCATTGAATGCCATCCAAATTGGTGGCCACCAGTAGTGGTAGCAAATTCCACAAATTCATTGTGCACTATGTGAAGTAGTCCTTCCTTTTATCTGGCCTGAATCTTATTTATTTATTTATTTATTTATTTATTTATTTATTTATTACATTTTTATACCGCCCAATAGCCAAAGCTCTCTGGGCGGTTCACAAAAATTAAAACCACAATAAAACACCCAACAGGTTAAAACACAATTACGAAATACAGTATAAAAAATATAAATCTTCCATCAATGAGCTTCATGGGATGACCCCATTGGGTTCTAATATTGAGAGAGAGAGAGAGAGAGAGAGAGAGAGAGAGAGAGAGAGAGAGATGTCTCCCTAGTCACATTCTCTACATCGCATAATTTTGTACACCTCTGTCATATCTCCCCTTGGTCTCCTTTTTTCCAAGCTGAACAGTCCCAGCTATTGTAACCTTCCTTCACAGGTGAGATGCTCCAGCCTCTTGATCATTTTCGTTGCCCTTCTCTGCACCTTTCAGGCCAGATGCTCTACAGAGCCCTGCAAGTTTCCCCAACAGGGCAAATAAGAGCTTGAGGAGGGAGATGTGTTCAGATGTTTGATTCAGTTGGGGATGTGTCAAGGAGCATCCAATGAGGCCCAGTCACCACTGCACCATCATACTGGGAGAAGTTGGGAGTTGCCATCACATGGGATGCAGAGATGAGGCAGAATGACCTACTGGTACGCAGGAGAAAAGGCCAGCACCATTACATTGTGGGTAGGGCCCCTTCCTTTTCACCCAAGGGTGGCTGCTTTGGGCTTGCATTGTTTCATCCACGTCTTCCTTGGGGGGATCTACACTACTGCTTTCAAAGCGCTTTAAAGCACTTTGAAAACGTTTTGAAACCTGTATATGCAGTGTGTCCTGGGCCCCAACAGTTATCAAAACTGTTATAAAGCGCTTTAAAGCGCTTTAAAGGGGTAGTGTAGATCCCCCCACCCTCTGGTCTCAGGGGCTTTGGGGATAGCTTCCGTGTTTGATCAGCTCCAACATGCTCCAGACTGGAAAGGAGGAGGAGGAGGAGGTCTGCTTGCCAACGTCAGGGCTGTGATGAGAGTCTTCATTCCACACCCTGGAGATCGAAATCTTCCTCTGTGCTACTCCTGTTCCTTTGATCCGAGCAGCAGCTAACTAAGCGTTCAGGCATGCTTCATTATCCAACACTACTTGTTTCACTCTGTGCTTCCCTCCCCCCCCCCCGTTTTGTTTTGTTTTTTTTCCCTTCCAAAAACAATTACTGATCACCCAGAGTGAGAAGAATCCCAAGGAGAGGGAATTGGCATCCTCTTGAAACTCCAGCGAGAGCAATTACTCATATTTAAAGTATAGCCTGCCCCAGGCTACAGTATGTTGCAAGAGCCATTCAGCCCCAGAAGTGTCTCTGATAATTCGGGTGGATGTGTTTGGAATGCACCACCTGCTCAGCTGCGTATTTATATGCGCAATGTGCAAGCCCCACGCATCATGTCAAGAAACAGCAGGAAGGATTTGCCTGGCTCTGAAGCCACCGGGCTCTTTGGGAGTGTTCCAGGACCTGAAGTTGTCACACATCCAACCTGTCAATCAAGCCAGGCTGCAAATGGGCTTTTTCTTCCTAACTGTCACTGACCCAATTTGAATTCCCCTTGCTGTGAGGATTGCAGGAGATTTGGTGTCAGCATCTCTTGACAACCAACCATGAGAACACTTCTGTTAGAGAACTCGGGAAACTGAGAAAGACAAAGTGATATAGCAAGAAAGATTCCAGTTGCACGACAGGAGTGTAGTTCTGGCCCCTCGGGCATCAGAAGGAGGCTGTGTGTCTCCACGCCTAAGGGCCAAGGGGTGCCATGGGGCAATGCCCACTTTGAAGCTCTCCAGGGCAGAAGCCCCATGGAAAAGAAAGAGGCCTTGTGATGAAGCCCTCGTTCCGTTCCGTGGGGCTTGCCTGGCGGACAGGGTGGAGAGGTTCTGCATGATTCTGGTGTGGTGTAGTGGCTAAAGTGTCGGACTGGGAGTCGGGAGATCCAGGTTCTAGTCCCCACTTAACCATGGAAACCCACTGGGTGAGGATAAAATGGAGAGGAGGATTATGTATGCCGCCTTGGGTTCCTTGGAGGAAAAAAGGCGGGATATAAACGTAATAATAATAATAACTCTCAGTGAGATTTAGAGGGACCCATGGTTAATGGTTAGCACATTTCAGTCAAGAAGGAAAACCCCTCCAGGTCAGGTTCAGTTAGGGTTCTGACTAGTGTAAATTGAGGGGACTGATGTTTTTTGGTGGTGGTGGGGTGATCACATAAAACTTGTCAGTCACACATCCAAAGCTTTCCCATGTTGCCCCATGTGCGTATGTATAGCAGGGTGGGGTGGGGTGGGGTGGGGTGGGGCCTTGGCTAGCCCAGCCCACAGTTGAAGCTTGGGGTGTTGCTTTCTCTTGCAGAATTATCCAGGGCTCCACCTCATTCCTGGCCTCCCACGAAAGAAGACCACTCCAGCGCTGACCTGTTGGCAGATCTGCTTCTCACTGGCCTTCAAGAGCGGGGTGAAGGGGACTGAAGAAGATGCCTGCTGGATTAGGTCTGGGTGGGACCTGAGGCCTGCTTGCCAGGATGGCCAGCAAGAAGCTTCCTCAAACAGGGCGTATGGAGGATGGCTTCTTCTGGTGCTATTTAACAGAGCCAGCACCTTCGCAGCCATCTTGTAGCAGTGAATTCCACATGCATTATGTGGAGAAGTTCTTTCTTCATCTGCTGCCCATCAATTTCATTGGGTCAGAATGAGAAAAATCTCTCTCCCTCACACCATTCATAAGGAGATGAGGGCCATGCTAATGTTTGCCCTTATCGATGTTCAAGTGAAAACTCAAATTTCCATACTTACTTTTGATACTTTCAGGGAATGGAGGCAGAAATATTTTTCAAAAACTCTTAAGTGAGCATTCCCCTTTTAACTTTTCCTTTATTGATGTTTTTAGTGCGGTTTTCCTCCATTCTACTGTTGCTATTTATATTCTGGGGTTTTTCCCCATTGGTCAATACTTCTTTCTCTTTCCAACCAGGGATAAGGTAATGACGTAGTGAACCCATCACAACCTGTGAAGAATCAGTTTATTATTTAGTGTAAATGGACGGATGTTTAGAGTTATGAATGGTTATAAACCTGGACCTATCATTAAATGCATGAGTAACGCCCACTGGAGAGGGGGCAGAGCGCCACCTTTGTCGGCAGAAGGTCCCAGGTTCAATCCCTGATACCTCCAGGTAGGGCGAGGAAAGAATCCAGCCTGAAACCCTGAGCACCCACTGCTGCTCAGTATTGCCAAGGGAGGACTAGATGGACCCAGGGGATGACTCGGTATAAGGCAGCTTCCTAGGTCCTAATAGAAGGGGGCGTGGGAGGAGGCACCTTCTGTTAGACAGCAGCCGTGACCAGCAGTGCTGGAAAGGCTGGAGGCAGCAATGTCAGGAGCGGTTGGATACAAGTAGAAAAGAGCCCAGGACAAGATGGGGCAGAAGACTCAGGAATGGGCCACCTCAGGTCCTCCAGATGCATTGGCTTCCAATTCCCATCAGCCCCATCCAGCATAGCCAGTGGGGGGAGGGATGATGAGAGCTGCAGGCCAAAACATTTGGAGGGACACAGGTGGCCTTTCCCTGACATAAAGAGAGACTGGAAGGGGAAGGGTTAGTGACAGGAAGTTGAAGAACTTTTGAAAAACAAATTGCGAATGCTCTTCAAGGAAGTGTGATGTAGTAGTAATGGGGGACTTCAGTTTGGGAGACCAAATTCTGCCAAAAGCGGCCCTCCCAAGAAATTCCTGACATGTGTGGCTGATAGCTTTCTCCTGCAGAAAGTGGAGGAAGGAACTAGAGTACACGTACTCTGGATTTTAGGAAAGCTGATTTTAATAAATGCAAAACTATGACAAGTAAGCTCCCATGGCAAGTGAGCCTAATGAGAAAAGAAGTCCAAGATAGGTGGAAGGTGTGTTTTTTTAAAAAAGGAAATTTTAAACGCACAGCTACAAACACTTCCAACAAGGAAAAGAGATAGAAGACAACAGAGGAAACCAATGTGGCTCCACAAAAAGCTCAGAGATGACCTGAAAACAAAAAAGGATACATATAGGAAGTGGAAGGAAGGCCAGGCTACAAAAGAAGAGTACAGACAGGAGGCAGAGAAGTGCCGAAATGGCGTCAGGAAGGCTAAAGCCGAGAATGAGCTGAGATTAGCAAAGGATGCTAAAAGCAACAAAAAAAGCTTTCTTCAGGTACATGCATAATAAAAGATAGAAGAAAGAAATGGTGAGGATGACAAATTGATAACAGATGAGGAGGGCTAACATCTGTACCCTGTCCTGAGATCCTAGTGATACAAATGTTTTAAATAAATAAATACTTAAAATGAATTGTCCCTATCTTCAAAAAGGGAAAAAAGGAGGAACCTGGGAACTACAGACCAGTCAGTCTGACATCCATCCCTGGGAAAATTTTGGAGCAGATTATAAAGAAGTCATTGAAAACAATGTTGTTGTTGTTGTTGTTGTTGTTGTTATTATTATTATTATTATTATTATTATTATTATTATTATTATTATTGGCCTTTTGCCCAATACTACCAGCAGGGAGTGCCCAAATCTGTCACCATAGGAGGAACGGACAAAACTGGTGTCTTGTGGTCCTCAGAATTCTGCCCTTGAGCATCTTCTGTAATGATGGAAACGCCAAACGCAGTTACAGGCAAAGGAAAAGCCCCGGTTCTTCTGACAAAGAATTCTGCCTCAGCGGAGCTGTGCATTCATCTGAGCACACAACTGGGAGAGGGAATTTGCAGCTATGAGTAACTCAGGTTGAGTGTCATTGCGAACACAGGGAACACTTTGAAATGGATCCTTCTTTCAACTAATGAGGGAACCTGAGGCTAGAAAGAGATTCTGACTGAGTTTAACTTTTGATTGTAGCCTTGAAATCAAAAGGAAAGATTCAGAATAGGCAAGAAGTCCTCTTCAGACAAGTGGCTACTTTGCTTTCTTCTTCCGCTCATAGGTGTGTACAGGAACATTCTGTACATTGTAAGGCTAAAATGTCCTGGGTTTACTTCCAAGGAGAGATTTCCTTCCTGCTTTTAAGATTTCCATGATATTCATTAGAGTTCAGCCAGATTTAATCCCCAAAAGGATTTGGTAGGGATGTACCAACTGTGTAAAATCTGTTCCGTCTGTGTTTCACAGATGGTCAGGCACCTTTCGTTTCATTGTCCGCTCACCAACCAAAATGGATTTTTATTAGTTTCTGAATTTGTGCACGTGCGAAGTTGCACAAATTTTCATGCATGCAAATCTGTGATTTCCCCCAAATGTGCATTTTCCTGCTTTAGCCTAAGGGGGAAATGCACATTTTGGGGTGTGTGTGTGTGTGTGTGTGTGTGTGTGTGTGTGTGTTTTTTTCTATGACAAAATTTGCATAAAATTCTCACGAGTTAGAAAAGTGGTCTGCCGATTTACGGGAGAAAGGAGGTGAGAAAGGATTCTTAAAGATCTGAAGCCATTTGGTTCCACTGTGGGTTTCTCTGACATCCCCTGGATTTGGCAATCTGGTTCTGTGGTTTGAGGTCTCATTAGAACCCTGAATTATTTTCATCTCCATTCAAGACTGAAAGGGTTTCCTGGAAGAGGTTCTTCTGCCAAGTGCAGCTCCACGAGCCATTTCTACATGCCACGAAGAGTAGAGGGAAGGGAAAGGAACAGCCTGCTAGGAGCCACGTCTGGTTTTCCGGAGGGTCCACTTCCTCCCTCCACCACTCCCAGTTGCCAACACAGAGGTGAGAAAGAAGGAGAGAAGAAGGCAATTGTTCATTGGGCCTCACAGACAGATGTGGGGAAGCCTTGGCCAACCCACCCAGCTAAAACCAGTGGCTGACCAGGTGTAACCCTTTGTTTTGTGGCCTGTGGAGGAGGAGACTAAAGAAGGAGGCACTCACTGATGCTTGAGGGCAAGGCTTTTAGTGGGTCCAAAGCAAGGATTCTGTTCAGCCATTTCGTGATTGTTCTCTACCTGAAAATGGTTGCCCTCTCTTCAGACACAGTTCTTGCCTGAGGAAGAGGGATTTGGGTTTTGGAGGGGACAGGACCACAAAATAGATCAGCCCAGGAAACTGAAACATATGGGGGGGGGGGGCAGGAGGTGTGTGTGAAAGAAATCTAGTTACTGTGTGAACCAGAAACTTAGTAAAGTTTTATTGCCCATCTGATTGGCTAAGATGTTTAGAGGTGGGCTTGGATAAGTGCATAGAAGAGAAACGCAGTTAAACTATGGAATCCACTCCCACGAGATGTCGTGATGGCCAGCAAATCAAGTCACACGGCACAAAGAGCTCTCTGAGTTCCGTGGCTATGGAGAAACCAGAGGGCTCACTCAGCAGCAGCAGTGCGGACCACTGGAGGAGAAGGACGAGACGTGGGGTGGGCAAGAACAAGGCAGGGGATCCCACCACCACCACCGACACCACCACGTCCCAAGCCCTGCTGGCTCATGCCAGGCAGAGTGAAAGACATGGGAGGGGGGAGCGGTCGCTGGACTTTTCAGTCATTCAGATTTTAGATCCCACAACCCCATTAGAAACAACGTTGGGGGAGAAAGTAGACCAATTCCAGGGGGCTGTCTTGAAGACGGCACATTGGCGCCATGCCACCCCCCAAAACCCTGCACTTGTCCCCGTGCCAAGGAGTGAGCGCGGGGTTTGTCACCATGGGAAAGCAGGGAGGAGCCGCTCTGCTGCGCCACCACAGGAGGCCTGCTGCACCTCGGCACGGCCCTCCCCAGCCCCCCCTTACCTTGTGCGGTATTGAGTGGGGGAGGACTTCAGTATTGTTGACAATGCATCCCTCCTTCTCCCCAGGATGCATGGAGGCGTTCCAGTGGCCGTTCAGCTTGCTGGCCTGCTCCCTCCTCCCTGTCCGGCCAAAGGTGACCAATCAGGGATTGCCATTGGGTGGGACATGCCTCCACTGCAAGTCCAGAGTAAGGTGACAGACAGCGGATGCACCATCGTCTCCTTGCTCCACAGGAAACAGTCAGGACTGTTTTAATTCAACACACACACACCTGCTCCAATGGCCACTTGCCCTGGGACTGCAAAGTGGAGAGGAAGCACACGCTGGCCTCTGCCACCCACCAGAGGACCCAGGCACACCGGGAGGCTGCCCATCAGGCAGAACTTCGTGGCAAGCGGGACACCACCCTGACCCCCCCCACCCCCCCCACCCAATCGGCCAACAAAGGTGCCGCTGCTCCTGTGCTGGGCCTCCTCTGTTTGTACAGCACCTAGAACATTTTCAGCTCTATTGTGATGAGGAGGAAGATGAGGATTTAATGAGATAAGTCACCCTTTGACGAGTTTAGACAAGCAGAGCAACTCATATCATTCAGACTAGGGCTGTGCACAGACCCCCCGGTCTGCTTTGGATCCCAATCCGCAACTTCCGGATCAGGTCCACTCCGCCCCGCATTGATCTGCCTACGGTCCACTCCGATCCACTGCGGGGCTCCGGATTTGGATTGGAGCTCTGTGTTTCCCCCCCCCCATAGACGGCGGCGCCAGGTAAGGCCCCCCTCACCACTTACCTGCCTTCATCGTGGTCCGGCGGCGGCTTCAACTGAGCCCGAGGCCTCAAACAGGAAGACTAGGCCGTGCCTGTTTGAGGCCTCGGCCTCAGTTGAAGCCACCGCCAGAACGCAACGGAGGCAGGTAACCCCCCCCCTCCCCTTGCCCCCTTACCTGGTTCTGCCGCTGTCACCGCACAGACTGCGGTGGTGCCAGGTAAGCCCCCTTCCCGCCACACTTACCTTTTTTTCGGAGCTCCGGATCGAGGCAAAGGATCCGCTTGGTCTCGATTCAATTCGTCTCGATCTGCAGCTCCCCCGACCCGATCCGTCTCCGCCTTTGTCGGAGGCGGATCAGGCCACTTCGCTATCGGTTCTAAGAAGTGAAGTGAAGCGGAGCACAGCCCTAATTCAGACCGTCTAGGAGTTGCCTAGAATGTCAGCTCACAAGGGAGGAAAGCGTCTCTTGTTGCCTCTGGTAGCTGCTGGAATGAGAGCAAATTCTCCCTTGGTTGCCTTTTTATCACCTCCCTTTATTCTCCTTCCAGATCTTTCCATTTTCTCACCGAGAGGACTGTGCTGTAGATGTTACTGGACACAATCCACAGGGAATTTCTCCTGCTCAGTCCCCACTGAAATGAAAGTTCAGTTTAATGGATGGATCCAGTTTCTTCTGCAAATGAGAACCCAGGGGGACCCTTGTCATCCCCCAAATCCCTCTAAAAGCAAACTTTGGAGATGAACCTGGATGCTCCTGCTTGGACAAAGCATCACTGGCATTTTAGGGGAAGCAAATGGGTCCTGGGCTGATCAGCAAAATTCCCCAGATCAGGGGTATGTGGGGTGTGTCCATGGGGGAAAGAAGCAGCAGCAGTCTGGCTGTTCTTGGACTGCACAACCCATCACCCCTGACCCTTGGCTATGCTGGCTAGGGTAGATGGGGGTTGGAGTCCTACCACATCTGGAGGGCCACAGGCTCCTGAACGCTGTTCAAGGACATGATCAGAAACAAACCCTTTCCCTGGAGGAGCCTGGTGTCCTGGGCCACATCTACACCAAGCAGGATGTGACACTTTGAAAACAGTTTGAAAACTGTCTGTGGAGTGTGTCCTGGGCCCCAACAGTTGTCACTACCGTTACAAACCATTTTAAAGCAGTCGTGTAGATCCTGCCCAAGCCAGATCCTGCAGCCATCTCACAGGGTCCCTTTATTGCTGCCAGGCTATCACCACTTTCCTCTGCTTGCGTTGCTCTCAGAAGTAACAGTTGAACAGGAGTCCAGATTTCCCCAATCAGTTTTAAAACAGCTCCCTTCTAGAGCTGAACCAAACGTTCTGTACTTTCAGTCTTACCTTTGTAATTAGCACGTTTGACACAGCTGAATGAATTACAGGGCGAACACTTACCTTGCTGAAGGTCTGGTGTTGCTCATCGTCCTCTTCACAGGAACACTGAATGCTTGCCTTACACGGTCAGACTACGTCGCCCAGTACCGTCAACACTGAAAGGCAGCCGCGGCTCCCCAGGGTTTCAGGGTTAGGGTCCTTCTCTCGCTCTCCCTGGAAAAGCTGCTGGGGCTGGAATGGGTGTGTGTGTTTCCTTCGGCAGGCCAAGAGGGGGCTCTAACCCTTCCCCCCTTCCAGATGCTGCTGCTTCTTGGAATCCTTTTCCTTCATCCTTTTTGGTCTCACAGTCTCCACCACCATTGAGCAGGGGGTTGGACTCGATGGCCTTGCAGGTCCCTTCCAACTCTGCTATTCTATGATTCTATGATTCTATTTGCTGTTGAAAAACCCCATCTGACTTTATTTCTGAAGACATCCCATCAGATGTGGTATCACAATGACATAAAAAAAAAACCTTGTGAATTGTCACAGCCAATAGGCTTCAATGGCAGTGTGATTATTTTAATAATTGGCTCCAATATTTGTCCAGTACTTTATAATTAGGTGAGGACAGAGCCTGCAACAAATTCAGTTTGAATTGATACTGAAGGATCAGGTAGTATGAAAATGCAGCAAAGACTGTAACCCTATACACATTTACCTGGGAAGAGTAGGGCCTTTACTGAATTGAATGTTATTGTTGTTTGTTTGTTTTAGTAGATTAGACAGTTCTAACACTTAGGGGTTGAATGTGCAAGATGCAAATGTATTAAATAATACAAAATGGATGAGATCTGATGCAGAGCCTTTATGTGCTTGGAGATTATTATTATTTTTATCGTTTGTTTGTTTGTCATATTTATAATCCACCCAATACAAATATACTTGGCGGGATTACAAAAAAAACACAGTTAAAATATAAAATACAATCCAATTATTTAAAAGAATGTGAAACAAAATGAAACAACAAACAACGCAAAAATAGATAAAGTTAAATAAGGACAGCCATACAAATTAGGGCTGTGCTTCGCTTCGCTTTGGCACGTAGAAGCAATAGCGAGGCAGCCTGATTCACCTCCGACAAAGGCGGCGAAGAAGCGGGTCGGGGGGGCTGCAGATCGAGGCGAAGAGGATCAAGACCAAGCGGATCCTTCGCCTTGATCCAGAGCTCTGAAAAAAAGGTAAGTGGGGGCTTACCTGGCGCTGCCGCAGTCCGTGTGGCGACTGCGGCAGAGCCAGGTATGTGGGCAGAGGGGAGGGGGGCTTACGTGCCTCTGTCATGGTCCGGTGGCGGCTTCAACTGAGGCTGAGGCTCAAACCGGAAGACCAGGCCACAACTGCGGCCTGCCCTTCCGCTTTGAGCCTCGGCCTCAGGTGAAGCCGCTGCCGGAACACAACGAATGCAGGTAAGGGGGGAGGAGGGAGGGGGCCTTACCTGGCACCACCACCGCCACTGCAGTCTGTGCGGCGACGGCGACAGAGCCAGGTAAGGGGGCAGGGGGAAGGGTCTTACCTGTGTCCATCGCATTCCGGCAGCAGCTTCACCTGAGCCCAAGGACACAAACTGGAAGACCAGGCCACAACTGCAGCCTGCCCTTCTGCTTTGAGTCTCGGTCTCAGGTGAAGCCGCTGCCGGAACGTAAGGGGGCCTTACCTGGCGCCACCGCCGCCACCACAGTCTGTGCAGCAATGGCGACGGAGCCAAATAAGGGGGTTGGGGGGGAGGGTCTTACCTGAGTCCATCGCGTTCCAGCAGCAGCTTCAACTGAGCCCGAGGACTCAAACAGGAAGACCAGGCTGCCTGGTCTTCCTGTTTGAGTCCTCAGGCTCAGTTGAAGCTGCCACCGGACTGCGACAGACACAGGTAAGGGGGGAGGAGGGAGGGGGCCTTACCTGGTGCCGCCAGCGCCGCAGCGGAGCTCCGATTCAGATCTGGAGCTCCGCAGCAGAGTGGAGAGAACCATAGGCAGATCGACGTGGGGCAGAGCGGGCCCGATCCGGAATTTGCGGATCAGGTGCGGATCGGATCGGAGGGTCCACACACAGCCCTAATATAAATCTAGCACCAGGTCTTTAAATGCCTAGTAGAAAATAAAGGCTAGAAAGTGCACAAATCCCCCCTCCCCTGCCACGCTAACGGTGTGCTGGAGGAATGGCACCCTTTCTGGAGGCCCCATAAAGTGCGCATTGGCTCCTGGAACAGGGCAAGCCAGGCAACGCTCAGTGAATGCGTGTTCTCAAGTCCCTAACCGTAGGTGCCAGGCAAACCTCTTTGGGGATTTTATTCCATCAGCAGGGTGCCACCCCTGAGAAGGCCCTCGCTCTTATAGCCACCTGCCTTGCTTCCTTTGGTGGGGCACCCAGAGAAAGGCCTCCGAACATGACCTTAGGGCCTGAGCAGCTACCTACGGGAGGGGGGGATGTTCCCTTAAATGCACTGGTCCAAAGGCATCTGGTGCTTTAAAGGTCAACGCCAACACATTGAATTGGGCTCAGAAATGGACGCATGAAGCCACTGCCATCACATGATTGTATCAGCCAGTCCCAGTTAGTAACCTAGCAGCACTTTTTTAAAGTAACTTAAGTTTCTGAACTATATTCAAAGGTAGCCTCATGTATAATGCATTGCAGCAATCCAACTGGGAGGTTGCCACCAAAGCATGGATAACTTTAAGGTATGCTTTAAGGTGGATTCCTGCACTGAACAGGGGGTTGAACTCGATGGCCTTATAGGCCCCTTGCTACTATTCTATGATTCTATGATTGTGTGAACTGTTGCCAAGCTATCTCTGCCCAGAGAAGGTTGCTGCTGATAAAGACACTCCTAGGCCAGATCTACACCTTGTGTCAAATCATCACCACCCTGTCGTGGTAGCGCTATCATAGAATCATAGAATAGCAGAGTTGGAAGGGGCCTACAAGGCTGTCGAGTCCAACCCTCTGCTCAATGCAGGAATCCATCCTAAAGCATCCCTGACAGATGGTTGTCCAGCTGCCTCTTGCGCATTTATATCCCTCTTGCGCATTTATACCTCGTAGGACATACAATGACATCTTTGTGGTATTTTGGATAATGTGGAATAGAAACCTGGAAATGCGAGTTTGGCTCTGCAGATATGAGAACCAACTATTCAAAATGGGAGCGCATGAGCAAAGGGGGCTACGGAGACCTTCCCCAATCTGGTGCATGATAGCACTCTTCAAAGACTTAAAAGGTTGTCACACAGAGGAGGGCCAGGATCTCTTCTCGATCCTCCCAGAGTGCAGGACACGGAATAACGGGCTCAAGTTAAAGGAAGTCAGATTCCGGCTGGACATCAGGAAAAACTTCCTGACTGTTAGAGCAGTATGACAAAGGAATCAGTGACCTAGGGAGGTTGTGGGCTCTCCCACACTAGAGGCCTTCAAGAGGCAGCTGGACAGCCATCTGTCAGGGATGCTTTAGGGTGGATTCCTGCATTGAGCAGGGGGTTGGACTCGATGGCCTTGTAGGCCCCTTCCAACTCTGCTATTCTGTGATTCTATGATTCTATGACTAGAACTCCCAAAAGGGAAGAGCTACGGCCAGTTTGGGCAAAGAGGAGGAAAGCGATGGAGCTCTGCAAGGACCTCAACTCATGCCCAGCGACTCCTTCTGGGCGTAGGATCTTTGTGCCGCTTGTGAAAATGCCCTTCCAGGTTCCCCACTGCCGTTTCCAAGAGCAGCTTGCATCAGGGATCCTGCTCCAAACAGATGCGCAAAGCAAGTGGAAGGATCTCCTCTGCAGAACTGCGGTGCCCCTGCCCATCTCCTCTGCCTCAAGATTCCCTCCACACCTTCTCTGCCTCGGCGCCAGACAAGGGCGCATTAAAAATTTATAGCTCGTGGTGTTCTGTTGTAAGCGGATAGCGCTAATGGCATCTTATATGGGAAGAGGCAAACTCCCCGGGTGCAGTGAGACGGAAAAAGATGGGCAAAGGTAAGCTGCCGACGGTGGGGGCTCAGTGTGGGCAAGGAGAAACACCCACGCAAGCCCCCCGCTCCTTTGCTTTCCAATACTCTACTGCCTGCCCCCATCCCAGGGCCAAGTGGGAGCAGGAGGAGAAGGCCTGCAAAAGGCGGCTTTTCTTCCTCGTAAATGGGGGAGGGCCCTTCGGGGGTGGCCCGCATGGTTTTACACCTGGGGGGAGGGGAGGGGCTTTTGAGCTTAGACAAAAGGGTGAATGAGGGGAGACGGGAGAGAGGTGGGCAAAAACATGCCTGGTGTGGAGAACGTGGATTGAGGGAAGTGTTTCTCCCTCTCTCATAATACTAGAACCCAGTGGGGTCCTATCCCATGAAGCTGCAGGGTGGGAGACTCTGGAAGGACTTCTTCACGCAGCACAGAGTTAAACCCCAAAATTCGGTACCACAAGATCATAGAATCATAGAATAGTAAAGTTGGAAGGGGCCTATAAGGCCATCAAGTCAACCCCCTGCTCAACCCCCTAAAGCATCCCTGACAGATGGTTGTCCAGCTGCCTCTTGAAATGTACATTGATGGTGCTATATAAATAAATAAATAAATAAATAAATAAATAAATAATAATAATAATAAGGCCTCTAGTATGGGAGAGCCCACAACCTCCCTAGGTAACTGATTCCATTGTCATACTAACAGTCCGGAAGTTTTTTCCTGATGTCCAGCCGGAATCTGGCTTCCTGTCACTTGAGCCCGTTATTCCATGTCCTGCACTCTGGAATGATCGAGAAGAGATCCTGGCCCTCCTCTGTGTGACAACCTTTTAAGTATTTGAAGAGTGCTATCAGGTCTCCCCTCCATCTTCTCTTCTCCAGGCTAAACATGCCCAGTTCTTTCAGTCTCTCTTCATAGGGCTTTGGTTCCAGACCCCTGATCATCCTGGTTGCCCTCCTCTGAACACGCTCCAGCTTGTCTGCATCCTTCTTGAAGTGTGGAGCCCAGAACTGGACATAAGACTCAAGATGAGGCCTAGCCAGGGCCGAATAGAGAGGAACAGTACCTCGCGTGATTTGGAAGCCATACTTCTATTAATGCAGCCCAAAATAGCATTTGTCTTTCTTGCAGCCGTATCACACTGTTGGCTCCTATTCAGCTCGTGATCTACAACAATTCCAAGATCCTTCTCATTTGTAGTATTGCTGAGCCAAGTATCCCCCATCTTGTAACTGTTCATTTGGTTTCCTTTTCCTAGATGTAGAACTTGGCATTTAGCCCTATTAAATTTCATTCTATTAAATTTCAAGATGTGCAGATGGCTGCTAACTGAAGCTGTACTGACAGCTGCTGTCTTGAGCAGTTCTAGATGAGGACTGCAGACATTTGTGGAGAGAGGTCTGCTAGGGCTGATGGCCACATATTATTGCCTGTCAGTTGCTGGGGAGCACAAGCAGCAGCGGTGACCCACACTCACGCGCTTGGCCTACAGAAGTTTCTGTGTTTATTTATTTATTTATTACATCTTTATACTGGCTGATAACTGAGGATCCCTGGGCGGTTTACAATTACAATTACAAGTCAAAAATTAAAACTTTTTAAAAAACAATTTTAAAAATATCATATAAAACCAGAATAAGTTATAGTTTGGGGAAAGCCTGTCTAAAGAGATATGTTTTCAGGAGGCTTTTTAAGGATATTTCATTTTCCACCTCCTGAACCACACGAGGGAGGGTTTTCCAGAGGCTGTGTGCCGCTACAGAGAAGGCTGAGGTTCTTCATGAAGGCATTCTGTTAATCTTGGAATGATGACCAGGACCTCCTCTGACTATCGTAAATGTCATCTGGGTGTATGTAGGGATATGCACAAGTGGAATCTAAAACCCCGGCTGCTGGCTGATTCAGGGCTTGCTCTGGGTTCATATCCTAGCGAACTGCCCCTGTGGAATAATGTCCACCATTTATTAAGCACTGTCTCCACTCTGTTAGGGGGAGGGGGCTGCTTGCCAGCTAATTTAATGATTGTAACTCTCTGGACTGTAATTGACTAATGAATCATTTAAGAGCATCTACATGCCATCACATACTGCCTCCGCTTGATAAAGGCACTTTGAGTAAATTAAGAACATAAGAATATAAGAAGAGCCCTGCTGGATCAGACCAAGGGTCCATCTAGTCCAGCACTCTGTTCACACAAGGGGCCAACCAGCTGTTGACCAGGGATCAACAAAGTGGGACATGGTGCAACAGCACCCTCCCACCCATGTTCCCCAGCAACTGGTGCACACAGAGCTTCGGCTATTGGGCGGTATAGAAATGTAATAAATAAATAAATAAATAAATAAATAAATATTGCCTCGAATACTGGAGATAGCACACAACCATCAGGGCTAGTAGCCATTGATAGCCTTCAGGAATTTATCCAAGTCCCTTTCAAAGCCATCCAAATTGGTGGCCGTCACTACATCTTGTGGTAGTGAATGCTATAACTCTGCGCTGTGTGAGGAAGTCCTTCCTTTTATTTGTCCTGAATCTCCCACCAATCAGCTTCCTGGGATGATGACCCCACTGGGCTCTAGTATTTTGAGAGAGGGAGAAGCGTGTCTCCCTTTCCACATACACTTCTCACTAGTGACATATGAGCCTCAATCCCACTGGATTGTAGCTCAGGTTCTGCATTCATCTCCTGGTACCACAAACTAAGATGCATATTCAAATCGATAAAAATGAAAGTGCAGGGAAGATTAAAGCTGCTTGTGGAAGTTCTGTAATTTAGCCCTACTTCAGAAAATGAATTTATACAACTTTTATTACATTTTTCGGGTGGGGGGAGGCAAGTGGCTGTGGGTCAATCAGCAGTACCAAGAAAACACTGTTCCATTGGTCTCTTCTGCCTGACTGACGAGCCCGTAATGGGCTTGGTTTGGGTAGTTCTGGTCCTGTCCAGTGGCTGCCAGGTGTGATCCAGGCCCCCTAAACTATCAGGGCAGCAATGATAAGAGATACAATGATAAGAGGTTGTGGCCTCTCCCGCACTAGAGGCATTCCAGAGGCAGCTGGACAACCACCTGTCAGGGATGCTTTAGGGTGGATTCCTGCCTTGAGCAGGGGGTTGGACTCCATGGCCTTGCAGGCCCGTTCCCACTCTGCTATTCTATGATTCTATGATACCAGCCTTGATGCTGAGTCCACCCCGTGATTTACAGGATGGCTCCTGGCCCACTTTGTTGTTTTGTAATTGCTGCTTGCAAATTGCTGACGGCAAAAACACTCTTTTTAAGTAGCAATTTATGAAAGTGGCATTTCGATTAATCAGACAATGAAACACTCTGATTTTTTTATTTTATTTATGTCTTCTAGGATCTAATGAAAACCCTCTCTTCCTATCCCCCACCCTTCATTATATGCAGATTGTTCCATTTGGCAAGAGTTCCCAGGTTTTCATTCACTGTATATTGTTTAGAACACCCAATGAGAAATTAGAAACGCATAAAGTGCATTGAAAATCATCCGTCAATTCAGTGCTTAATGTTCAGAGAAAGCACCAAGCATTTATTTTATTTTATTTTATTATTTTTATTTTTACAATGGTGGTGTGTGAGTGGGGTTATTAAGTTCCTCACAGCTTCATCTTGTCTTTACAATAACGCAGTGTTGTTAAAAGTGAAGTAGGAAAGGGTCTTGTACCACCTTCTAGCTGTTTAGTATGCAGGTAGATGGATCATGCATTAAATGGGGCCAAAGTGGGTAAATTTCAAGAGCTCTGGGGATAATTGCATCCAATCCATCACTTTGTTTGTTTGTTTATTTATTTATTCATTTATTTATTGCATTTATACACCGCCCCATAGCCAAAGCTCTCTGGGCAGTTTACAAAAGTTAAAAACAGTAAACATTAAAAACAAATATACAAAATTTAAAAACATAAGAAGCATAAAAACAACAGTATCCTTGTGAAAACAGCTATTCTGGGGTCAGTTAGAAACGAACAAACTCAGCCCATGTTGTTAACTGCTTGGGAGAAGAGAAAGGTCTTAACCTGTCACCGAAAAGATAACAATGTTGGTGCCAGGCGAGCCTCGTCGGGGAGTTAATTCCATAATTGGGGGGCCACCACTGAAAAGGCCTTCTCCCTTGTTGCCATCCCCCGAGCTTCGCTTGGAGTAGACACTCAGAGGTAGGGTGACCATATGAAAAGGAGGACAGGGCTCCTGTGTCTTTAGCAGTTGTATTGAAAAGGAAATTTCAGCAGGTGTCATTTGTATATATGGAGAATCTGGTGAAATTCCCTCTTCACCACAACAGTTAAAGCTACAGGTGCCCTGCCCTCTTTTAAATCTGGTCACTCTGGTATAGCTCCTGCACTTTAACTGTTGTGATGAAGAGGGAATTCCACCAGGTTCCCCATATATACAAATAACGCCTGCTGAAATTCCCTTTTCTGTGCAACTGTTAAAGATACAGGAGCCCTGTCCTCCTTTTCATATGGTCACCCTACTCAGAGGGGGACCTTAGATGTATAGAGCAGTGAGCGGGTAGGTTCATGCTGGGAGAATCGTTCCGTCAGGTATTATGGTCCCAAGCCATGTAAGGCTTTATAGGTCAAAACCAGCACCTTGAATTAGGCTCAGAAACGTATGGGCAGCCAATGCAAGTGGGCCAGAATTGGTCTTATATGTTCAAACCTTCTGGTCCCAGTTATCAATCTGGCCACTGCAAGTAGTTGCGTGTATTTGATCTGTAATGGCTGATAAACCACACTAATCCTAGTGTTACTCTGAAACAATGACTTCCAAATATTATATCACTGAGTCAGTCTTTCCTTCTGATGGATCTCTACTTTATTATGGGAAGGACATTCGTTCTTACATTATTCGCTGGAGCTGTGCAGAGCAGCTCTGCTCCGCTTCAGAATTCAAAGCAAAGTCCCGATCAGGGGCTTCTCCGCTCTAACTATCGACACAGCACTTCCGCTCTGCTTCATCGGAGCTTTGATCAGTTTTTGGATAACTGCTCCATTATAGTCCATGGAAATGAACAAAAATGCTTACATCTCCATAATTGTTTACGATAAAGACATGAAACCTGACACCATGGTAGCTCTTAAGTAGGGCTTCAGCCATGCCAAGTTTAAGGCAGTTCCATTCATCCCTTGATTTTTAGGAATTTTTAAATTTGGAATAACCGCTCCATTGTAGTCAAAGGAAATGAACAGAAATGCTTCCATCTCCATAATTTTTAAAGATAAAGAGATAAAACATGACACCATGATAACTCTTAAGTAGGGTTGAACAGATCTGCTTCAAACTTGGCATGGTTAAACCCTACTTAAGAGCTATCATAGTGCCAAGTTTCATCTCATATTTAAAAATTATGGAGATGTAAGCATTTAGAGGCCAGGTCAAATTCTGGGACTCTGAAATGGGGCTCTGAAATGGAGCAAAGGATTTGCTCCTCTAGAGTTTAGCCCCCAGCAGCAACACCGACTTGTGTATCTTCAGCTTTTCCTTCAATTCAGGGTGTTCTCTACCTATTCATTCATCCCTCTCATTTCCTCCAGATTATTTAAAAGTGCTTAGTGAAGCGTGGTTAAGGTGAATACTAGGGGTGTGCTCTCCGACCCGGAATTATCTGGTAACTGTGAACATCCGCGGAGCGTTTGATCTACCCGAGTGGAGTTGGCCGCTTCTAAACACATCAAATAATATCAGAGCGGAGACATTGTGGTGCTACAGTTTGAGGGATTAAACAGATAGGAGGAACAGCTGAGCCTGGGAGTGTTTGGGGAGTGACCCCTTCATGGGAAGAGGCGGAAGCTAGCTGAAGGCCCATGCAGCTGACAACAATTCCCAGTCACTCCCTGGCTCAGCTGTTCCTCCTTTCTGTTTAATCCCTCAAACTGAAGCACCACAGACATGGCCATTCAGAGCTCCTAACATCTCCGAAATTATCCTGCTGTTTTGTGTGTGTGGTGTGTCTAATTGAAAAACTCCCAGTAAGGAACATGGGGTGATGGGGTGGGGTAGTTTTGATAACTGATATTGACATCTATGGCTAACGTAAGTAGCCAACCATCCATCGGCCAGGGACCAACAAGCAGGACATGGTGCAACAGCACCCTCGCACACATGTTCCCCAGCAACTTGTGCTCACAGGCTTATTGCCTCGAATACCGGAGATAGCACACAACCATCAGGGCTAGTAGCCATTGATAGCCTTTGCCTCCAGGAATTTATCCAACCCCCTTTCAAAGCCATCCAATTAGGTATTGCCACAGCACTCTCCTTTCCTGTTCTGTTCTCCTCCTATCACAGGAAGAGATTCCTTTGCGGAGGGAACACCAATTAGGGCTGTTTGTTTGCAAAGTGAGATTGAGAGAGAGAGAGAGAGATCAGCTTGCGCGTTTCTGCTTGGATTCATAGAAGTCAGCCACAGTGTGAAATTACTCCTGGGCTGAGTAAGCTGAGTGAGTAAGCTTCTACACCTGAGTCAGGTGGGCTGTTTTTCAGTTGTACTATTGCTCCTGATGGCTGGCTGGGCTCCCAGGGCAGGAGGGGTGGGGTCCTCCTCCTACAAGCTGTTTGTAGCCTGCTACGGAGAAGCTGTTTGCCTTGACAAGAACTGTGGGGGAGAGGGGTCTCCTCCTCGTCCTGCAAGCCTCCTGTCCTCTCTGAGGATGAGCAAGCTGTGTGCTGCTGTTGTGACATTTTATTAATATATAGTTACTTAATTATTATTGTGCTAAGCACTTCCCGCTGCTTCATTTCTCTCTCCCTTGCTATACAGATCAAGGCATGAGAGGTGCCTGAGAGGACGTTTGAGTTCAGATGTTAAAAGTTTCCTATAAATCACTGCATGTAGGGATCTGATCCATGGTTGGCATGCCTAAAACCCTCTTTAAAAGCTGTTACAGTGCCAATTTTCATGTATTTATCTTTAAAACTGAGAGTTGTAATTCTCATGGACAAGAATATACCAGTTACCTGAAAACTGAGTGGTTTTTCATTGAACTATCTAGCAGAGTAAGAGGGACCCACTCTGGGAATTGGGGTAGAGAATCATCTCTACAGAGCTCTGGCTTGAATTTCGAGGTGGAGAAGACCGTCTTTGCACACCCCTAGTGAATACCAGGGAACAATCCAGAAATGTTCCTTTTTGCAGGTCTGGGGTTTAATCACAGACAACTGTGCCTTGCCTGCTTGTCAGCACTGATGTCGCTGAAGAAATGATACTTGCTCCCCCCTCCAAACTTTTCACAGTTCAGTCATTTGGAAATATCGTTAACAGAACACACAGAAAATACAGTGGAAGGTGTGAAAGGAACAATTTGGACTCTCCCCAAGGGGGCCCCTGCCCTCGCCCAGTCTGACCAGTCTGCCAGCACTCATTTCCCCAAAGAGCCCAATCAATAAACTCCAGTGGGGAGCTGTTGACACTGGGAGGCCATCATCTCTCTCCTCCTTTCAATCACTTCGGCTGTTCATGTCGGAGGCCACCTAGCTGCCTCCAGCTGTGATCCTGCTGCTTCCTGGGCCCTTTTGTGTTTGCTGCCCTCCTCTCCCTCACTCTTCATGACAACCTATTATGGCAGTTAATACCAACAGAGGGAGATGCAGGAACAAAGCCAGACTCATCCTGCCTTTATACAAGTCTATGGTGCGGCCACGGTTGGAAGACTGTGCACAGTTCTGGTCATTGCACCTAAAAAGGGATATTGATGAGTTGGAAAAAGCGCAGAAAAGGGCAACTAAAATGATGAAGGGGCTGGAGCATCTCCCCCATGAGGGAAGGTTACAACAGCTGGGATTGTTTAGCTTGGAAAAAAGGAGGCTAAGGGGAGACAGGATAGAGGTGTGCAAAATTATGCATGGTACGGAGAATGTGGACAGGGAGGCATTTTTCCCTCTCTGAAAACGCTAGAACCCAAAGGGCTCATCCCATGTAGCTGATTGGTGGCAGATTCCAGACAGATAAAAGGAAGTATTTGTTCACACAGCGTGTAGTTAAACTACCATTTGGATGGCTTTAAAAGGGGGTTGGATAAATTCCTGGACGAGAAGGCTATGAATGGCTACTAGCTCTGATGGCTATGTGCTACCTCCAGTATCCCAGGCAGTAAACCTGTGAGCCCCAGTTGCTGGGGAACATGGGTGGGAGGGTGCTGTTGCACCATGTCTAGCTTGTGGGTTCCTGGTTGACAGCTGGTTGGCCACTGTGGGAACAGAGTGCTGGACTAGATGGATCCTTGGTCTGATCCAGCATCAGGGTTCTTCTTATGTCCTTATGAGAGCCTTGGAGGGTGGGAAGGGCCTTCTTGTCTCTCTCCAGCCTCACCCCTCTTGTCGGTAACAAAGCAGGGGCAAAATTGCTGGTGGGGATATTGACACATCTTGCATTCCCTTGGTAGAAATAATTATAGGGGCATCCAGAAGCCCACTGAAAAAAGGATTCCCCAAGAAGAAGGAGGAGGAGGAAGAGGACCCCAAGCAAAGCATCATTGCATGTGCTTGCAGTCCATGTGGCAGCTTTTGCTCTATAGTAGTGTGCCTGTGTTAGTGCAATGCAATCGCGCAAAGGAAATGGTTCTGTCACAGGCAGACATGCGCTGATTCCTTTGCTGGCACATGCAGCCCTGCTTCAGTCGGGCAAACCTACACTGTCCAGAAAGCTCATTGGCCTCATCCTGACAAGGCCTCTTTCACATTAATTCCCATCAGGCATTAACATAGGCAGCAGAAGCAAAGTCTTGAAGGGCCTTGAAGTCTCATGTGTGAAAGTGCCCAAAGATTCACTTACCCCTCTTCTGGGGACTCAACAAAGCTTGCATTTGAGTATCTAACAATTGGCTTTCATGTACTATATGCTAATGATCTTGACCCCCAAACCAACTGAAGTATAAACTATGAATAAGGTAGGGTGACCCTATGAAAAGGAGGACAGGGCTCCTGTATCTTTAACAGTTGTATTGAAAAGAGAATTTCAGTGGGTGTCATTTGTATATATGGAGAACCTGGTGAAATTTCCTCTTCATCACAACAGTTAAAGCTGCGGGTGCCCTGCCCTCTTTTAAATCTGGTCACAGTATAGCTGCAGTATAGCTCCTGCAGCTTTAACAGTTGTGATGAAGAGGGAATTTCACCAGGTGCAACATGACACCTGCTGAAATTCCCTTTTCTATGCAACTGTTAAAGATACAGGAGCCCTGTCCTCCTTTTCATAGGGTCACCCTAACTAAGGCCACAATTCTATGCACAATATCCCTTGGAGTAAAGCCCCCTTAGCACACTAGGGGCGGATCCACACATCATTCCGAAATTGTGTGCATGCGCCCCAACTACGGCCCCAAAACGATAGTGTGTACCACAGCTGAAGAGACGGAGGCGGCGGCGGCTGGGGAATCCGGGCGCGTCTGCCGCCGCCGCTGCCACCGGCCTCCTGCTGCCTGCGTAAGAGCGACAGCTCTCCGACCCGGGTGGCTCTTACGCAGGCAGCAGGAGGCCAGCGGCAGCGGCGGTGGCAGACACGCCCAGATTCCCCAGCCGCCGCCGCCTCGGTCTCTTCAGCTGTGGTACACACTATTCGAGGGGGAAAAACAGACTTGAAAAAGAAGGAAATAAGGTTCTTGTGGCAAACAAGCCCCAACCCTTTCCGCCCCAAATCAGCCGCTTCTTGGTTTCAGCCCCTTCTGAAACATGAAGGCTCGACAAAGCAAGAAGGACATCCATTCCCCAGCCGCCGCCGCCGCCTCCGTCTCTTCAGCTGTGGTACACACTACCGTTTTGGGGGCGTAGTTGGGGCGCATGCACGTGATTTCGGAACAACGTGTGGATCCGCCCTAGGACTTATTTCTGAGTCAATATGCAGAGGATTGTGCTGCACATCCCATTGAAATCCATTGGCTGTGACTAACTTATGTCTCATTGTTTTCAATGAGGCTTGGGCTACAATCCTATATTCACTTTCCTGGATGTAAACCCACTGAACTCAGCAGGACTTACTTCTAAGTAGGTATGTAGAATATTCTACTTGGTTATGATCTTTACTTGGATTGGGATCATTGGCTGAAGATGCTTTCTAATTTGTGTATATTATTGCTTAGTTCTGTTTTTGCTTCACGCTAAATGTTGCTGCTCATGCGGAGCACCTGAGATGAAGCAGCATCTGAAAAATAAATCAAATTAGGTGAGAAAATGATGAATCAATTCTGTTTACCCATATCCAGTTAAAAACAATTCCTTTGGCCGTTGCTGATTAGTGCACCAACATCCAGCCAAGAAGCCGGATCCGCAGGCTTCACTTAGCTAAGTCTACCTGCTTTGAGTGTCCAAATGGAAAATATTGACTGTTCCTCCACGGTGCTGCTTTGCAACAAATTAGTCCTGTGCCTCGAACTTTGTAGAATCCCGACACGAGTGCTTAACAGGCAGAGAAGCCGCCACAACGTAATGTTGACCAGATCAGTTATGGGGCACATTTCACTTGAGTTCATAGGAAAAGGTAAAACCCATCAGGGGGTCTTCAGCTTCACAGTACGGCTGCATCCAGCTCCAATAGATCACAGTCGGAGGCTGACTCAATGTATTTCTATTTCCTAGACACGGGGATTGTAGGTCCTTTGCACCTATCTTTTCACAAATGAAGAAGACCAGAGGGCTCTGCTCAATCAGGCCAAGGGTCCATCCAGCCTAGCTTCCTGCTGCCCACAGTGGTCACTCAGATGCCTCCAGGAAACCCAAAAGCAGGACGTACATTCAGGGCCGGCGCTGCCATAGAGGCCGGTCAGGCCGCCGCCTAGAGCGCCAAGTTAAGGGGGGCGCTGAACGCCGCACCCAGAAGTCGCCCTCCCACTCCCAGAGCTGCTCTAGCCGAGCAAAGGCAGCTTCCGGGCACGCCGTTCCGAAGCCGCCCTTCCGCCACCCCACCCCACCCCAACGTCCCTGGCTTGGCTTAGCCAAGCTGGTATGCTGGGGGGGGGGGTGGACAGACGGCTCCACGTTCTAACATCTGGAATGCCTGGAGCCAACCTCCCAGTCAGAGCCACTCTAGCAGAGCGCCTGCCCCAGTTGACAGCCCCGCCCGTCACCTTGTGTCACTCTTCCGGGTATGTCACACGGGGTGAGGGAAAGGTAACGTGGCCTCCAACCCCACCTGTCTCCGCCTACCTGGGGTGGGGGGAGTACGCTGGGGTGGGGGTGGGGGGTGAAAGCAACTCACCTTGCCTAGGGTGCAAAATAGCCTGGCACCAGCCCTGCGTACATTTTACAATTGTATTGTATTTTATATTTTACACTTTGTTTTGTAAACCACTCAGAGCTTTGGCTAATGAGTGCTGTAGAAATGTAATAAATGAATGGATGGATGGATGAATGAATGAATATGGCAGCAACAGCTTTCTCCCATGGTTGTTGTCCCAAAACTTGTCTTCAGAGAGAGACGGTGCCTTTGAACCTGGCCACTCCATATCCCATTGCACTGAACGGAACGAAGGCCTCAGAAGGCTCTGAAAAGGACGCTTCACCCAACGGCCTGCGCATCCTCACCTTGGATTCCTGAACAATCTGCACAAGCTGGACTTGTAACTCAGAATGGGGCAGACGCTCGTTCAGTGAAATGTGCATTTTCAACCCACTTTCAACCAGCTGAAGCTCAGATATCCTTTGAAATGTGCACTTCTCCAAATGTTGCAATTTGATCTCTAATCAAAAATGTATATAAAATGGGTCCATTTGGGAACATAATGCTCAAAAAATGCATTATGCTGGGGAAATGGTTAGCAAAAAGATTGTATATTAGGCCAAAATGCATACAAAAATGAGTGTTGGGAGAAATGTCAATGTTTGGGAATGGTCCAAACTTAAGGCTGGAGAAATTCTCAAAGTTCAAGACAAACCAAACTTGAGACCGGACTGATGAGAAAATGAAAGAAACCAAAACGGACAGTTTGTCCACCCCTAATTGCTTTCAAAGGTTGATCTGAATGCCCAAACTCCACATCTGTAGATGCTTCCACATTCTTTGGGTTCTAACATATATTTTTTAATGCCCTCCTGATCATCACCACTAATTTTACAAACACGGGCCAAGCCAATGTCCCTCAGAAGTTTTAGCCCTGAAAGATGGCCAAGAAATATTTTTAATAAATTAAATAGATAAGCCCACAAGTAGGACATTATTACAATAGCACGATCCTGCTCATGGTTCTACTAGGTGGTATGCAGAGGCACAGTCTTCCCACAGGAGGTTAAAAAATATATATTGTAAGTAAAATAAGGCCATCATGATTAGTAGTAGCCATGGATGGCCCTATCCTTCATATATTTGGTTAATCCCCTTTTAAGGCTGACCATGCTAGTGACCATTGCAAATTCTATGTGCTGTGTGACAAAATATTTCCCCGTGTCCATCCTAAATCTCCCACCATTTAACTAGTTTAGATGACCCCATTTCCCTGACATCATGAGTTTGCTCCAAGTAATGTACAAGAGATATCAGGTGCTCAAAAATGGTGCAATGTAACTTTTATTTATTTATTGCATTTTTATACCGCCCAATAGCCGGAGCTCTCTGGGCAGTTCACACAAATTAAAACTTTTTAAATTATAGAGCAAACAGTATAAAAACATGATATAATATACAATATAAAAACACAACCAGGATAAAATCAGCAGCAGTGCAGAAATACAATTCTGACATACAAATTTAAAAAGCAAAGTTAAGATTAAATTTATAAATTGTTAAGATACTGAGAGAATAAAAAGGTCTTCACCTGGCATCTGAAAGAATATAGTGTAGGTGCCAGGCAAACCTCCTAGCAACTTCAAGGGCCTATTCAGACATGACTGGGAGGGAAGGATGCTCTCTCTGATCGCTCTGTCTCTGTCTCTCTGGGAGCTGGCTTCCTTTTGTAGCTCCTAGTCTAGCTGAGGCAGCTCCTCTTCTCTGCTTCTGCTCAGCTTGGAGTCAGGAATCAGAATGAGACTCCCCACCCACTCAGCTGCTGAAAGCAATCAGGCCACACCCCTTCAGACCCTGCAGCAACTCTCAGGACACTCCCCTTGACTCAGCACTCAGGAGCACATGGCGAACACATGGCCTCTTTGAATAGACAGCCTCCTGGATTTACTTGAGGCCTCTCTCCTCCTTGCATCGGTCTCCTCTTCCTATACACTAATTATTATTTTAAAAAACTTGGGGGCCGACGATGTTGTCCTCCTTTTTGGTTTCCAAAATATGGTCACTCTACATAAAATAGATGCATTTTCTGCATCTGTCTGATGATGACAACACACTGGACCATGTTATTCGTGCACAGATCACAATGCTATAAGGCTTACAGATTATTATTATTATTATTATTATTATTATTATTATTATTATTATTATTTTGCTCAACTTTATGGTGTGGCAAAATATAGACGCTGCACTGCTTTTGTATTTGCTTAGGTGGCTGAAGGCATGAAGTAAGACTTTGTTTGGTTTTGTTATTTGCAAAAGAAAAAGAAATGAAAATCATTTTTGCTGCACAAGCAGAATTCCTCATCGCATTCTCCTGCACTCTCAGGAGTGGGGGGGGGGGGATACGTCTGAAAGTGCCAGAACGAACTTTTCTCCCCACCTTGCACGCACCCTCCAGGCAGTGGGGGAATCGTGGCGTTCTCCTTTCTATTCCCATTTAATCACTCACGTACCTTTCTTTCCAAAAGCAATGTTTAACGCTATGCAAAGGCTTTTCCGCGCACGGCATGCATTCATTACCTTTCATTTTAGAAATTACAATGACCCCCTTCTCTCCTGCTGCTGCTGCTGCCAGCATTGTGCATGTCTGTCAGTGTTCCTCCTTACAAAGTCCCTCATCTCCCCAGGCTTTAGAGCTGAGCTGTGCACATCCATCCTAGGCTGAAACTTGATAACGCGCCAGAGGTACCCTGGGGTTTTGTTCCGCCGTGATGTATCCTTTCTCTGCAAGGAAGAAAGTTCAAGTTTGCCTCTTTTCCTTGCCTTGCACAAAACCAAAGAGATGAAACACAAACCAGGCTCATTCCATTGGGAGTTAACATTTATTTTCAGCACCTTGTTTGTATGTTTTTAATTCCTTTGACAGCTTCTTCAGTCATGCTTATCTCTTTTGTAACCAGGCATTTCGTGGAAAGCTCCTCTCCAACCTGGTGTCCCCCAGAAGTGCTGGACTTCCAACTCCCATCAACCCCAGAAAGCATAGCCAGTGGGCAAGGGTAGGGTGACCATATTTTGGAAACCAAAAAGGAGGACAACATGGTCGGCCCCCAAGGGGGCGTGTCCAGCACCAAGGGGGCGTGCCCACCCGAATATAGCCTTGGTCACATGTCTGATTTTACAGCACACATTTAAGACAAATCTGTTCTACATAACATCTTAATGTTAAAATCACTGAAATAAAGAACAAGTGAGAGATTCAATGTATCTGAAATTAACTTCACTCACTCCTACTTTTGTAGGTTTTGCTGTACTCTGTGTGTTACATTCTCTCCTTCCCTCAAATATCTTTTCTGACTGTGTCTTCACTCATTGCAAGCTGCTGTTGTTGTTAACAAGGTTTGCTACTGGCCGGCCGGATGGCTGGCTTTTTAAAATTACAATTTTTTTAAAAAAAGCTTGTGTATAATCGTCACAAGTTTCTCTACTCTAACATTAGGGTGGGTGTTGTGGCAGTGAACACTGCTTGGCCCATTCACACTTCTCACTTATATACATTAGCTTCTCAAGGCTTGTGTGTCGGCACCACTTTGCACATCCAGACTTAGAGCTCCTGTCTACTTCCTGCACAAACATGCGACTCTGAGACCCTCTTCCTAATGCCCTGCGTTTCATGCCAGCACCATGGGGCCAAGTTACAATAGATGTCTCTGGGTTGTCTGTGCAGCCTCCAAAAAGCCCCCCCCACAAAAAAAAGTCTCCCAATGGTCCAGCTAGGCTGCACACTTGTGGCTTGGGATATTGCTTATTGCAGGTTATTGCTTGGTCATGTCTGGTGACTCTTACATTATCATCATCATCATCATCATCATCGTTGTTGTTGTTGTTGTTGTTGTTATTATTATTTCCCGCCTTTTGCCCAATACTTTAAAAACCTCTGCCACCAGCCGCCTCCACCTCCTCTCCTCTTGCACAACTTTGATTCATTCTTAAAACACTCTGCGTGGCAAGCCAGCCTCAGGGCCAAGCTACAGGTGCATCTGGGTTGCCTTCAGCCTCTCTCTGCCTTATTCCAGCCTGCCAACGTCTCCAGCCTCAAATAATCCCCCACCCCCCTCTTTCTCTGCCAAAGTCTCCCAACGGTCCAGCCAGGCTGTGCACTTGTACCCTGTGGCTGGGGGTAGGGCAACAGCTTATGGCTTGGTTGCATCCGGTGACTCTTGTTTTTTTAAAAAAAACTCCACCGCCAGCCGCCTCTGCCTGCACCAAAACTAGACTCTGAGACACTCTTTAAAAGGCTCTGTGTGGTACAGCAGCCTCTCAGGGCTCAGCTACAGCCATCTCTGAGTTGTGGCTTCAGTCTAACTCTGTCTCTAAGAGATATGCCAGCCAGCCAAAGCCACAAATTTATCTATTTTTCTCTGGTATACATTTCAAATGTTCTGCAATGCATCCCAGCAGTGCAGTCAGAGCCTAGCTCACAAGTGTACAAAGTGAAGTGGAAGGGAAGTGGTAGCGAAGCAAAGCAATGATATGCCAGGTTCCAACATTTGCAGCAACAGGGCATCCGCAAAGAAGAGAGCCTCTCTCTCAACTGGCACCCTACTGTTGGTCATGAGAGTTTTTCTCTAAAGATGACCCTTCATTGCCCATGATGTGGAAATTTGAGGAAAAGGCCTCTGGCCCATTCTGTTTTGCCCTGTGGGCAGCTTTGACTGACCTCTCCTTTCCCACATTTTGATTTAACTGCCCAGAGAGCTTTGGCTGTGGGGCGGTATATAAATGTAATAAAATAAATAAATAAATAAATTTGTGGATGCCTTGCCTCTGCTGAGCTCCAGGTACCCGACTGCACACCAAATCTGCAACAGGAAAGGTGCCCTGCTTGCCCAGGACTTCTTACCTTAAGACTGGAGATCCCCTTAATGCCAAGGGCTGAAACTGTTCAATATACAACACCCCAAAGAGGAGGTTTGACAACCTGAGTTTGAAGGATATGGCTCCAGCAGTTTTAAAACACAATAATTTTAAAACTTTAAACTTTTTAAAAAATCCTAAAAAAATAATAATTTTAAAACCTCAAACTTTAAAAAAAAATCCTAATACTCAATGGATGAACAGATCTGTTTCAAACTTGGCATAGCCAAAGTCCTTGTTAAGAGCAATCATGGTGCCAAGTTTCATCTCTTTATCTTTAAAAATAACATTTTTTAAAAAAAATTAAATCCTCAAATTTTAAAAAATTCCTAACAATCAATGGATGAACAGATCTGTTTCAAATTTGGTATGGCTAAAGCTCTACCTATAAGCTATCATGGTGCCAACTTTCAGCTCTTTATCTTTAAAAATGACGATTTTAAAAATAATAATTTTAAAACCTCAATTTAAAAAAAATTCTTAAAAAATCAATGGATGAACGGATCTGTTTCAAATTTGGTGTGGCTAAAGCTCTACCTAAATACTATCATGTTGTGAAGTTTCATCTCTTTATCTTTAAAAATGACGATTTTAAAAATAATAATTTTAAAACCTCAATTTTTAAAAAATTCTTTAAAAATCAATGGATGAACTGATCTGTTTCAAATTTGGCATGACTAAAGCCCTTCCTAATAGCCTCCATCATGCCACGTTTCATGCCTTTATCTTAAAAAAATGACGGTTATAAGCATTTTTGTTAATTCCCATTAGAGCTGCTCTTTGAAAAAATCCGAATTTCCCCTCCCCCTCCCGGATTTGTAATCAAAAACCCAGACAAATCCGGGCAAGTCTGGTCATATGGTCACCCTAATCAAGGGTCCATCTAGTCCAGCAGTCTGTTCACACAGGGGCCAACCAGCCATTGGCCAGGGATGAACAAGCAGAATATGGTGCAACAGCACCCTCCCACCCATGTTCCCCAGCAATTGGGGCACACAGACTTATTGCCTCAGATACTGGAGATAGCACACAACCATCAGGGCTAGTAGCCATGGATAGCCTTCACCTCCATGAATTTATCCAACCCCCTTTTAAAGCCATCCAAATTGGTGGCCCTCACTACATCTTGTGGTAGTGAGTTCCAAAATTTAACTAACATGTGTGAGAGGGTGCTATTGCACTCATGTCCCGCTTTGTTTGTCCCTGGTCGACAGCTGGTTGGCCCCTGTGTGAACAGAGTGCTGGACTAGATGGACCCTTGGTCTGATCCAGCATCAGGGCTCTTCTGATGTTCTTCAGATTCAGGACAGACACCTGAACACAGAATTCAAGGAGATGTTCTACTGGAAGCTTTGAGTCATAGAATCATAGAATTGTGAACCGCCCAGAGAGCTTCGGCTATTGGGTGGTATAGAAATGTAATAAATAAATAAATAAATAAATAAATAAATAAATAAATAAATAAATAAATAAATAAAAGCAGAGCTTGAAGGAGCCTACAAGGCCATCGAGTCCAACCCCCTGCTCAATGCAGGAATCCACCCTAAAGCATCCCTGACAGATGGTTGTCCAGCTGCCTCTTGAAGGCCTCTAGTGTGGGAGAGCCCTCCACTGCAACACATGAGCTGAATCCCCCCGAGTCTAGAAGGGCTTCTTCATAGAACCATAGAATCATAGAATAGCAGAGTTGGAAGGGGCCTACAAGGCCATCGAGTCCAACCCCCTGCTCAATGCAGGAATCCACCCTAAAGCATCCCTGATGGATGCTTGTCCAGCTGCCTCTTGAAGGCCTCTAGTGTGGGAGAGCCCACAACCTCCCTAGGTCACTGATTCCATTGTCGTACTGCTCTAACAGTCAGGAAGTTTTTCCTGATGTCCAGCCGGAATCTGGCTTCCTTTAACTTGAGCCCATTATTCCGTGTCCTGCACTCTGGGAGGATCGAGAAGAGATCCTGGCCCTCCTCTGTGTGACAACCTTTGAAGTATTTGAAGAGTGCTGTCATGTCTCCCCTCTATTCAAGATCTTTGAATAGAATCTTCAAATCTATTCAAGACCTTTATTACTGTCAGGAACCCAACTATTGTCATATGCTCCACCTGTCCAAATTCTTACTTCATAAAGGGCTAAAGCATACTACACCTTACACACAAGCTTTTTGAGCTTGTGGGTGTTATAGTTGCTGGGGAACATGGGTGGGAGGGTGTTGTTGTACCTGTGTCCTGCTTGTGGGTTTCCAATAGCAGCTGGTTGGCCCCTGTGTGAACAGAACGCTGGACTAGATGGACCCTTGGTCTGATCCAGCCTCAGGGCTCTTCTTACGTTCTTATGTTCTTACAGGGCTAAGACATCAAAACCCAGCACACCTTGAAGTGAACTAAGAGAACCCCACTAGCTACAGAGTTCTGCTGCTTATTTAATAACTCCTCCCCCCCCCCAAATGCAATCTGGCTTTGGAAACAGCTTTCAGTGAGTGCAATGAACAGCTTGCGCAGGATTCGGTAATGTGGGCAGAATGAGACTGTATTGCCACCATTCCTGTACTGCTGGGATTGGCAACATGGTGCCCATGGACACAATGGCCCACCTGGACACCTCCCTGGGCCTCCTGCCCCTCCTGATCTTGAAAAACGGACTTTTCAATCATTGTTTAAAATTCAAGTCATGTACATTTCCAAGCCCAATTCAAGGTGCTGGTTTTGACCTATAAAGCCTTAGACAGCTCAGGACCACAGTACCTGAGGGAACGCCTTTCCCGGCAAGGACCGACCCAAACCATCTACACTGCACCCAAGGCCCTCATCCGGGAGCCTCCTGCAAGAGAGGGCTCAGAGCACAGCAACAAGAGTGGTGCCCCCCCCCCCTGCAGTTATGATCTCCCCGATGAGGCCCGACTGGTGCCAAACTGTCGTCTTTTCAGCGCCAGGTTAAAACTTCCCTTTTCTCTCAGGTATTTGGCAGCGTATAATCAGTCTTTTGACCTGGATGAGTCTGTATGTTGTGGGGGTGCCACATGGGCCAAATTAGGCAGGACAAATGCTGAAAACAAATAGCTGACACTCAACCTGGACTGGAATGCTGGAAAGAGACCGGGGAGCGTTCAACCTTCCCCCCCCACCCCCTATACACTGCAGCCTTTATCTGGATCAGGGCCCTTCTTGTATTGTGAAGGAAGCGTCCATTGGTGTGAATTGGAGTTTTCTTTTCAATGCATAGAATCATAGAATAGCAGAGTTGGAAGGGGCCTGTAAGGCCATCAAGTCCAACCCCCTGCTCAATGCAGGAATGCAAATGGCAGCCGGGGTCTCCTGACCTGGACTGGTATCTCCGCCACCATCACGTGGTTCCCAGCACCACCTATCAGGGTCCCAATCCAGATTGCTTATTTGCTTTTTTTTAAAAAAAAAAGAGAGAGAGAATGAGAGAGAGAGGGGGGGGCACTTCGTTCTATTTCCTTTAGGAGAATTTCTCTGCCAATGATACCGCCTCGGATTTTCCAAAGCTCTAAATATGAATCTTTTTATGTAAGATTTTATAGGTTTACTGAAATCTTTAATGGGTCAGATTATAGAGCCAAATCATTCTTCAGGGGGATGTAATGGGAGGAATTAAGTGAGCTGAGCAGGAAAAGGCCCAGAATTTGAAGCGCCGTTGATTGCTGCACTGCTGCTTCACTGCAGAGAAGGAGGCAGCGTCTGCTCCCAGGTGCTCCAGCCGCCCCTCCTTGGCTTTGGGCCTCACACTCTTCAGGCCCAGGCCCTGGCAAATCCCCGTCCTCGCCTTGCCCCTATTTGGTCCCAGGGAGGGAGAGAGAGCGGCGGCGGAGGAGGAGGAGGAGGAGGAGGAGGAGGAGGAGGAGAAGGAGGAGGAGAAGGAGGAGGAGGAGGAGGAGGAGGAGGAGGAGGAGGAGGAGGAGGAGGAGAAGGAGGAGGAGGAGGAGGAGAAGGAGGAGGAGGAGGAGGAGAAGGAGGAGGAGGAGGAGGAGGAGGAGGAGGAGGAGGAGGAGGAGGAGGAGGAGGAGGAGGAGAGGGCTTTTTGCAAATGCTGACAGAGTTGCCGTTCTTAAGGTTTCAGTCCCTTTGCATTGTCTCAAGAACTCTGAGGGTACACTCCTGTACATGTCTACTCATAGGTAAGCCCCAATGAGTTCAGTGGGACTTACTCCCAGGTAAATGTGTAAGCACTGCAGCCCCTGGCTGCCCTTTCACTTGCTTCTGGGCCAAAGTCCAAGGGCTGCGTTGAACTTTTTGACCTCTAAGCGATCTATGATCTCAGACTTGGGGCAGTTTTGCTTTCTCACACATTTGGAAAAAATAAATAAATCTCATGTTCTTTCCATCCCAAATATGAAGAAATTTGGCGATTTCTTATCAAAAATGAACTGAAACTGAATTTTCACCCATCTGCCCCTGTTGCATTCAGTGGGTCCAGCTATTCTTAGCATGGGGAGGGTCATGTCTTCCCCGCTGCCTATCATAGAACTGTTAAAGATGAGGACAGAAATGTGGCAACCATAGTTCAGAAGTAGCAGAGATTTAAACGTAGACTTCTAGAGGCAAAGCACTAAACCCCGGGCCAATATCTGTCAGGGGATAGTTTCAGCACTGCTGTTGGGCCGTGGAGTTTGAAGCTAAGATGTAATTAAAACTAGTCCGGAAGTGTTTGGGCCTATTCAGGCTCTGTGTGAGCTGATCTCTGCCAGGTGCTCTGCTCTCTGCCAGAGCCGGGTGCTCTGCTCTGAGAACAACACCCACCCACGCCCCGCCACTCACCTGGGCAGCTGACTTTGGCAGACTGGGGGGACTGTTAACTCTCCATGAGAACCTGACAGAGAAAAGGTGGGGTTTGCAGAAGGTCACCGAGATGGAAGAGTCACGCTGGAGGGCTGAGCAGAGACGCCATGTTTGGACAGGGGCCTTGCAGGAAAGCCAGATGCCCTTCCCTGTCATGGGGTCCAGAGGAAACCTCTAACAGCCATGCCTCCCTTTTTAAGCTGACGCAAAGGTGAGGAGCCTTTGCTAGGAACATCTCGTCAGCGTTGGCCCAAACCCCTCCGTTTGGATCCATCCTTGTCTGGGCCTCTGGAGGCCCTCGGCACATGGACTCTCCTGATTGTCACTTTGGCTTACTCAGGAGTTGCCATGAAAAGTACTGTGAGGCTTTTCATAGACTTGAACTCTCGGTGGAGGGTGTGTCGTTGTTCATCATCAGCTCAGTGTCCCAGCAGACGGGGGCGGCTGTCTAAGCTTAAAAAGGGTCTACGATGCAGCAGCCACTTCGCAGCCACCGTGGGGCTTTCCAACGAAGCTATGTATAAAAAAAGGCAGGAACCTACCCCGCCATTTTGCACTGACGTGAGATGACCACATTCCTTCCACCGTCTGACCTCACTCTGGCATTGAGGAAGAGGCATTCCTGGACAGATGGTGACCCTGGAACCCTGTGTCGGGATTACCCACCGTCACCCCGCAGCAGTGAAAGTACATGGTTTTCCCAAAAGCGGCAGCAACCCAGCGCCGTCAAAGTAGCCTCTGGGTTTGATCTACAACTTTTCGACCTTCCTCTTCCGGAACTCATGCGGTGTGGAGTTGCCCATGAGAAAGCAGTGGCACGGAACTCCTTGCGCCTGTGACTTCACCCTTCCCTGGATCTTATTTAGGCCTTGCCTGGGGTTAACAATGTATGATCCAAGGTTGGACCAGCTCTCTTTGGGTGGCTTGTTAGGAATTTGCCCCTTTGGTTGCCTGAGGGATCATGTCAGGAGTCCTCCCCCTCCCTTGTCCAGATTTGGAACCTGTGTATGGATTGAACTTCCCTTGTGTTCAGAACCGTGGAGATGGCAACAAGGAAACCACGTTGATGGGGAACTCATCACGGTAGTAGTGATTAGCTTTTGATTGTTGTGGAATTTCTTGGAGCCTAGAGCTACTAGACTTCATCTACATGGTTTCTGAAGTGTGCAACCATTAAGCTTTTGCCTTGGGATTTCCTGCAATAAAGACATCTCGCTGACTTGGGTGTCCCGTGTCAGTTTGCCAGAATGTCTGCTGGCCTGAGCGACTGAGAAACCTGACAGTATCTCAGTTTGTGTTTCTCCCACATAATGTTTTTTTTTTTTTTTTTTAAGTTTTCCTGTCCCTAATATGAAGAAATTTGCAATTTTGGTTAAGTTAGGGATGTGCAACGCTGGGAATTCCATTCCATTTCAGCCCAACTGGATTCCACAGTGTTTCTGTTCTGGTAAGTAACAGCAGACTGTAGTCCGTCCGTCCGTCCGTCCCCCGCCCAATTTTGGAAGTATTATGTGCATTTTGGGGGTGGGTTCCACTATTTGTAGAAATTGTAATTTGCAGAATTTGTAATTTCTGCAATTCTTTTATTAAGGGATCTTGAAATTTGTGCAAATGGTGTTGTGCAAATGGTGTTATGTTTACTAGTGATCTTGCACAACTGCACATGATCGCAAATGTACCTATCCACTAGGGCTGTGCTCCGCTTCTCTTCGGGTCGGAGAAGCAATAGCGAGGCAGCCTGATTCGCCTCCAGAAAAGGCGGAGGCAAAGAGAGTCGGGGGGGGGGGCTGCGGATCGAGGTGAACAGGATCGCCTCAATCCAGAGCTTCAGATGCAGGTAAGTGGTGGGGGACTCATCTGGCGCTGCCGCCACAGTCCTTGGAGTGACGGCGATGGAGCCAGGTAAGGGGGCAGGGAGGAGGGAGGCTTACCTGTGTCCATCGCAGTCTGTCGCGGGCTTCAATTGAGGCCCCGGTTGAAGCCAGAAGTGAAGGCTGCGGCCTCTTCCGGCTTCAAGCCGGGGCCTCCATTGAAGCCTGCGACAATGGACACAGGTAAGGGGGAGGGGGAGTTGGCTTACCTGGTGCCGCCAGCGCCACCGTCCATGCGGCGACGGCGGCAAAGCCGGATCTCGCTCCGTGGAGTGGAGCGGGAGATGGGCAGATTGGCCCAAAAAGGATTGGTCCTGATCTGGAAGTTCTGGATTGGGCCACAAAGCGGATCGGGGGGTCTGGGCACAGCCCTACTGTCCACTATATAGTGCCAAAGAGGCATATTCCCATCGTGACAATCTCATTGTCAGTTTCATCCTCTCCACACATTACCTTGTTTAGCCCAGCAGGGCCATATTGCCTACCGGTCATCCTTCACTCCGGCACTTCCCTAGTGCCTTTGCCTTTGGCGGTGGTGACCCGGGAAATCATTTTTTCAGTGGTGCTTCCCTCCCCAGAGAGGTCTGCCTGGAACCTGTCTTGTGAAGTTGTAGGCACCCAATTAATGCTTCTTTATCTGTTTCAGCTTTTATTGAACACTAATTTTAGTTTTATTAGCTGAAAACGTTTCACTGGCTGCTTATCTGCTATTTCGTCTAGACTTTATTGCTTAGTGCTGCTTTTGTCTTTTGGTTACTGCAATTAAATATTACATGCTTTTTATTTATGCTTGCATTTGTTGTTGAATTTTAATTTCTATTCTGAGATGCTTTTGGAATTTCATGTAAAATGAGAGAGAAATTCCAATCATTAAGTTAAACACTCTGAAATGGAACAGTGAGTAGGTGTGTGGGTGTCTATAACAACTTTGCCAAGAAGGACTTTGAGGCATTGTTAGACATCTAGGCAAAATCATGAGTTTGGAGAACACTCCGCTTAAATCAGCAGAAAAAGCTGAAAATAAAATCCATAACAACCTCTGGAGTCCTACCAATTTCTGTCAATGCCTCCTTTCAAAATAAATACAGTGGCACTTCGGATCTTTGCTGTAAGTCGTTTTCAGCCTTATTAAAAACAGATCAATATTTGCCGAATAAAGAGCCTGCAGCCCTTGAGGAGAAAGACAGCCTTACACGGGGTTCTTGCCAACAGAGAGGAATTCACCACGGACCAGCTGCAGGAGTTTCCATCGCTTTGGATTTAGAATTGATTTCCAGTCCTTTAGAAGTGGTCAATAGAATAGAAATGACAGGAATTAAAGGTTCAAGTTTAGGAACGTGTGTGTGTGTGTGTGTGTGTGTGTGTGTGTGTGTGTGAGAGAGAGAGAGAGAGAGAGAGAGAGAGAGAGAGAGAGTGAGAGAGTGAGAGAGTGAGAGAGAGAGAGAGGTAGGTTCTGGTCTCATAGTTCTGCCATTTTCACTCTGCAGTCTCTTCTACAACATGCTGTAAATACATTTACAGTCAGTGGATCAATATATATCAATTGTAATTAATCTGAAAACTCTGCCATGCAAAAAATCATGTCTGGACCGTCCAGGTTTACTGGAAGTTAAAACAGCAGAGACATTGTGATGCTTATTTATGCACAGGTTTAGGCAATTCTGTACGTGACCCTGGGAAGGGCTGGAGGAAGGCGCACTCCAGCCGCTAAGGGCCTTTGTGGGGAATGGGAGGTTGCACCTGCTCCCTCCCAGACAGAACTTCATGTCAAGCGGGAGACCAATTTGGCCCTCGTCAGGTAACTAGGGAAGGGGCAGAGAGACGCTTGGTTTCCTCCTCTCTCTTCTCTCGCCCTTTTTCCTTTCATATCCCGAGCCTCAGGCAGGGATTGCCTTATATTTGCATCTCTGTATGAAGGTTAGAAATCTTTAAACTGTTAAAAAAGTACGAGTATTCCTGAAAACAGGAACAAAAGCTCCGCTGGAAGTTGGTTGAGGCTGGAGACAGCCGGCTCAAATCAACAACCACGAAACGCAGAAGACATAACTCTGATGGCCCACAAGAATGAAAACGTGGTTATTTTTTTAAAGGCCCCATTTGACAGAGACAGTGAGAAGAATTCCACAGAACTTGGCAGAAAATGATTTGCTATGAAACCTATCACCCGTAGCGGGATATAAAATAACAATCTCGTGCCAGTAAGTAGAAGTCAACCTACTGACCTCTTCCTTCCATAAATTGATATCCCAGTTTCCGAAACCAGATGACAACGGCATCTTTCTCTCGTATTCTACCCACGTGGGCACAGCCACTGCACTCGGAATGCCATTCTCGGTATGGGCCTAGATCCGTGGAACTGCCCCCACCCCATCCTTTAGTGGCCACTCAAATATCTGGATTTTTCAGAAAGATTGACAGGTGTTCTCACTGGGGCTGGGTTTTTGAAATAAGAATGTAAAAGAGCCTGCTGGGTCAGGATATCTAGCAAGGTATCCTGTTTCCAACAGTGGTCAGACAAATGCCTCCAGAGAATCTACAGGCAGGGCACGAAGACACTACAAACAGCCCCCCACCCACTCCTCGCCATTGCTTGTCTTCACTCATCTGGCATAAATTAGACCTGTGTGCAAACGGCCTCTTGAAATTCTCCATCCTATTGATGGGCAGAGAATTTGGGGAGATGATTCCTCAGAACTTCTCCAGGGGGAGGAGAAATTCTCGACCGCTGCTCACAGGTAGGGCTCACTGTTGGTGGGAGGGGGGGTTGTAGCACAGCATGGTCTTCTTTTGTCCTAAGCGTTTCTCTTTTGCTCTTTTTCACACCTCCAGCTGTGTTGGCACCCCGGTCCCCAGTTTGCATCTTCCCCAGTGCAGGTGTGACTAGGGGGAGGGGCAGTATTGGGTCCAGCTCCAGGGAAAAGGTGGAGCTGGTGTGTTGTGCCAAAGACCGCCCTGCGCTGTAATTGCCTGAAAGTTTTCTTCCCCCATGAAAGAGTCTTCCACGCACACTCCCCACACACACACACACCTCATCAGCCAGGGGAGCACAAGAACCCTGAATACAACCTGTGAGAATTTCCCTGGAATTTTCCTTTCCTTTGAATTTCTTTCTGAAAACAAAATCCTTTCTATGAAATTGAATAAGAATGCACTCCTCCCCCCACCCCGCCAAAAAAAAAAAACTGGGAGAAATTTTCAGCAAAGCACTAAATGTAACATGAAGGCTTTTTTCTGGTCGAATTGGATTTATTCATATTCTCACTAAAGTTTAAGGGCATTCAAATCACAGTGATTTCAATGGGAGACACATAAAACAATTAACTTTGACTGGTTGGTGCCTGCTGTTTTCAAATCATAACCTACCCCGAGCGATGGACACACACATAGGCCTTCAAAATGTTTTCAAAGTGCTTTAAAGTGCTTTAAAAGCAGTAGTGTAGATCCCCCCCCCCCAGGAGATGGCAAAGGCCGGCCTCTGCCTGACGGAGACCCTGAGGGGCTGCTGCCAGTCAGGGGAGACAATGCTAGCCCAGATGGAGGAATACTCTGACCCAGTCTAAGGCAGCTTCATATGTCGGCAGCATCAGAATGGGAGGTGAGCCAACACTGCATGTGAGAGAACAGCTGGATCATGGCAAGGCTCTCCCTGGGGGTGGGGGTGGGTGGGGGTCATCTGAGTACACCCTGGCCAGAGAGACAAGGGCCACATCCTAAGCCATGCAGATGTGACTGACCAGACAGAGGGCTGATGGTGGCCATCCAGAGAGAGAAAGAGAGAGAGAGAATGAGGCAAAGCCCAAAGGAACGGGACAGTCCTCCGTAGCAAGACGGAAACACAACAGAGGCGACCGGAGCCTCTTGGGGTTGTGACGGAGCCCACTAGAACACGCCCAGGAACAGTCTGCAAACATGCTCCCAATAGTGTACGGGTGAGTCCCCAAACGGAAAACATCACACCTGTGGCCCCTGTGTATTTGAATTCCCAGCTACACAAAGGCCAAAGGGCCCAGACTCTGAGTGCTCCATCGGAAAATGGAGGATGCATGTTATGTCTGCACACAGAGCCAGAATTACCACAAAGGCCCTTTCTATAGCAAGCACAAGCCCCTGCAGGTGTTCACCTGGACCTCAAATAAACGCTTCCAAAAGGCTTCAAACACACACACACACACACACCAAGAAAAGACCACTGTGAATCAGGGCTGCATTGTGCCACCAAGGCCATGTCACCTGCTAGCCCAAATATCCACCATTGTACAATGACATTGGATGGGCCCATTGCTTTGACTCAACAGATGAAACAGGAGAGGAGCTTCATCTCCGGGGTAGGGGGGTCAGCTCTGCCACGCCACCAGCCGCATTCAAGGCAAAGTGAACGATGCAACAGAAGATGCCGGTGCCTGTCAAGGACAAGTCCTTCGTTATCTAAAATATGTGTGCCTTGCATCTCTACAAGCGTTTGCAGAACTGGGTCTCCTCCAGGCTTAATCTGATTTCCACTCTGAACTAGGGATGTGTGAGAATTTCATTCCTGCTCAGAAATCATGCAAACGTGTCCTGTTTGCAGTGAGCAGGAGTGTAATTCTCAGGAATTTACATTCAATGCTTTGTGATTCAAAGTGTGCCGTTGTGCAAGTGGGCCCATCTGAAAATGAACACACACACACACACACACACACACACACACACACACACACACACTCCCAAAAAAATCTCCCCTGCATTTTGATTCTTTATCCTATGGGGGTGGGGAAAGTGTGCATTTGGGGGTGCGTGCTTAGGGAAGGGCACGTTTTTCATGTTCGGAATTCACACTCTACCTTTTCAGGGTGGGTGGGGGGAAGTTGTTTGCATTTGGGAATAAGAATGAGGGAAGATGAGCATCAAGCTTCGACCTCGCTCGATCTCCCGATACTGAACTAATTTGACTAAAGGTCAGAAGAAAAAGAATCTCCAGGCACAAAAGGCAATGCAGAATGTTTGTTTAAGAACATAAGAACATCAGAAGAGCCCTGATGCTGGATCAGACCAGGGTCCATCTGGTCCAGCACTCTGTTCACACAGTGGCCAACCAGCCATCAGCCAGGGATGAAGAAGCAGGACATGGTGCAACAGCACCCTCCCATCCATGTTCCCCAGCAACTGGTGCACACAGGCTTACTGCCTCAAATACTGGAGATAGCACACAACCATCAGGGATAGTAGCCTTCGCCTCCAGGAATTTATCCAACCCCCTTTTAAAGCCATCCAGATTGGTGGCCATCACTACATCTTGTGGTAGTGAGTTCCATAATTTAACTATGCGCTGTGTGAAGAAGTCCTTCCTTTTATTTGTCCTGGATCTCCCACCCATCAGCTTCATGGGATGACCCTGGGTTCTAGTATTTTGAGAGAGGGAGAAAATGTCTCCCTTTCCACATTCTCCATACCATGCATCATTTTGTATACCTCTATCATTTCTCCCCTTGGCCTCTGTTTTTCTAAGCTAAACAATCCCAGTTGATGTCACCTTCCCTCATAGGGGAGATGCTCCAGTTTGTTTCAGGAATTCTGCCGGCAAAGAAATAAAAAATGGACCTAATTTGCCTCGAGGTTTTCTGATATGCCAAAGCCAGTGCAGAAAAAAGGGACCGGTGGGGGGTGGGGTGGAGGGGGGGCTGCAGGCAGAAAAGTCACCGGCTACAGTCTACAACCATAAAATGCCTCTTCTCTTCCGTTTCTATAAAAGATTCCGGGCCTTTGCTCTTCTAATCTACATTTTATGACCTTAGCCTCTAATCTACGTTTTATGACCTTAATCTAGGAACCTAATTGAAAAAAAAAGATAGAAAATTGCAAGTACTCTTAGATGACTTAATAAGCCAATTCCACAGAGGGTCACAGCAGCTGCTTTGTTCTTTGTGACCTTGAGTTTCTAATTCCTTAAGTGATAATGAGACGGAGCCCTTGTGCTGGTAGCGGCAGCGGCTGTCCGTGGAGGCAGGGAGGCAGGCAGGGTGGCGTGATCCCTCCTGCAGCAGATCTTGGTGGCAATTTAAGATATAACAACCGGAAAATGATCCTGGGTTTCACACCTTGGCTTTCAGGGGTTGGGGGGGGTGCTTTTTAATTACAGTTTCCCCTTCAGTTCAGATGCTCCAACTACAGCCCAAAGCTCACAATAAATAAACCAAAGTAATTTCCACTTTGTGTCCAGGGACACGGCTTTAACGGCTTTTCTGAAGATACAGGCACAAGTTTGCTGCACCTTCCCGCTGCACAGCACAACATGCGCACAGCCCCTTTGCTTGCGCTGCTACTCCTGGCTGGGCCAAGCGGAGATGTGGGATGCCGGGAGATCTCCTCCCCCTCTGAGCCCCACGAATGGATCTCCCCTTTCTTGCTGTATAGAAAGCAAAAGGCGGCTGTTCAGAGGAGGGCAACCAGGATGATCAGGGGTCTGGAAACAAAGACCATTGAAGAGAGACTGAAAGAACTAGGCAGGTTTAGCCTGGAGAAGAGAAGACTGAGGGGAGACATGATAGCACTCTTCAAATACTTAAAAGGTTGTCACACAGAGGAGGGCCAGGATCTCTTCTCAATCCTCCCAGAGTGCAGGACACGGAATAACAGGCTCAAGTTAAAGGAAGCCAGATTCCAGCTGGACATCAGGAAAAACGTCCTGACTGTTAGAACAGTGTGACAATGGAATCAGTTACCTAGGGAGGTGGTGGGTTCTCCCACACTAGAGGCCTTCAAGAGGCAGCTGGACAACCATCTGTCGGGGATGCTTTAGGGTGGATTCCTGCATTGAGCAGGGGGTTGGACTCAATGGCCTTGTAGGCCCCTTCCAACTGTGCTATTCTATGATTCTATGATTCTATGAAAAAGGCCAAATCTGTCCATGGGAAAAACCTCAGGGCAGCAGCCTTGGATCCATTTGACACCCAGGGCTAGATTCCGCTTTGAAGGAGCTCTGGAGGGACCCCATTTCAGTGCTGGGACGTAGCCCAAAATGCTCCCAAAGAGCAGCAGATGATGATGATGATGATGATGATGATAATGATGATGATGATGATGATGATGATAATAACATTTACATACCACCCCATAGCCGAAGCTCTCTAGGAGGTTTACAAAAGTTAAGCCTGGAGCATTCATTGCCCATAATTAAAGCTTAGGAGAAGCATTTTAACCTTCAAGGAAGGAGGGGGAGGCGGGCAGGCAAAGCTGGGGAAGCCACAGACAGGGGTTGGGATGGAGGAGCCGGGGCCCCTGGGAGGACCCTGAGGGGGGATGCAGGTGCACTGGATCATGCCGCCCTGGGCCTGAGCCCTGCCAAGACCAGATCTCCACCACACGGGATATGAAAGCGGTCTATCAGAAGGAGGAGCCACACTGCTGCTTTATAGCGGTATTGAAGGGCACTGAACACCCTTGGGGCCCACAGACACGTACCAGAGACCGCTTTCACGCCACTACATCCTGCTCGGTGCGGCTCCTATCTCTCCTCTCTCATCCCACACTATCGCCCCGCTCGTGCTCTTCGCTCCTCTGATGCCATGTTTCTCGCCTGCCCAAGGGCCTCTACTTCCCTTGCTTGGCTTCGTCCATTTTCTTCTGCTGCCCCTTACGCCTGGAACGCTCTTCCAGAACATTTGAGAACTACAAGTTCAATCGCAGCTTTTAAAGCTCAACTAAAAACTTTTCTTTTTCCTAAAGCTTTTAAAACTTGATGTTGTGCGACTTTATACTGTTAGTTTTACCCTACCCAGTGCCTGCTTACCCTACCCTGTGCCTGTTGGCATTCTCTTCCCCTCCTTATTGTTTTACTATGATTTTATTAGATTGTAAGCCTATGCGGCAGGGCCTTGCTATTTACTGTTTTACTCTGTACAGCACCATGTACATTGATGGTGCTATATAAATAAATAAATAAATAAATAAATAAATAATATACTGCTTTCATACTGCGTTCATAGTGCAATGTCCCGCTTGGTGTAGATGAGGCAAAAATGTCACAAAATCACGCGCAAGCTACCAAGTTCTGCAGAACTCTTCAGCAATGGAGAGAGATCTGGGAAATAGATGGATCTTATATTTTCACGAATAGGGGATCAACCATTGTATGTTCCTTTCACCCCAGCAGTCCCGGGGCATAAGAACATCAGAAGAGCCCTGATGCTGGATCAGACCAAGAGTCCATCCAGTCCAGCACTCTGTTCACACAGCGGCCAAACAGCTGTCGACCAGGGAACCACAAGCAGGACGTGGTGCAACAGCACCCTCCCACCCATGTTCCCCAGCAACTGATGTACGTAGGCTCACTGTCTATATTCACCAGTTGCCACCTGGAACCTGCACAGAAACATTAGAAGCTGCCTTGTTCCGCGTCAGACCCTTGGTCCACCGAGCCCACGGACTGGCAGTGGCGCCCCGTGGTGTCAGGCAAGACCCCTGGCTAGCCCTCCCTGGGGAGGCCAGAAACTGAACCTGCCCCCTTCCACCTGCCAGCAGGGCTCCACTGCTGAGCCCGAGGCCCTCCTGGGTTGCCTGCTCCCTCCCCCCACCATCCATCCGAGGACCAGCACCGTCAGAGTCCAGGGCATCAACGGGAGTCAGTTTTGCTCCTCCTGCCCCCTTGCTTTGTTTAACATTTTGCCCGATGCAGAGTTCTGCAGAGCATAAAAGCTTGCACACTATTTTGTGACATTTGAGTTGGCTGAATAACTACTGCTCTGACACGGAAATATGACGGTCAGCCGTTGGCAGAGGCAGCTGCTGCTGCTTCTAATGGCACCTTCTTGTGTTTCTCAGGGGAGGACTGATGCTGAGACCCTTTTTTTCCCATTGCACTGTGCAAACCACAATATTCTCACCCCAGCCCTCAAATTGAAAATTATTTGAAATGCAGTGAATATTCAAAACACACATTCTCAGTGTTAACCTAATGGGAACTTTAAGGCAGTCTTGTTCAGCAGTAATTTGTTAGAACTGTTGTTTTATGCCCCGCTTCCTGTAAAAAAAAAATCTCTTAAATCCAGCAGTGCCCACATCTGGGAATATTTTTAAAAAACCAAACAGGGTCAGGTGGGGAGTATAAATGTGACTTATTTACTTTTGGGCAAGCAACTATGTCCAGTTCCCCAAAATCCTGGATCTGGCGCTGCCAATGAGAGCCAGAAGATTCTCTCACACAATTCCCTGTTTGTTCCTACGTGAGCTTCTTATTCTTGCTGTGCAGGAGCCCTTCCTGGAACATGCTGACTACATCCAGGGAGCATCAAGTCGTCACCACGTCCCAGCTAAGAATTCAGCTGCAGGAGGCTTTGCCATACACACACACACACACACACACACACACACACACACTTAATTGGAAAACTCCCAAGAAGGACGCGATGAACATTAAGCAATAAAAGCACTGAAGGACATGAATGGGCAAACCCTTGCAGGGGGAGCAGTGCCTGTAGCTACACCAAAGGATGTTCTCCTCATTGAAAGCGATCCGCTTTCAACTCCCTGCTATTTAAAATACATTATGTGTGCAACAATATTACAATAATTTGTTAATGCTCTGAGATCTTTAAGAGGCTATGAGGTCGATGCGCGCTGTGAATACTAATGGACGCATTGAGGAATTTCCCAGCAGGAGAAAGAGATCAGGAGCAGCCGAGAGTCAGGCTGAGCGTCTTCAGGCTGCTCTCCTGCCAGGGACCACATGGACCGGCTCTCCCCTGCCTGGCCCCGAAGTGGCCGAGCCCACAGCTGGGCAAGGAGGCAGGCGTTCAGCCAGGAGACTGGAGAGATGCGGTCTTCTTTCCTTCACGACATGCACCCCATCCATGACCGAGATCCTTGAAGGGGCATCCATTCCTTGGGGCCAGAGCCCAGATCCTGGACACCTCTCCTGGGCTTCTACAACTGGGCCATTCTCTGCACTAGGCGGGTGGCAGGCATTGGAGAGCAGCAGGCATCTGGCACGACTGGATTGGCTTCCTCGCCCGGGGGGGTGGTGGAATTCAGCTCAAGGGGAGCGGTCCCTGAAGGGAGGGCAGTCTCAGGTACACGGCTGTCATCCTAAGGTACAAGGAGCTTCATCCCACGTACCTGTTTCCATTGAATTATCCCTACAGCGCTAAGCTGTTGCCATTGTTGTTGTTGTTGCTACCAGGTGGCTAGATCCTTTGCATACCAGGAAATTGGTTTAAGGGAGGAAATGTAAAAAAAAAAATCATAAAAAATCAACAGATGACCCAATCCAATTCAAATTTGGTATGCTTAAAGCTCTCCTTAATATCTATTACTGTGCCAATTTTGATGTCTTTATCTTTACAGCTTACACAGATGTAAGCATGTGTTTAATTTTTCTTCAAATCCTGCTCCTGCGCCCCAGTGGTCGCTCAGATGATATGCTCGAAAACTAGTATCAAAATACGGCGAGTCTTTTGCTTTTATAGTACAATTAAAGCAGGATGCATGGGAGTACTTCACAATAAAAGCAGATTATAAGCTGGAAAACTTTGCAATCCTTTGCAATCAAAGAGTCCTTTGCAATCAATTCACAGTGATTGCACAGTATAATGCTGGTGTGATAAAGCTCAAGATCAGGGGCTGAGGTGCGCTCTCACATCTCTGCTGGGGATGCAGCGGGCAAGACAGAGGCAGCGCAGAATCTAGGAGGTGCTGAAGTCTGGGAGGCTGGCGGTGCAGCTTTGCCACCCGGATGTCGTGTACTGTAGCTGCTCCAGCTTTCTCTGGGAGATGAATGAGACAAAGTGCTAGGCAATTTACAAAGCTTTATTGCAAGCAATAAACACTTCTGTAACACAAACTAGGCTCCTTCTGTGAAACTCCCCCTTAGGCAAAAACTATGCAAACTAAGCAAGATAATTGTCCATTCAAAGAAAAGAAAAGGCTTTTCAAATGTCCATAACTTCAAGGTGGTTGATGTGTGGATGATTCTCATGCAATCTGTCCGACTGTCTCTTTGCCGCTAACCTTGCTGAACATTTTAGTTTCCAGCGATTCCTAGCATCAGGTAAGGTTTCTGAATGCTCACCCCTGGAAGCTGACTCCCTGTCTACTGAAAGCATAGAATCTGGCCTTGAAGAGATAGACTCTGGAGGGGGCAGATTCTCAGCTGAAGCCTCTCCTGTGTGAACCTCCTCCCCCACGGGCTCTAACTGCCTGGTGTCTGGCTCGGCGTCTTCTGAGTCTGAATCTGTTTGTGATTGATTACCTGCATCACCTGCTCCCAGTACAAGAACAGTAGGGCTATGCATGACACCAGGAGTGTCTGGCCTTGGGGGTCCTTGGCTTTCTAGATGGGAACAAAGGCCTCCCCTCTCCCACCAGCCCTTGTATCTGAGGAGGGATGGAGGGAGGGCAGCTCAGCCGTGTATCGGCCCCATCAGGTGTGGTTCTGGGGAAGTTGCCTGGGCCAGGCCCTCACAGCGCCGAAAGCCATCGCTGCACCCCAGTCAGATCTGCATGGCATCGGGGGCCCACAGCGTGGTGGTGCACCCGAGCAGCAGGCTTAGAACTTCTCCACAACAAGGAGGGAGGTGAGACATCGTCTGCACACCTGGACAAAGAGCCATTTCTTTTTCAGATTCCAATGTGATGTCATTTGCACCCAGTAAAGAACAGGGGACCCCGGCTTTGCTTTGAGGCAACGTTACCAAGCACTTAGCACTTCAAATGCTGTAAGCACTATAGACACTATATAAATAATAATGAAATTAAGTCGTAAGCTCTAAGAGGTCAGGTGGATATTTTTATTTATTTATAACTTTTTTTATTATTTTTAAAGATAAATATAATGGCTATTCTAAAATAAAGGATGCTTACCAAAAGATAGGAACTGCTACTATATATAACATAAAACCTGTGCCTGGTGCCGCCATCGCTGCCCAGAAAGAGGCTTTTCGAACTTTAGCTTGTGGAAACTGTAGCACAGGGGCTGAGAGGTCAAGGGTTAGAGCAATGTCCGCCTTGATGGGCGTCACACCTGCTCCAGGCCCCATAAACCCTTCAGGTGGCCCTGCAGACCTGGCTATGTGAGGAGAGGGGGCACCAAAGCCACACCTCACCCAAGGCCCCATTTATTCCTAGGGCCAGCCCTCCCTACACACGTTTTAAACCCATGCTAATGGCTAGATTTCTGCATGCAAGAGGTGTCTCATCATTGTGCCATTTGATGTGGTGGTACAGTAGTCTGGACCCAGTTTTATCATCAAATCAGCCACTGTGTGAATGCCTACATCACCACTGCCTGTTGCCAGTGGCCACAATCTTCCATGCGTTTGTCCTGGTGTAGCAGAGTTTCCTTAGCAGTGTGGCCACCTTGCCCTTTGCGCCCTGGTTCTCCTCATGAATATGTTCAAGACAAGGAGGCAGCCTCAGTCTTTGTAGTGAACCGCCCAGAGAGCTTCGACTATTGGGCAGTATAAAAAAATGAAATAAATAAATAAATAAATAAATTGTAGATTGCCAGACAGACATTAAGCATTTAACACTGAACCATAGTTGTGTGACAATCTCCCATGTTTAAAATACAACCTGGTTGCTTTAATTTATAACAAAGGGGCTTTTCATGGGTCAAGTGTTGCTCAGTGCATCACTTTGTTCCAGAAACCTCTTTCCTTCTTTTAAATACCTCAGTTGTGCAAAGTTTCCATTTCCAATCAAGCCAGCTGGGTTTTGCTCTGTTCTCTGTAAACAACAATGTTAATTTCCTAATGTGATGAGACAATCGAGGTTTCTAGGGCCATAATAACATACAGTAGGTCTACGCATCATGAACCACATGGCATCTCCACTCTCTCAAAGCCAAACCATGGCTCTCATCATGTGGTGGAAACAGAACAGACTCCTAATTCTTTGCAGGGTCAAAGTACGATGGCAAAGATATAAGAGGATCGAAGGAGTGGAGGCTGAAGCTCAACTCAGGTGATAGTGGAAAAATGGGGAACAACTGAGCAGTCTAGATCATGAAATCTAAGGAGTTGCTCTCCCAGAAGATCTCTGCCTTCCTTCCTGCCATTTGAATCTGAACTTGAGACAGGATTGATGGCCAACAGCCATGGTGGGGGGAAATGGACCTGGGAGCCCTGCGTTGAAATCCACGCCCTTGTGGAACAGCTAAAGTAAAACACCCTCTGCTCAACAGCTACAGAAAGAATGAAAACGCAAGTTATTCCATTTAGAATGTTTTCAAAAGGTTGGCTTTCCTTGCTTGGGAATACTCATTTCTTTGGGAGAGGATGCCTTGCCTGGAAGGAGCTCCACGTTTTTGGGAAGGATAAGGCTATCGGTGGCTACAGGTCCGAGTGGGTAGACACTCCGTCCAGGCTGAGAAGCGGTGGGCCTTCCCATACCGGAACGTGAGTGAGAGGCCACCCTCTGGGACTGCTGGCACGCTTCTTATTGGGGCACCAGGTGGGCCTCTGTGGACATTGAGTGTAGCCATACACGTACTCTGGATTTTAGGAAAGCTGATTTTAATAAACTCAGCACTATGATAAATAAGGTCCCGTGGCAAGGGAGCCTAATGAGAAAAGGAGTGCAGGATGGGTGGGAGTATTTAAAAAAGGAAATGTTAAAGGCACAGTTACAAACAATTCCAACAAGGAGAAAAGATAGAAGACAACAAAGGAAACCAATGTGGCTCCACAAAAAGCTTAGAGATGACCTGAAAACAAAAAGGGATACATATAGGAAGTGGAAGGAAGGCCAGGCTACAAAAGAAGAGTACAGACAGGTGGCGCAGAAGTGCTGAAATGGCATCAGGAAGGCTAAAGCTGTGAATGAGCTGAGATTAGCGAGGGATGCTAAAAGCAACAAAAAGGCTTTCTTCAGATATGTGAGTAGTAAAAGATAGAGGAAAGAAATGGTGGTTCAACTGCTTAATGAGGATGGCAAATTGATAACAGACGACAAAGAAAAGGCTGAAGTGCTCAATTCCTAATTTGCCTCAGTTTTCTCCCAAAAGCGGATCTATGACCCCCCTGGAAAAAGTGAAGCAGAAGTTGAGGGGGCAGGATTGCAGTTTGAGATTGATAAACAAATGGTCAAAGAACACCTAATTTCCTTGAATGAGTTCAAATCTCCAGTGCCCAATGAACTGCATCCTAGAGTAATGAAGGAGCTAGCGGAAGAACTCTCAGAACCTTTGTCTATTATCGTTGCAAAATCATGGAAGACGGGTGAGGTGCCGGACGACTGGAGGAGGGCTAACGTTGTCTCTATCTTCAAAAAGGGCAAAAAGGAGGAACCTGGGAACTACAGACCAGCCAGTCTGACATCCATCCCTGGGAAAATTCTGGAGCAGATTATAAAGAAGCCAGTCTGTAAACACCTTGAAATCAATGCAGTGATCACTAGAAGCCAACATGGATTTGTCAAGAACAAGTCCTGTCAGACTAATTTGATCTCATTTTTTGATAGGGTAACCTCCCTTGTGGACTGTGGGAATGCTGTGGACATCATATATCTTGACTTCAGCAAAGCTTTTGACAAAGTGCCCCATGACATTCTGATTAACAAACTAGCTAAAAGTGGGCTAGATGGAACAACTATTAGGTGGACTCACAGTTGGCTACAGAATCGGACTCAAAGAGTACTTATCAATGGAACCTTCTCAAACTGGGGAGGGGCAACGAGTGGGGTACCGCAGGGCTCAGTCCTAGGCCCAGTGCTCTTCAACATTTTTATTAATGATTTGGACGAGGACGTGCAGGGAATGCTTATCAAATTTGCAGATGACACAAAATTGGGTGGGATAGCTAATACCCTGGAAGACAGAAACAAACTTCAAAGTGATCTTGATAGGCTGGAGTGCTGGGCTGAAAACAACAGAATGAAATTTAATAGGGATAAATGCCAAGTTCTACATTTAGGAAATAGAAACCAAATGCACAGTTACAAGATGGGGGACACTTGGCTCAGCAATACTACAAATGAGAAGGATCTTGGAATTGTTGTAGATTGCAAGTTGAATATGAGCCAACAGTGTGATATGGCTGCAAGAAAGGTAAATGCTATTTTGGGCTGCATTAATAGAAGTATAGCTTCCAAATCACATGAGGTACTGGTTCCTCTCTATTCGGCCCTGGTTAGGCCTCATCTAGAGTACTGCATCCAGTTCTGGGCTCCACAATTCAAGAAGGACACAGACAAGCTGGAGCGTGTTCAGATGAGGGCAACCAGGATGATCAGGGGTCTGGAAACAAAGCCCTATGAAGAGAGATTGAAAGAACTGGGCATGTTTAGCCTGGAGAAGAGAAGATGGAGGGGAGACATGATAGCACTCTTCAAAGACTTAAAAGGTTGTCAGAGGAGGGCCAGGATCTCTTCTCGATCCTCCCAGAGTGCAGGACACGGAATAATGGGGTCAAGTTAAAGGAAGCCAGATTCCGGCTGGACATCAGGAAAAGCTTCCTGACTGTTAGAGCAGTACGACAATGGGACCAGTTACCTAGGGAGGCTGTGGGCTCTCCCACCCTAGAGGCCTTCAAGAGGCAGCTGGACAACCATCTGTCAGGGATGCTGTAGGGTGGATTCCTGCACTAAATCCTTAGTCTGTTGATGAGGTAACAGACTAAGGATGATAATTAGTGAGATTTTGCAGAGATCTTGCTGTATTATTGCATATGCTATTCTTTTTTGTGGCCATTTTTAAACTGAAATTTAAAAAAAATGCATGCTGCTGATCTGAAAGGAGACGATGGGAAGCGAAAGTCATCGTTGGAGTGTGCTAACGGCCAAAGAGCCCATTGTTTTCATTAAGGTGTGTGGAACGTTGTGCTTTAAACCGGGCTGCGTTGCTGTGGAACGTGGGTGGGAGGGTGTTGTGGCACTCGTGTCCTGCTTGTGGGTTGGCTGGGCCACTGTGGGAACAGAATTCTGTGTGAACGAACTAGATGATGGGTCTTAGTTTGATCCAGCATGGCACTTCTCATGTTCTTAATCATTAATCGTATATAATAAAACATGGCAAGGAAAATAGTACAGAAGTCTCCTGTTAATAGAAGCAGGCACAGGTGTCAGAAGGCTGGAGGGACAAAGAGCTCCAGACAGGTGCTCCAGCCCCCCATCTGAGAGTACTCAGGGAACCCTCCCCATAAGTGTCTCCGCACCCAATTCAAGGTGTTGGCCTTACCTTGTGGTAGAGTGGTAGACGTTGAAGCGCAGGTGCTCATCATGTCAGCCCCAGAGCCAAAGAGAGTCCAAAACTGCAGGCGACAACTCTGTCAATCCATTTCAACCAATCAGTTCTAGGAATTTGCATCTGCTAGGAGCAGGTATCTTCAAAGGCTCATGGGTCTTAACTGCCCATTCAAGACCAAGCGAAATCAAAATATCTTGCATTACAACTGGGAACTATATATTCTTACTGGGAAAATGCACACACACACACACACACACACACACACACACACACACACCGGCCCCACCACAGCTACTGTGAAGATTGCAGCAAAGCACAGGGGAGAAACCGGGGGTGGGGGGTTGTGGGGGGGGGCTGACACCATTGGCTGGTGCTGTGTCTGTGTCTGCGCTGCCTCTGCTACAGCCCTGGCCCCGTCCTTTGAAACCCAACTCTGCAGTTAGCTGCCTGAGGAGCTTCGGATGTTTTCGTCCTTGTTAGGATTTTGAAGAGGATGTAAAACTTTTCTTTTTCAACAACAATTTGATGATATATATTGACTCTGGTGGATGACTCTGGTTCTTCTGAGCTTCTTTCTCAATTCTGTTTTAGGTCTTAGGAAGCTGTTTCTAGTGTTTTAGCTTGTGGTTAACTGCTTTGAACTATTGGGAAAGCTCTGTGTGTGAGAGTGTGTTTGTGTGTGTTTGCGTGTGTGTGTACACATATACTGAAGACCTATCCAAACCCTTTTTGTATTAACTCATAGCTTGCCAAACTCATGCCCATCTAAGTAAGAGAACAGCCTCTGAGTGCACCACCCAGAGAGCTTCGGCTATGGGGCAGTATAGAAATAATAATAATAATAATAATAATAATAATAATAATAATAATAATAATAATAATAATAATAATAATTCCCCTCCCCCTCTGAGTGCATCCTCAGCCAGGCCTCCACAATTTGGCAATAGGGAAAATGCATACAGCCCTCACACGTCTTCTAGGCAGACAGACTCGGCACAAGCTGTGAAAAGATTATTTCATTGCTTTTATATCCAATAGGCAGAGAATCTCCTTTTCTCTACCTTTGGGTATGAGGTTCATCAGCTAAACCCAAATGCCAGTCAAAAGGCAATTTTCTGGACATTACTAAGCAGGATTTCAGGTTCCGCTTTTCAATAAGCCCCCAAGCCCTGCCCGCGTGAGGCCTCAAGCAACCCACCTTCATTTTTCTGAGCAGTTTTGCCCTGTTGCAAAATCAGGGTTCATATTTGATTCTATTATAAATTTTATGTTCTTACTGTGTCACACAGCATATGGGGTTGTTCTTGAAGACAGTCCACAAATTGCAACTGGTCCAGAACGTGACAGCAAGGCTCAACCAGAAGCAACCCATTCAGACCACATTCAATTGATCTTCTACTGGCAACCCTGTGTACCAGTTTGCTTCTGTGCTTAATTCAAGGAGATGCTGGCTTTGACTGATTTGAGCCAGAAGACATGTACAAAATTATGCTTGGGGTTGAGAATATGGATAAGATAGGGTGACCATATTTTGGAAACCAAAAAGGAGGTTTCCCATCCCAACATGCCCACCCCCAAGGCAGAGCCAACTCAACATGTCCAGCCCCCAAGAGGGCGTGGCCTCAGTCACATTTATTTATTTATTACATTTTTATACTGCCCAATAGCCGAAGCTCTCTGGGCAGTTCACAGAAAGTAAATGATAGCAACCAATGAGTAGCAAAGGCACACAACTACTATAATATTATACTAAATACTAACAAAAGAAATTAACACTTATATAAAACCATTAACCATTTATATAAACCCACCCAGGGAGTCCACCATGGCTTTATTAATATTAGCATCAGCATCCTTTATCACCACCACCAGCAACAGGAGCATTTTTAATATTAGCATCAGCATCGTTTAACACCACCACCAGCAACAGAAGGAGCATTATTAATATTATCATCAGCATCCATTGTCAGCATCACCAGCAACAGAAGGAGCATTATTAACATCAGCATCCATTATCACCATCACCAGCAAGAGAAGGAGCATTATTAATATTAGAATCAGCATCCATTATCAGCATCACCAGCAACTGAAGGAGCATTATTAACATTAGCATCAGCATCCATTATCATTATCACCAGCAAGAGAAGGAGCACTATTAACATTAGCATCAGCATCCATTATCAGCATCACCAGCAAGAGAAGGAGCATTATTAACATTAGTATCAGCATCCATTATCAGCATCACCAGCAACTGAAGGAGCATTATTAACATTAGCATCAGCATCCATTATCAGCATCATCAGCAACTGAAGGAGCATTATTAACATTAGCATCAGCTTCCATTATCAGCATCACCAGCAACTGAAGGAGCATTATTAACATTAGCAGGGAGAAATGGCCCAAATAGAATCAAGCATAAGAACTGCCATGCTAGACCAGCACTCTGTTCACACAGTGGCCAACTAGTTGTCAACCAGGGACCAACAAAGCAGGACATGATGTAACAGCACTATCCCACCCATGTTCATCAGCAACTGATGCAAACAGGTTTACTGGAGGGAGCACATAACCATGAGGGCTATTAGCCATTGATATGATATTATGTTGCATATATTGTAGGAGTTTTGGCAACGCAGGGGTGGATAAAGGCAATCCCAAGTCCTCATGAAGCCTCCTATTACATCTTGGCATCCACCAAGAAGACGCCCTGATGGGCACAGAGTAATGGCTGGGAGGACTCTTTTCCAGGCCTTTTGCAGCTATTTCCAGGGGTGATAACAGCTGTTTGTTGCAGGTACGTTCTGGGCTGTATTAAGCCTATTTTCTCCAAAGAAGTAAAATCCTTTCTTGGATTTTATTTTCTTGGAGAAAATCAATTTCATGCAGCTCAGAACTCATGCGTAGGAAAGGGGAGGATCCAAATCAGAGATTTACTGGATTGAATTTATTTTACAAAAATAAATTTTTAAATCCAAAATTAAATCCAATAAACATTTTTTCCAGGACAAAAGGGGGGAAATGGGCATTTCCAGCCGGACCTGGATTTGCTCCCCCTTTTCCAGGCATGTCCGGGCAAATACGGACGTATGGTCACCCTAGTCATAAGAGGACAATTTTCTCCCTCTTTCAGAATACTAGAACCCAGTGGGGTCATATCCCATGAAGCTGAATTGTGGGAGATTCAGGACAGATAAAAGGAAGGATGTTTTCAAACAGCACATAGTTAAACTATGGAATTCACTAGCACAAGATGTAGTGATGGCCACCCATTTGGATGGCTTTAAAAAGGGGTTGGATAAATTCCTGGAGGAGAAGGCTATCCATGGCTACTAGCCCTGATGGTTGTGTGCTACCTCCAGTATTCGAGGCAGTAAGCCTGTGTGCACCAGTTGCTGGGGAACATGGGTGGGAGAGTACTGTTGCACCATGTCATGCCTTGTTGGTCCCTGGCTGATGGCTGGTTGGCCACTGTGTGAACAGAGTGCTGGACTAGATGGGCCCTAGGTCTGATCCAGCATGTCACTTCTCACATTCTTAAATTTAAAAGAAAATAAGAAGGAAGCCAAGGTTCCAATCTCTATATACATCTACTTATGAGTCAGTTCCATTTAATGAAGTGTGAGTAAACATGCAAAGGGTCACATTCCTGTGTGTCAGGCAGATATTAAATGCCTTCTTAGCCTCCAAGTGAGCTAAGGCAAAATACCTTTTTATTCCACTTAGCGTTTGAATGGTTGTGGTGATCTTTCATATGGTGCCATTATTTTAATGCAGTTTCTGTTGTTGCTGTTATTTTATGTGGTTGTTTTGGCAGCTGTATTGAATTGTGTGCTGCTGTTGTGATTTTCTGTATGATCCTATTATGTTTTCATATTATTATGTTGTTTCATTGACTATTGAAAAAACAACCTTGGGATGACATTCTATCCTGAAAGGCAGTTTAAAATCCATTAAAAATGCATAAATAAATAAATAAATAAATAAATATTAAAGGAATGATTGCTGGACCAGTAACAGCAAAGATATGCTGCTAAGACATTTCCAACTTTATCTCAGAACCCATACAGGCCAGAAACTCTTGTTGCTGTCAAAATGAGAAGGAAAAACATAACACCTGAGCTCCTGAATCTTCTGCTTTCCCACAAAGTTTAAACGTACAACTTCACACAAGTATGGTTTTCTGACTGTCTCTTGCTAGCCTGCAAAAACACCTCAGAACCTGCTGGCACCAAAAGTTATGCTTCAAATAAATGGAGAATGTTGGAACACCAAGCTGGAAGTCCCACTGACAAACTCCCCTTCATGGCGAAGAGTTGCACCTTCCTCCCTATGAAAGACGGGTAGCTTTGATCTCACAGAGGGCCTTTTCGCTGCCTGACAGGGAACACAAAGGCTCTGAATGTACAAATGCAAATTGTCAAAGGCCAAGGAATGATACTTCGACCCCAAACACCCATGGAAGATCACTAAGAAGTCAGACCTGGCAAGTCCCACCTTTGAAGAACTGTCAATGCAATGTTGAAGCAGGTCTCTCTTTCCCCCACTTCCTCATCCTCACTGTTAGGAGTGTACAAGATGAAAAAAAGCAGATTGCGACTTCATTTATTTTCATTATTAAAATCTTCCTTCATTTGATGATTCATTCATTAGAACTGCATTTCCCATTTCATTATTCACATTTGTTTTGTATCCCATGGATTTAAATTAGAGAATGAGCCTTTGAGAGAAGGAGCGTACAAAGTGTACAAGTACACAAACAGGCTTTACTCAGTGAGAGAAGATTGCCCATTTTCAGTGTGCACTGAAGTACAGACCCCAATACTTCATGATGGTTGTGCAAAAAGTGTGTGTTGAGGGGAGCTCATTATCAGAGACAGAAATGAGTCAGACTTAACTTGGGAGGCGGAGCTCAAAGGACCACCACGGGCTCCAGTTTTGCTGATTTCCTCATCCCTGCCCAGCCCAAGCGCTGTACAATAGAGGGTAATTAACTACACCTATTCAAAACAAAAGGGTGGGCTGCCCAGGCAATATCTAAGCTACATTGACCTGCCTAGTGAATGGGAATGCTTCAGGATTGGGCCGTATTTCCTTACAAGGCTTCCGGATCGTCCAGTTTAAAGGTCACCTCATGACTCACTGCCTGGACAGTGTCTTGGGAGTCAGAAACACAGTTTCATGTTTTCATTATCATGGGAACAAATCCATTTAATTTAATTATTGGAGGAAACGTATACACAATAACGTACATCCAGGACACTACTGTTATCTTTCCCGGCACTTTTCCGTGCTGCTGCTTCCAGACAAAAATGGGTTCTTGAGCCAAGGTGTCAGGGTAGTGTCAATGAAATAAACAGCACAACCACACATGGGCAGAGATCCAGCATGCCTGAACTCTTCTGTAACAGGTTGGATTAGGTGCCCTCCAGGGCCTCCTCCAACTCCGTGATTCAGTGAAATGAAGGGGTTTGTTTTGGGGGTTGTTTATTTTGGATTTGGGATCATATCCTCGGAGTGCCTTTTACCATCTTCGGTTGGTTCGCCAACTACGGCCTCTCCTGGACAGGGATAGCTTGGCCACGGTGTTACAGGCATTGGTAACCTCCAGACTGGATTACTGCAATGCGCTCTATGTGGGGCTGCCCTTGAAGCTGCTCCGGAAGCTGGAGCTAGTGCAGAATGCTGCAGCTCGTCTGTTGTCTGGAGCTGCCCCTTTCCAGCATGTAACTCCTCTGCTTACAGAACTGCACTGGCTGCCTATTCGCTACCGGGCCAGGTTTAAGGTTCTTGTACTTGTGTACAAAGCCCTAAACAACTTGGGACCAGGATAGCTGAGAGAGCTCTGCCTTCTCCCTTACCAACCTGCCCGGTCACTGAGGTCATCCGAGGTCCTGCTCCTGGTGGTTCCACATAGACCCATCCTCTGATTGGAGTCCACCAGGGGAAGAGGCTTCAGTGTGGTGGCGCCCCTCCTGTGGAATTCCCTGCCTCTGGAGGTCAGGCAGGCGCCAACCTTGTACTCCTTTTGGCGCCTCCTGAAAACATCTTTATTCCATGAAGCCTTTCCTTAATATGTAGCCTTGGATCTCTGTTTTTTGCTTCTTTTTAAATTTTGTTTTAACTGTTTTATTCTGTTTTATTTTCATTTATCTTGTACACCACTCTGAAATTTTTCAATGGGGAGCGGTATATAAATATTCTAAATAAATAAATAAATAATAATAAATTGTATCTCCCAGAGGTGCTGTGTGAATCACTGAATGACTCTGTTCAGACAACACACTTAGCATCAATGTGTAAGCATTTTGAGCAGAAACCAACAAAGCAGGACTTAGCATGTTTTGTGAAACACTCTAATATAACCATGGTTTAAACATGCTCACTAACCATTTGCTGCAAACGGGTTAGTGGCCTAATCATGGCTTAGTGTGTAGTCTGAACAGGCCTAACACTGAATGTGGTACTTGCAAATAAGAGTCCCACACAACGTTCCCATTGGTGACTAAAGCTGAGTCAGTTGAGTCTCTTGACAGACTTATGAAATATGCAGCACAAGCATCAGGAAGATCAAAGAAGGTGCCTATGACACTTTGGGCATTTTGACACCTCAGTTAACGGCAAATTAGCTCATCATTTATCTGTTCAAAGTAGAAAGGATTTCTGTTTACATGGATTCATTCCCTTCCCTATCACAGCTTACCAGCTTCCTCATCTTTCAGGACAATCAGAAGAGCATGACTGTGGCATTTTCCTTCTGAAAACAGTTTCTCTCTCTTCAGTGAGCACTATGAGAGAGACGTTCATAGCCACGATTGCTAACGATGGAGGTGCCTCCAGGTCTAGAAGCCCTCTACCTCTGAGTTCCAGATGCTGGGGGCAAACAGTAGCAGAAGGCCAAGAGGGGGCTGTGCCCTGCTTGCGGGCTTCTGGAGGAACCAAAAGGATCTTGGCCTTATGTGGCATGGTCTGCCATGTTGACAAATGGTGTCAGAGTGGGTTTTTTTATAAGCAACATTCATGGAGGCAGGAACTCGGCAAGTTCACCTTCCCCAAGGGACCAGAGCTGAGTTGTAGAGCTTGGCCATCTGCTTGACATCCAGAAGGTGCCCAGTTCAACCCCTGGAATCGCTGGCTGAAAAGATCAGGTGGCCGGTGGCAGGAAAGACCACTTTCTGCCAGAGTTCATGGAGAGAGGTTGACAGACAAAGTACACAATACTGAGCCCAGAATGTTCTACACTGCTTGACAACTGCTCTCCAGGAGCTAGATGGGCTAAGAGTTTGACTTCCTCTGTTGCCATGGTTGATGACAATGACAATGACGACGACGACGATGATGATGATGATACACCACCAGCCCATGGAAGTTAAAGAACAACGGTAACAGGAAAAGGTTGTAATTATTCCGTTAGTCACATCAGTCACCGGCATCAAAGGAAACCTTCAGAAATTGGGCCTACCAAAATACATCCGCACCAACATCCAGAAAGCAGTCATACTTAAAATATGTTCAATAGTAAGGAAATTCCTGAATCACCAAAAGACAGCATGACTTTGCAAAGCCCATCATGTCCGTCTAGAAAAATCATCATGAGCAAGAAAAGAGATAATAATAATAATAATAATAATAATAATAATAATAACAATAACAACAACAACAACAACAACAACAACCTCCAAGCTAGATTACTGCAATGTGGTTTATGAGAGGCTTCCCTCAAAGAATGTTCAGAAGCTGAAGTTTGTGCAAAATGCAGTAGAATCATAGAATCATAGAATTGCATAAAAACCCTGAGACCCAGGATAGGACAAAAACCAGGATAGGACCAGGGAAATCCTGAGAGTTGGTCACCCAACACTTGTATGGGTCATAATTCGAATAAAACTTGCAAAGATATAAGTGATCAAACACTCTCAAAATTCACACATTTAGGATAATTTTATGAGCTGAGATCTGTGCCAGAGCATTTTGGAAGAGCGGTAGCCAGTGGCTCGTGCGTTTCCTTTCTGCACGTTAGTCCAGGTGTTGAGGATCAGGTCTGTTCACCCCAGAATCCACCCCAGTATATATAATCCCTGTATATATAACTGTATATAGATATAGATCTACAACTACAAACAAGGAACTTCTTGCTGTCCTATAATAATGGACACCCAACTCCCATCCCTCACCATTGCAATGCCAAGAGGAAATCAAGAATGCCAGAAGAAAAAGCAACCATAGGGGGAAAGCTTGTTGTTGAAAAAGAAACTCCTCCTCCCCATGGGCCCATGGAGGCTGCCCAGTTCTTGAGCCTCAAGCACAGAACTGCGTCCTCTTCCCAGTCCCATGGAACCCTGGTGGGTTGTGCTGCCTTCGATGGAGCATTTGCGGGTGACGCAAGGGATGCCTGTTTAGCAGTTCGCCCTTTTAGGCAGTACACAAGGCCGTCCAGGGTTATTCAGCCTGGGGGGAAACTCCTGATCACAGAGCATTTCATGGGGCTCTTGAAAATCCAGCCGCATGGGGACAACATTAGCTTCCAATGAACACTTTCTCCAAGGGGAGCTATTGTCATTTCCGCCTCTCATAAGAGGCGTCATCGAGGCAAGCAGGAGTGAGCCTGTTTTGGAGGCATTTTTACGGCGCTGAGAAGTAAAAGTCCTGGGAACCCCCTGCTGAATGGTGCATAGCGGCACAAAAGGCCTTGACATTTTGTGAATTTAATTTAATGCCTCTCCACAAAGAAGCAATTACACTTACGACATTATGGATAAGAGCCGGGGCCAGAGTTATACTCTAACCAGTCCTGAAAGGGATATTATTCCAGAAATCGTTGCCTATTGTGAAGTTCCTTCAGACTCCAAGTTGGGCCTAGATGCCGATTGTCAACTCCAGGTACAAGCCACTTGATGACAGGTACTCATAAAAACAATTTGGGCTCTTAGCAGACTTTACGGTTTGATCCACAAAACCTACACGGCAGAAAAGAAGCTTTCCTTCATGCAGAGAGGTGAGCCTAGTTTAGCTCAGAAGTGCTGAGATGCGTGTGCGTATTAATTAAATCGAAATAAACCTAAATATTATTCAAGAGGAGGCAGCTGAATAGTTACAGTTCAGCAGGAATCTCTTGTGCTGCTTGGGCTCCCTTTCATGACACGCTATAGGCAGGCCTGACAAGACCAACAGTGAGCAACAGGTTCGAAACTTACAATCCTAAATTGGTTGCAGAGTGACTGCTAGGGGTGGCCATGTGTCCTCTTTTACAGAGGACAGTCCTCTGTTTGAAGGGCCTGTCCAAGGACTGTCCCTTCCTTTGAAGGTGCCTTCTGTTGGGAGACCTGTCCTGTCCAAGCCCAGTTTAGAGGTCAAGAACCAGCAGAACGGAGGGCCTCCACAGCAGGGTGAACAAGGCAGGCCACAGTCTTCCACACTGTGATGAACTGGACTCGATTTCTATTTCAATTACGTATAATAATTGTGTCAAAAACTTACATCCATGCAAATAAAATGGATTATGCAAATTATATGCAAATAGAAATCATCTTTTGTCCTCTTTTTTCTTAAAATAAAATAAACCTCCCTTCCCCCACCCCACTCCCAACAGAAAGGGAAACATCGTGGAAATAAAGGGCAACCATAGGCTTGAATGGTGTAACTCATGCGTCTGAGGCAGATGAGGCCTGTTCCACACACACAGGACTCGTCGTCATCTCTTAGCAGAGAACAGGCCGGAACTGTCTCGGGCACGATTGTTTTCAAGCCATTTCTCCTTCCCTTAGTGGGGGCGGGGGGTAAGGGGTGAGCAAGGTTTCACCGTTCTTGTCTTTAGCTCTGGAAATTGCTGAGAAGGGCTTCTATGAGGTAGAGTGACCCTATGGAAAGGAGGACAGGGCTCCTGTATCTTTAACAGTTGCATAGAAAAGGGAATTTCAGCAGGTGTCCTTTGTATGCATGCAGCACCTGGGGTGGATCTGCACGTCGGCCCCAGAGCGCATTTATGTGACTCTAGGGCGCCCCAGAAACAATAGTCTGTACTTGCCTGTAAAAAGAAACTAGGAAGAGACGGAGACGACGACGACGACGCCCAGCTCTCCCCGGCCGGCTCCTCGACCGGGACGGAGAGCTCGGCGGAAGAAGGTTGGGTGGACAGCGGAAGAAGCTCTCTACTCCCGCCTTCTTCAAAAAGAGCTCTCCGAGCCGGCCGGGGAGAGCTAGGTGGCGGCGGCGGCAGCTGTGGCGGCGGCTCCGTCTCTTCCTAGTTTCTTTTTACAGGCAAGTACAGACTATCGTTTCTGGGGTGCCCTAGAGTTGCATAAATGCGCTCTGGGGCCGACGTGCGGATCCGCCCCTGGTGAAATCCCTTCCTCATCACAACAATTAAAGCTGCAGGAGCCCTGCCTAGCATGGCCAAATAGAAAAGAAGGCAGGGCTCCTGCAGCTTTAACTGTTGTGATAAAGAGGGGATTTCACCAGGTGCTGCATGCATACAAATGACACCTGCAGAAATTCCCTTTTCTATACAACTGTTAAAGATACAGGAGCCCGGTCCTCCTTTTCCATAGGGTCCCCCTACGGGCAGGTGAAATCTCTGGCTATGAGTTGCACAGACCATCATGCCCTGTGTTTCCATTCTCATCCTACTTCATTCTCAGCTCTTCATAGAATCATAGAATAGCAGAGTTGGAAGGGGCCTGCAAGGCCATCGAGTCAACCCCCTGCTCAATGCAGGAATCCACCCGAAAGCATCCCTGACAGATAGTTGTCCTCTTGAAGGCCTCTAGTGTGGGAGAGCCCACAACCTCCCTAGGTAACTGATGCCATTGTCGTACTGCTCTAACAGTCAGGAAGTTTTTCCTGATGTCCAGCCGGAATCTGGCTTCCTTTAACTTGAGCCTGTTATTCCGTGTCCTGCACTCTGGGAGGATCGAGAAGAGATCCTGGCCCTCCTCTGTGTGACTCTTCCGGAGAGTGTTACGACCCTAAAAAGCTACCTCAGAACATGGACCTTCCATCATTACTAATCAGGGTCTGAATGAAGGAGAGGAAAAAATAGCAATGCATACATCAGTTAAGTGCCATGCAAAGGCATCCTTCCTCCAACGTTCCCAGCCAGTGGTCAGCCTTAGAACAAATCTGCAAGGCAGGTCTGGCTGAAAGAGAAAACACCTATGAAGGAGGAGAGATCTCTGTCAAGGGTTCTGAGTGCAAGAGCACCTCCCCATACAGAGACAGTGCCAGTTGCTCTGCAAGGATAGTGGGAGGAGATGGCAGTTGCCCTCGTAGCCACTGGCTGTGGGAAGGGGGGTCCGGCACGGCTCTTCTGCGTCCAGCCCGGAGGCACCCAGCAAGTTTTATGGCTCAGGGGTGACGCAAAGCCAAACCTCCCTCATCCAGAGCCAAAGCTCAGCCGGCTTCATAACACAGGCTGGCAGGAGCATGTCGCTCTGAACGACATCTATGGGGAGCCTCTAGGTGGGCCTTCCTTTGCCCACCTTTCAGACGGGTAAGAAACAGCAAGGAAACATAATCTCTGGGTACATCATTTGCTCTTGAAAATGACCATGGTGATCACAAACTAACAGCCACTCAGGGCACGATCCTGTGCACGCTGAGATGGAAACAAAGTCCAACGGTCAGCAGGCTCCAGCAGCAGGACTGGATGGGGCTTCCAGGGAGTTGGAGGGCTTCCTTCTGTCTGAATGTGCCCTCAGAGGAGCAGAGTTCCTGGAGAGAGGAGATCTGGAGCCTCAGAGTCTGTGCTCAAGTATCTGCACTAACCACACAGCTATTATATTAGGCATTATTTTAACTGGTCACCATCCCATAACCTGGACTGGTTTGGGCATGGGTGTAAAGATACTCATTTAAGTGATGGACTGGAGATTTACGTATGAGCCGGGCAACCAGAAGGAGTTCACAAATGCATTCTGATGACTCAGCAAGAAGATCAAGAGTGTGCATCCTTTGGTAAACCTGCTTTGTTGAATATCCCCTCATGACTAGCACTGGGTTTTCTTTAAAGACCCTGAAAGTTGCTGCATCTTTCAAGAGGCAGCTGGACGACCATCTGTCAGGGATGCTTTAGGGTGGATTCCAGCATTGAACAGAGGGTTGGACTCGATGGCCTTAGAGGCCCCTTCCTACTCTACTATTCTAGGATTCTATGTTTCCCTTAACCTGGTTTAATAACTGCTCACACTTTCAGGGAATACAGTGTTCCTATAACTAAGAAAATTGCACATAAAAATGGAAGAATTTTCCCCTGGGTGAAAACAGTGATAACATTTCTTTTCCCCTGCGAGCCTCTGTTGGATCGTGCCAATCTATACTCCTTGCAGATCAATAGCCTACTCCCTTAATCCCTTATGTTTAATTTTAAGTGGTGCTTAATAAAGTGTTTCAAGACATCTTATAGCTATGGCATGTCGTTTTACCGGGTCTCTAAAAGATTCAAAATACTGAGGCTTTGCTAGCTTTTTCTCTTGTGCAGAGAAAGGAATTTGCCGTTGCATTTTTAGATGGCATATAATTAAATAAAATGAAAATAAGGAGAGCCAAGATGTTTAAAAAACACATGTACTCTTTTCATTGTAGTATTTATTGTATGCCGCTTTGCTGTTTTTAACTGAAACATAACAAAAACATTTTTTCCCTAAACAATAAATGCACCGGCAGTGGAATCCACAGGAAAAAATAAGTTTGAGCTGTAAAAATTCACACACTCCCACTCCCAATTCCTCCTGGGATGCCTTCCTCCGGGGACTCGTGCTCATGGCAGCCTCAGTCTGGCTCATGTCTGGTTTGTCTGTCTGGTTAATGTAACTCATGTAGTCAACAGAGCTTGTAGTATTCATTTGTGAACGTTTCTCAAGAAGAAGAAGAAGAAGAAGAAGAAGAAGAAGAAGAAGAAGAAGAAGAAGAAGAAGAAGAAGAAGAAGAAGAAGAAGAAGAAGAAGAAAAAGAAGAAGAAGAAGAAGAAGAAGAAGAAGAAGAAGAAGAAGAAGAAGAAGAAGAAGAAGAAGAAGAAGAAGAAGAAGAAGAAGAAGAATTTTCCCCTTAAGTTCTTTCTGTCCTGAATATCGGGAGAAATGTGAGTTTGAATAAATTCTTATTAATACTGGACTGAAATGGGATTTTACACTCCTCCCTATGCACACATACGGCCGGGGGCCGGGGTTACACTTGCACCACTCCCGGCAGAAGGTGCTGGTGGAGGTGGGGGGGCTTCACATAATTGAATGCTCCTCCATGCAAAAAAAATTCCCTGCACACTAAACTAGCAGGCCCCTGTCTTTATGGCGGCGCTTTGGCGCCACAAGGCGCCTTGCTCCCGCACTTGCGTTCCTTTCTGGCATCTACACAGGAAGGAACACAAGTGCGAACTTTCCCACTCTGTAAAAGGATTTTTTTTTAAAAAAAAACAGGAGGGAGGAGAGGAACGGGGGGCGCTCCTCCCCCTTTTTTATTTAATTGTCTGTATCTGTGCAGCTGCACAGATACAGATAATAAAAATAAAAGGGGGAAGGAACAAGGCAGCCAGAGGGAGACACGAGGAGAGGGACTGGGTGAACCATGTCTCCTCCCTCTTGCTGCCCATTCCCCCCAGCCCCATTTCTTTTTGTTTTTATTAACTTATCTGCGGAGCTCCGCAGATACAGATAACAAAATTTTGAAAAGGGGGGAAGAATGACCCGTTCCTCTCCTCCCCCTGTTTTTATTTTATTTTTACTTTTACAGAGGCGTGGGGCCACCCATGTCGACCAATTAGGGGGGACCATGGGTTCCACTGCCAAAAAAGTCGGAGTAAGTGCCTGGCTTTTGGGGGGCGGAGTTTCCAGGGTTTGCCCCAGATGGCTTTGAAATGGCGGCTGCATTATGTACATGATGTGCCATTACTTTGAAACAACCCCGGGGTAAACTCTTCATGTAGACGTGCCCCAGGTCATGGAGATGGCTCTAGTCTTCCCCTGATAGGGTGACCATATGACAGGAAACATCCAGATTTGTTAGGATAAGCAATACCCCCTGGTCACAAGTGCACAGCCTGTCTGGACCATCAGGAGACTTTGGCACACACACACAGAGAGAGAGAGAGAGAGAGAGAGAGAGAGAGAGAGAGAGAGAGAGAGAGATTGTTTGAGGCTGGAGGCTTTGGTTTGGCTGCAATGACTTAGAGAGAGAGACAACAGAGGCTGCACAGACAACCCAGAGACACCTGTTCTAAGTTAGCCCCATGGTGCTGACATGCAACGCAAGGCATTAGAAAGAGGATCTCAGAGTCACGTGTTTGTGCAGGAAGCAGACAGGAGTTCAAAGTCTGGATGTGCGACATGGTGCCTTGAGAAGGAAAGGAAAGGAAAGGAAAAGGAAAGGAACCTCTCGTGCAAGCACTTGAGTCATTGCTGACTCCTAGAGGGACGCCTGCTTTCGCTGACGTTTTCTTGGCAGACTTTGTAACGGGGTGGTTTGCCGTTGCCTTCCCCAGTCGCGGTTCCCTTTCCCCCAGCTAGCTGGGTACTCATTTTACCGACCTCAAAAGGATGGAAGGCTGAGTCAACCTGAGCCAGCATTAGCCTTGAGAAGCTAATGTATATAAGTGAGACGCGTGAATCGGTGAAGTAGTGTCCACCACCCACAACACCCACCCTAATGTTAGAGCAGAGAAACTTGTGACAATCATACACAAGTTTTTTAAAAAATGGAATTTAAAAATAAAAAGCCAACCAGCCAGCTGGCAACAAGCCCCGTTAACAGCAGCAGCTTGCAGAGGAGTCAGAAAAGATATTTGAGGGAAGGGGAGAATGTATCACACAGAGTATAGCAACAGCTTCAAAGTACAGCAAAAGCTACAAAAGTAGGAGTGAGTGAAGTTAATTTCAGATACGCTGAATGTCTCAATTGATCTTTATTTCAGTGGTTTTAACATTAAGATGTTATGTAGAACAGATTTGTCTAAATTGTGTGCTGTCAAAACAGACATGTGACCAAGGCCGACCATGTTGCTGGACATGCCCCCTTGGGGGCTGACCATGTTGCTGGACATGCCCCCTTGGGGGCTGACCATGTTGCTGGACACGCCCCCTTGGGGGCTGACCATGTTGCTGGACACGCCCCCTTGGGGCCAACCATGTTGCTGGACACGCCCACTTGGGACGAACATGTTGTCCTCCTTTTTGGTTTCCAAAATATGGTCTACCTGACATGCCAGTTTTCCATGTGCAGGGAATTTAATTTCACTTTTTGATATCAGAGGAGCCTCTAGCCCCGTGAACCACCCCCCACGCTGTCAGCAGCCCAGGTGAGGGGGCTTACCCACCTCAGTCCTGAGTGGGCCCAAGGCATTCCATTGCAGCCCAGCAGGAGGTGCTGTTCCCAGCCTCAGTCTGCAGCAGGTTTGCCCAGGTCTCCCCGAACCTCCCCTTCCTGGCTTAGCAATTAAGTGTTTCTTCTTCTTCTTTTTTCTTTTTCTTCGTCGTCTTCTTCTTTCTTTTTTTTTTACCTAGAACCCAAAGGGGGGAAAGTGAGCCTGATTATGTTTGAAGTCTGTGATGTAAGATACAACTAGAGCAGCAAAGCGGTTGAAATTAGAGCCTGATAAGTTCAGAGTAAGGTTTTTTCCCCCCACAGATCCATAAATTAAAGTTTTAGAAAAAGCCTTTGATGCTAAATTCAGGCTCAAAAATAAATCGCACAGTAGCTCACATGAAAGAATTTGTTAACTCCTTAAAAGGAAGAGCTTCCAGGAAATATCTCAAGGTTCTTCACCCCCTTCCTTCTACTCGGGTGTGTTTATATTTACAAGCTGGCCGTGCCAATCCGCAACACGCAAACAGCCGGCATCGAAAACTCTGGACTAACAGAGGACCCATGGATGGGTCAGGTGGGGCTCAGTTACAGTCTTAATAGTTTTCATTCTGTACATTTTAACATTGGCCCGGTTCAGAGGACACTTTGGGTTTTGGGTTTAACGCAACCATGGCCAGCTGTGGTTGTGCTAACCACATGCAAAATGGGTGTAGAAGACACCGTTAACCCTTTTGTGGTTAAATTTCCGTTAACCACAAAGCGGTTAATGCAGCACCCGAGTCCTCCATCAGGCAGAAATCATAGAGCCCAAATTATAGAGCGGCCAAAATTGCCACAACTGCTCTATACTGTGGGCTCCGTACCCATTGGAGGTGTGCTGGGAGGAGGGTGAGGGTTTTTTTTAAGTGCCCATTGGGGGTGGGGGTGCTGGGGGGAGGGGTTTTTGTTTAAATTCCCATCAGGGCAGAGTGGGGGGAGGGGAGGGTTTGTTTTTTTAAAAAAAGTACTCACATTTGTGCTCGAGCTGTTTGACTGCCAATGGAGGCAGAACAAATTCGACTATGGTCCTTAAAAAATAACTAGAAGGTTTTAAATCGATAACTGCTTCAAAGAGGGATTCATTTTTCTTGTAAAGCTCCTGCCCTCCTCTGTGTGACAACCTTTTAAGTATTTGAAGAGTGCTCTCATGTCTTCCCCAATCTTCTCTTCTCCAGGCTAAACATGCCCAGTTCATAGGGCTTTGTTTCCAGACCCCTGATCATCCTGGTTGCCCTCCTCTGAACACACTCCAGCTTGTCTGCGTCCTTCTTGAATTGTGGAGCCCAGAACTGGACGCAATACTCTAGATGAGGCCTTTGTTGTTTATTCGTTCAGTCATTTCCGACTCTTCGTGACTTCATGGACCAGCCCATGCCTAACCAGGGCCAAATAGAGAGGAACCAGTACCTCACGTGATTTGGAAGCTATACTTCTACTAATGCAGCCCAAAATAGCATTGGCCTTTCTTGCAGCCATATCGCACTGTTGGCTCATATTCCACTTGCGATCTACAACAATTCCAAGATCCTTCTCATTTGTAGTATTGCTGAGCCAAGTGTTCCCCATCTTGTAACTGTGCATTTGGTTTCTATTCCCTAAATGTAGAACTTGGCATTTATCCCTATTAAATTTCATTCTGTTGTTTTCAGCCCAGCACTCCAGCCTATCAAGATCACTTTGAAGTTTGGTAGCTCTTAGGAAGGGCTTTAGTCATACCAAATTTGAAACAGATCCGTTCATCCATTGATTTTTTAGGATTTTTTTAAAAATTGAGGTTTTAAAATTATTATTTTTTAAATCATCATTTTTAAAGATAAAGAGATGAAACTTTGTACCATGATAGGATTTAGGTAGAGCTTTAGCCACACCAAATTTGAAACAGATCCGTTCATCCATTGATTTTTTAGGGATTTTTTAAAAATTGAGGTTTTAAAATTATTATTTTTTAAATCGTCATTTTTAAAGATAAAGAGATCAAACTTTGTACCATGATAGGATTTAGGTAGAGCTTTAGCCACACCAAATTTGAAACAGATCAGTTCATCCATTGATTTTTTAAGAATTTTTTTAAAAATGAGATTTTAAAATTATTATTTTTTAAACTGTCATTTTTAAAGATAAAGAGCTGAAAGTTGGCACCATGATAGCTTTTAGGTAGAGCTTTAGCCATACCAAATTTGAAACAGATCTGGGGCCAGTAGCAAACCCTGTTAACAACAACAGCAGCTTGCAATGTGTGAAGATACAGTCAGAAAAGATATTTGAGGGAAGGGGAGAATGTAACACCAGAGTACAGCAAAAGCTTCAAAGTACAGCAAAACCTACAAAAGTAGGAGTGAGTGAAGTTAATTTCAGATACATTGAATCTCTCATTTGTTCTTTATTTCAGTGATTTTAACATTAAGATGTTATGTAGAACAGATTTGTCTTAAATGTGTGCTGTAAAATCAGACATGTGACCAAGGCTATGTTCGGGTGGGCACGCCCCCTTGGTGCTGGACACGCCCCTTGGGGCCGACCATGTTGTCCTCCTTTTTGGTTTCCAAAATATGGTCACCCTAGTATTGCTGAGCCAAGTATCCCCCAGCTTGTAACTGTGCCACTGAAGACCTGCACACTGGGAAACTTCTCCGAAACTCTTGCTCTTTCCCACAGGTTTCAGGTGCAATTTCTTTCCACTCTTCTCCTCACCCCCATTAATGGTAATAACTAAATAAATACATTGAAACATCTGGCACCTTGCTAGTCCTGGTTCATCACACAGTTAATTTGTTACCATTTTTTTCCCAGCAACCATGAACTACTTATCAAGTACTCACGTCATAAAACAAAATACGCCGAACAGACAACTTTTTATTCTTAAAAAAAAAAAAATCCAAGATGAAAGCAGGCAATTTACACACACACGCATGCACGCACGCACGCACGCACGCACAAGAGCTTCTCCCACGCCAAACTGCATTTGCCACTCCATTGCCATCCATTATGGTATTCTCTGTACACTATCAAGGAGCTACATAAATGCAGGCGAAATAAACAAACTTGAGATTGCAACTGCAATTTGTTGGCAGTGCTATCAGAATTGCTTTCAGCTGTTTCCTCTTGAAGTACTTTGAATATTAAAACCCTGTTTTCTGAGCCAATGTTATTCTAGAAAATCAAAACAATTTTTACACAAACCATTTTTTTTATGCATGAAGAATAGAAGAGGTATTAGAACATGGTTCTACTCAAGGAATTTTCCACTACTATATTCCACAGACTATATTTACTGATTCAAAATATCACATGGACAGATTTGGAAAGAAAGAAGATTTGTGACTGCCCATGGAGCAGTGACCCATGGAGAATTAACAACAAAACCGTGTTATTATTATTATTATTATTATTATCTCTAGAGTGCCACAGGAGTCTCTGGAATGCGAGACGAAACAGGTTGGGCGAGAGCAGGCAATTGCCTGGCCGGACATAGAATCATAGAATAGCAGAGTTGGAAGGGACCTACAAGGCCATCGAGTCCAACCCCCTGCTCAATGCAGGAATCCACCCTAAAGCATCCCTGACAGATGGTTGTCCAGCTGCCTCTTGAAGGCCTCTAGTGTGGGAGAGCCCACAACCTCTCTAGGTCACTGGTTCCATTGTCATACTGCTCTAATAGTCAGGATTGTACATGTGGATTGTACAATCCGCCCCGCACACTCAGGTCCTCTGGGAAGAATCTACTTCAGCAGGCAAAATCTAGGCTGACAACCGTTACCCAGAGGACCTTTTCTTCTGCCGCTCCCAGGCTGTGGAACAGCCTGCCAGGAGAGATTCATCACCTTAATAGTCTTTCTGAATATAAAAAAGCAATAAAGACTGATCTCTTCTGGCAGGCCTCCCCAGTCGAGTTTTAAGATGTCTGGCTGTTATTTTAATAATGTATTAGTTTTATATGTTTTAATCAGTTTTATGTAATTTATAATTTTTTGTATTCTATGTTGTTCCCTGCCTCGATCCGGAGAGAGAGGCAGGTAAGAAATTGTTGTTGTTGTTGTTGTTGTTGTTGTTGTTATTGGGGGGGGCAGTAAATGATGGGTGTAACGACCATCAGGTCCACTGAATTATCACACCTGGATTTCTATTCCCCCCATAACTTGACATTTCCTAACATCGTCTCTCCTTCTCCCTGCCTGGATATTATTATTATTATTATTATTATTATTATTATTATTATTATTATTATTATATTTATTTGTATCCTGCCTTTTGCCCAATGCTGGGCCTCAAGGCGGCCTTACAATTTTAAAACATACATTGGGGGGGACGGGACAAAACCATAAATGTTTAAAATACACAACAAAATTATAAGACATTAACATAGATGGAGGGCCAGATTATTCTCCAAAGGCCTGCTGGAACAAAAAAGTTTAGCCTGCTTCCGAAAGCCCATCAAGGAGAGAGCCAGCCTAGCTTCCCCGGGAAGAGAGTTCCAGAGCACGGGAGCAGCCACCAAGAGGGACCTCTCCCATGTTCCCACCAAGCACGCCTGTGAAGATGGTGGGACTGAAAGAAGGTGTTACGTGATGTGCTCTCATTAGACCCATGTACAAACTTGCACATGTTCTAATGAGACTTACACCCGCTTATAAGGACTCTTTTGACATTGGCAATAGAGCGTCTGTGGCTAAGTAAGGTGATTCTTACTCAAAAAATTTACAGCACTGAAGGGGATAACGCCACAATGGCACATTTATTGAGGTTGAAACAAATACAAAGGTACAAGCTAGTTTTGGGCAAATTAGCTGAGCAAGTAGAGGCTTAGAAGCAGTTTCAAGACTGAAAAATAGACTTTTTGAGAATTAAGAGCATACACACAGAGAGAGAGACAACAGGGAAAAGAGTAGAGGGAATCTTTAAAGGAAGTATACCTTTCCTTGTGCTGCAGCCTTTTCCTGTAGACCAGAAGTGGGGAGAGTTGCAACTCTTGGTCTTAGGTGAAGAGGAAAAGAATACAGCCAGGCAAAGCACTCACTCATGGCAGCTTGCTCTCACAAGCTGGCATCTGTAGTATGCCCTGTGTTTCTGGTTCAAGAGACCTAGGGCCTTCCTAGACGAGGCCTTAGCGTGCCTTCTGTCCCGGCTTCCCTGCTGTGCGTCCAGATGACGCACAGGGGAATCCGGAGGCAGGCTGCGCTGAGGCCTCCTCCAATGCGCCATAAGGGAATTCGCTTATGGCGCGCCTTTTCCCCAGCTCTGGCCTCAGGCCGGAGCTGGGGAACGTCTAGGGACTTCCGCGGCTTTTTGCAGCTCCTCGCTTACTCGCGAGGAGCCACGAAAAGCCGCGGACCTGCCTGGCACAGCGCTCATACGAGCGCTGTGCCCATCGGCCGGGGGGGGCTCGGGCAGCGGTGGCGCGATCTCCCCCCCTCCCCCCTTGCCACCCACCCTGCCATCCTTCCCCCCCCCCCCGTTTAAAAAAAAATTTTAAAAAACCCTTACCTTGTTCGCCGTCTTCGGGCCACACACGGCCCCTTTAAACAAAAACAAAAAATGGCAGACGACGCAGGGCCTGCGTCTCTGCCATCTGGAAGCCCGGGGGAGGCGCGCTAATGTTAGCGCACCTCGGCCCCGCCTTCCTGCCGGCTTAAGCCGGCAGGTCTAGTAAGGCCCAGAGAGAGCTAAACTATTTTTCTTCTCTCAAACTTGAGGGTTTTTGTATGATCTTATCTAAAGATCTACTTGCTATGGGAACAAAAGAGGGTGATTTGGGATGATGGCTGTACTTGATGCAGCCTGGAGTTCAGCAACAGGGCTGCATTAGCAGGTGTATGACCAGGTATGACTCTTGCCATCCAGCATTCATATTCTGCATAGTTTTACCCCTGCCTTTGTCTCTGGGGAATGCATTTGAAGAAGTCTATCAGGAAATGGTGACTTGACCTAGGCCTTCTGTGAATGCTCTCAGTCTGTAGGTGGGGTTTTGGGTCGCTTCAAAATGGAGTCAGTACTGCTCACAGAAGCTACCTTGTAACAAAGGGCTTCTCCAGAAGATCTTAAAGCACGGGCAGGCTCATAAGGAAGAATACGGTCTTTCAAATAACCTGGACCCGAGCCATATAGGGCTTTATAGGTCATAACCAGCACTTTGAATTGTGCCCAGAAACAGACTGGAAGCCAGTGGAGCTGTTTTAACAGAGAAGTTGTCTGCTCCCTGTAACCAGCCCCGGTCAACAGTCTGGCTGCAGCTCTTTGAACCAGATGGAGTTTTCAAACACTCTTCAAAGGTAGCCCCACGTAGAGCGCAGGATACAAATGATTGCTTGGGTTTCATTGGCTTAGTGTGATGTTGCCTCATTCCACACTTTCAAACCATTATGCAAACCAAAACTCAGTTGTTCTTCAAAATTTGCACTCCTCTGAATTTTGCAGTGGAGTTCTGCCCAGTCAAAATGCCCCTCAAATCATAATATTGGCCGCCTTGAAAAGGTGTCCTCGGAAGAAGACACAGTTAGTAGTGAGAGTGACAAGATGGCGGGAAAAGCTGGCAAGGAGCCAGCTACTATGGATGAAATTAAGAGCTTCATATTAGCAAACAATGCTACACTTTTTTAAAAAATGGATGAGCATGCTGAAAAGGCAGACAAGAGGATGGATGTGTTAGCTGGCAAGATTGCACAGAATGACAGGAGTATAAAGACATTAGAAGCAGGAGTAAATTTATTGGACAAACGGCAAGATGTCTTTGAAAAAAGCTGTAATGTACAGTTTCAGGACCAAGAGAAGAGGCTGATCCAATTAGAAGACCAGAATCGACGATCCACGCTACAAATTAAGAATTTTGTTGAAGTATCAGGAGAGGACTTGAGAAAAGTAATTTTGCAGTGGTTTAAAGAAATGATGCCTGATCTGGAAATAAAGGACTGTGAGGTGGACAGGATTCATAGAGTGGGAGGATCAAAATACAGAGGAGCATTTAAAGACATCCTGTTGAAATTTGGCAGCTACTACAAAAAAGAGCAAGTTATGAAGAAATTGAAGTCTATGGCTCTGATACAATACAAAGGCAAATCAGTGCAAATTTACAACGATCTTTGTCAGCAAACACTCAAATGGAGACGCAGTGTCAAACCAATAACTGAAATATTAACAAAGAATGTAATAAAGTATGCCTGGGGTTACCCTGTTTTTTAAAGGTTTACACATGGTGGGAAGCAATACAGAGTAACCTCCTTGGATCAGGGCAAAGAGTTGCTGAAGAGTTTGGGTTTGTATAATGGTGCAAGTTTGAAAGAAGCAGGTGGGAACGGAAGTGAAGCTGGGGCGTCTGGGATGTAATAAACTTGATAAATTGACTATGAGATAATAGAATATAAATTTTGTTAAAACATAGAGGTCTTGCCGGTCAGGCGGAGCACTGCCTTCCCCCCTCCCCTAAGGGTAGACAATGGCCAGAGTGATAGACTTACGGGGATTTGGGGGGGGAAAGAGGTGGGGGTGGGGGGTCTGATTGGGTGGGAGGGAGGGATTTGAAGGGGTTTTATGGTTTTTGTGTTTTTATGTATGTGAATTTGAGTTGCAGAACACATTGGATCGGAAGGAATATCAAAAGGTTGAATATAGATAAGAAAATAAAAATATCAATGCTTAATGTAAAAGGTCTGGGGGCAGTCATGAAAAGGAGGAGAATTGAACAAATGTTAAATAGAGAAGGATCTGATATTATCCTGCTGCAAGAAACACACCATGGGTTCGATGGGGTAAACGAAATACGCATAAAATGGTCAGTTTATTATGAAAAGTCACTGGGGACTTCAAAAAAAAATGGAGTGGCTATTTTGATTTTAAAAAAAGTGGATTTATATTAGAAACTATAAAAAAGGATGATAATGGTAGATATCTTATGATAAAGGGTCAAATTGAAGGCAAAGTGTATACATGAGTCAATGTTTATGCCCCTAATGAGAGACATAGAGAGTTTTATACAGAATTATTTAAAGAAATAGAAGAGTTTAAGGAGAAGTATGTTATCTTAGCTGGGGACTTTAATATGGTTATGGATAATAGATTGGACAGGTCAAACCCCACTAGTGCTGAAAAGAGAAATAATATTACTATATTGAACAAATTGGTAAAAGAAAAAGATTATGTGGATTGTTGGCGTTTACTTAGTGGGGCGAATCCTGGCTTTTCTTATTACTCTCCAGTTCATCATACATACTTTAGGATAGACTATATATTTGTTTCAAAAGAGTTTGCAACTAAGGTTTGTAAAATGGAAACGGGGGTAATAAAGGTAACAGATCACGCATTGCTAAGTTTAGAGTTTACAGTTAGGAAGAACTATAAAGCATTTAGGTGGAAAATGAATACAAAAATATTGAAGTATAATAAAGTGGTAGAAAAAATGCAGAGGGAACTGTCAGAAACTTGGGAAATTAATGAAAAGGAAGGAACGGCAAGGGCAGTTGTTTGGGATACCATGAAGGTGGTAACAAGAGGGATTTGTACTAGAGAAATGTATAATTTAAGGAGGCAACAGCTTGCAGCGCAGGAAAAGTTGGAGGTAGAGATTAAGAATTTGGAGAAAGATTATTGGCAATTTAAAAATAAACATAAATTAATAGAAATACAAGCAAAGAAAAAAGAATTAGAGAACATAAATTTAGAGCAAGTTCACAAAAATCTAATTTATTTGAAAAGGGAGTATTTTGAAAATAGTAATAAAAACTCTAGATTGTTAGCCAGACTCACACAAAAGGAAAAAGCTAGGAATGGGATAGGAATATTGAAAGATAAGCAAGGGAATTATTGTCATATAATGAAGGGTAAAATAAAAATCTTTCAAGAATTTTATCAAGAATTATATAAGGGAAAGGATATCTGAAAAAAGAAGTTGGAAGCTTATATAGAAAAGTATATAAAGAAGGGAATAAAAATAGAACATAAAGAGTTAATGGAGAAGGTAATAACTCAAAGAGAAGTTGAAGAGGTAATTGAGAATTTGAAAGTGGGTAAATCACCTGGGGTAGACGGCTTAGGACCGGAATATTATAAAGTTTTTAAAACGTTTTTAGTACCGAAATTATTGAAGTTGTACAACGCCATATTGGAAGGAGAGAGGACACCAGAATCATGAGAACATTCATTGATAATTTTAATTCCAAAACCAGATAAAGACTTGACTGTCCCTGATTCATATAGACCTATTTCATTAATAAATCAAGATGCTAAAAAAATTTCAACTATTTTAGCAAAACGGTTAAATAAATTTATAGCTGAATATATAGGGGAAGACCAATGTGGATTTGTAGCAGGTAGACAAATGCATTTAGTGGGAAGAGTTTTAAATGTAATACAGGTGATAAAAAAAGTCTAAGATTAAAGCAGGAATTTTGGCACTGGATATTTTTAAGGCTTTCGATTGTGTGAGCTGGCAGGCATTAAAGATAGTTTTAAATAAAATGGGATTTGGAAATAAATTTAAAGCTATAATAGAACAGTTGTACTCTCAAAATGCAGCCGTAGTGGTAGTGAACGACAGAGTTACGGATAAGATATGACTAGCCAGAGGGACAAGACAAGGATGTCCACTCTCGCCGGTCCTGTTTATAATGGTTATGGAATTATTGGCGAATGCAATAAGAGATGATGGGGAGATAGAAGGAATAGGTGGTATTAAAAAAATAAAATTGAATATGTTTGCGGATGATACTTTGCTAACTATTAAAAATCCAATATGGAAGGAATTAAACAGCAATTGAGAGAATTTGAGGAAATTACTGGGTTAAGAATAAATTGGTCCAAATCAGAGATGATGTTATTTAATTATACTAAAAAGGAAGAGAAGGAATGGGAAGGAAAGGGAATAGAAATGAGAGTTAAGGAACAGATTAGATATTTGGGAATTAAAATCACACGAAATTTAGAGAGTTTAGAGAAGGAGAATTTAAATAATTTTAAAAAAGAGATTTTAGTAAAATTGGAAAAATATAAAAGATTAAATTAATCCTGTTTTGGAAGAATAGCATTAATAAAAATGAAGATTTTAGCAAAGATTAATTTTGTGTTCAGGATGTTACTAATAAAAATGTCAGAATCAGAGATAAAAAGTTGGCAAAATATCATAAACAATTATTGTAATGGGGACAAGAAAGTGAGGGTAAATAAGAATAAATGGTACTTAAGTCAAAAAAAGGGAGGATTGGGTCTCCCAAGTATTAACCTATATTATGTAGCTAATAGGTTAAGACATATTGTGGAAGCAATTATAGGAGTGGGAGATTTAGACTGGATGGAAGATAAAACTACAAGTAATATAGAGATGAAGTTGGAAAATGTATTCTTTAGGGAAGGAGGAAAAAAATGGGTTGAAAGTATAGGTAATCCGCTCTTGAGGTTTCACTGGGAAATTTGGAGTAAATATAAAGGGGAGTTGCTCTCGAGCAGCTCCCCTTTATCACCGGTAATAATGCTAAAGAATTTCCCGGAGGAATTAAAGAGTAGATTAAGTAAAGTTTTAATAGAAAAAAATAAAATGAAATTAAGGGAATGGTTAAGAGAAATGAATACAAGAGAGGATTTGGAAGAGGTTTTAAAAGATAAGAAATTAACTTGGTTAAATTATTGGCAATTAGAACAGTGGACCAAAAAGTGAGTAAGAGAAAATGGAGATTGTAGAGAATTGACGAAGTTTGAGGAATTCATAGTTAAAAAAGAAAATGATAAGGGAAAAAGAACAGCATCAAAAAGGGTTAATGAGTGAAATATATAGAATATTGCTGGAGAAAGGGTCGATGGATAGTTCAGGAAAAATGGTTTGGGAGACAGATTTGAATGTACAAATAGGACAACAGAGCTGGGAGGGACTATGGAAACAAAGAGCGTTGAGAAATATGTCAGTAAGAATAAAAGAGAATTACTTTAAAATTATATGGAGGTGGTACCTAACCCCGGTTAGATTAAATAAGATAAATAATCAGCACTCAGCAAATTGTTGGAGAGGATGTGGGGGAAAAGGAACGTATTTACATATGTGGTGGGAATGCAAATATGTACAAAAATTGTGGAAGATGGTGTTTTTGGAGATTGAAGAAATTGTGGGAATGAAGATAGAACGAACACCAAAAGTTGCATTACTGTCACTATTTGAAGATTTAAAATGTAAAAAAGAAATTAAGGAATTAATAACGAATTTGCTGACTGCAGCTAGATTGATTGTAGCTAGGAACTGGAAGATTCAAGGGGATTATTGTATTGAAGAATGGTATAAAGAAGTATGGGATATAGCTATTAATGATAAATTGACTTGTAATATTAAATTGAGAAGAGGTATAGCTAAAACAAATGATTTTGAAGGAATTTGGAAACAGTTCCTAATATTTGTGTTTTCAAAGGGAAGTGGGAAACCACCAGCAGAAGAAAGTATGAGATTTTGGAATCAGGAATGAGATCCCGAGGTGGGGGGCTGCACTTATATGTTAAGTTTGATTATGTTATATAGATATGATATTAATGTTATTCAACATTAAACATGTAGTATGTTGTTTCTTTAATTGTAATGGTGTATGTTTAAGTATTGTAGAAAATAAAAAAATATTTTAAAAAAATGCATGAAAGGTTCATATAATGGGCAAGAATGCATTTTTTTTATGATAATTGCTTGCAAAAAATGTGTACATTAGGCAAGAATGCATACAAAAGGACACATATTAGGAGAAACATCCGAAGGGCTGTGCTAAAGCAGACCCAAGGTCCATCTAGTTCAGCATTCTGTTCAGACAGTGGCCAATCAACGGCTCATGGGAATGCCACAAGCAGGACATGAGTGCAACAGCACCCTACTGCCCATATTCCCCAGCAACTGATGTACATAGGCTTACTGCCTCTGATCCTGATGGTAGCATGTAGCCATCATGACTGGTAGCCTTTCATAGCCTCCCCCTCTCCCTGAAATTTTTCTATTGCCCTGTTAAACCCATCCATGTTAAGAGCCATCACTTGGCAAATTCCATAGGTTAAAAATGTGCTGTGTGAAGAAGCTTTTTCTTTTATCTGCCTCAAATCTTCTACAAAGCAACTTTATGGGATGACCCCCCTGGGTTCTAGTATTGCAAGAAAGGGAGACAAATGTCATCCTATCCAGATTCTCCACACCATGCATAGTCCTGTACACATCTATTCATGTCTCCCTTTACTCACCTTTTCTCTATGCTAAACAATCCCTGACGTTGTAACCTCTCCTTATAGGTGAGTTGTTCTAACTAGGGCTGTGTTCTGCTTCGATCGTAGAAGCAATAGCGGAGTGGCCTGATTCGCCTCTGCCAAAGGTGGAGACGGGTCGGGTCAGGTGAGCTGTGGATCGAGGCGAAGCGGTTCGCCTTGATCCGGAGCTCTGGATGCAGGTAAGTGGGGGGGGAGGGGGACTCACTTGGCGGCGGCGGCACCACCGCAGTCCGTGCAGTGATGGTGACAGAGCCAGGTAAGGGGACAGGGGGTAGGGGGGCTTACCTGTGTCCATTGTGGGCTTCAATTGAGGCTGCGGCCTCGTCTTCCGGCTTCAAGCTGGGGCCTCAATTGAAGCCCGTGATGGACACAAGTAAGGGGGCAGGGGGGAAGTTTGGCTTACCTGGCTCCGCCACCGCCGCCCATGTAGTGACGGCAGCAGAGCCAGGTAAGGGAGCAGGGGGCCTGCTTCCGCTTTGAGGCCTGGCCCTCAGTTGAAGCCCACGCCAGACCATGACCGAGCCAGGTAAGGGAGCGGGGGGGGGGAGTTTAGTTCATCGGCCCCCATTTTGTCCCCCCGTCCACCACGGAGGCAAGTAAGTAGTGATTTTGATCCACCCCCCCAGATCTCGCTCCGTGGAGCGGAGCAGGGGATGGGCGGATCGACCCAAAGCGGTTCGGGGGGGTCCGTGCACAGCCCTAGTTCTAACCCCCTTGATCATTTTAGCTGCCTTCTGCATTTTTTCTAACTCTACAATATCCTTTTTAGAATTATACACGGTATTCTAAGTATGGTCACCCAATAGATGAGTATAAAGGGAGTATGAGCCTTGGCAGTCTTATTTTCATTTCATTTCCTAATGATCTCGAACATGGAGTTGGCCTTTTTCACAGCCGCCGCACACTGGGGCAACATTGTCCATTTGCAATCCACCACAACCCCAAGATGTCTTTCTTGGTCAGTCACTGCCAGCGCATCAGTGCATACATGAAGTCCAGATTCTTTTGCCCCAACAGGCATCAATTTACGTTTTTATGCAAATTATTATGAGTTCTCATGATTTTTTTTTTCTCTCAATATTCGAGATGAACCAAAATTCAAGAGGGGAAAATGAGAAACGGAGAAGAAATTAAAATGGACAGATTCATCCATCCCTAGTGTGGAGGGAAGTGCAAAAGACAGAGAGCCACTGGTGGGGTGTGCATTCATCCACCTTCTGCCTTTGGTAAAAAGGTTTTGAAGGATTTTGCATGGTTTCCAAAACCTCCAAAACTTGTTTGCTGCAGGATAAAAGAAATGTCTGTCCATTGCATAAAACACAAATCTTTCAGACGTCACCCTTACCTCTCTTCAGCCTCAGTTCCTCTACGCTCATTCAGAGTCGCCCACTCTGCTGTGGGTACGTTTTGGACTGCGCATTGTTACAAAGCAGTAATATATTCTTAAGCCCAGTCAGGGTGAGGGCAAGATCATTAGTGTAATGAGGGAGGGAGGGGGAGAAAGAGAGAGCCACATTTGCATTGCTGGTGCATGTGCACTCGCCTTCCATTGCAGAAGAGTTTCACACGGCGATATTCTATTTCTGGTGTTCAGTCATAATTATGCCATTAAGCAATGGTGTTTATTATCTTAAGGTAATGACAGGCATGTCGAAAACAAACAGATCTCAACCGGTTTATTTCAACACAACAGCAATCCTTCTTCTTTGCAACATTCCTCTTTTGGTATCTTTGTCGTTTGGGGGCTGCGCCCATCCCCGCAAGGAGAATGGTTGAGAGAAGAGTGCGAGGCCAAAGGTCTACCTGCAATTGCACCAGCGCCGCTTGATGTTCCCGGTCAGGGCCAGTGACAGGGGCAGGTGACCCGGATGCCAGCCAGGGCCCTGCACTCAGGGGCTGCCCGCCCCTCGCAGGCTCGCTACTCGTTGACGCACGCAGGGGCTGAAGTGAGGGCTGTCCGAGGGATCCACCACAGATTCAAAGGAGTTCAGGGTTCCAGGAATCCGCCCTATGGATTCTGCAGCAGACCGGGTTTTTCCGAGTCCTCCAGATTCCAAATACTTGCTCTATCATGTACTAGCACAAGTTGTGCATTAGCAGCAATCTGCTTCACTGCAAATGTGCACTAATGTGCTTTGCTAATGCCCACTTGTGCAAGGAGGACGAAAGACTCGTACATCTCTAAAACAAAATCGGATTCCATCAACGAGTGGATGATGGAACAAAAAAGATACCTAACGACCCGCGAAACTCAGACGGAACAAACTTAGGAAAATCTGTACATTCCGGGCTGAAACAAAAAGTACAAGCTAGAAATGATGTTTCAAAACTCTTGGATCCAGAACTGTCACTTGAGGCACAGGTGAACTCAGTGGCAAAGAGCACCTTTTATCAGCTCAGGCTGATATACCAGCTGCGCCCTTATCTGGACAGAGATAGCTTAGCTACAGTTATCCATGCTCTGATAACCTCTCGTTTGGATTACTGCAATGCGTTATACGTGGGGCTGCCTTTGAAAACGGTCCGGAAACTTCAACTGGTGCAAAACAGGGCAGCAAGGTTATTAACAGGGACTGGCCGGCGAGATCACATTACGCCAGTCCTTTTACAACTTCACTGGCTGCCAGTCCAGGTCCGGGCCCAATTCAAAGTGCTGGTATTAACATTTAAAGCCCTAAACGGTTTGGGGCCAGGTTATCTGAAGGAACGCCTCCTCCCATATGTACCTACCCGGACCTTAAGATCATCTACAGGGGGCCTTCTCCATGAGCCCCTGCCAAAGGAAGTGAGGCAGGTGGCTACTAGGAGGAGGGCTTTCTCCGCTGTGGCACCCCGGTTGTGGAACGAGCTCCCCAGAGAGGTCCGCTTGGCGCCTACACTGTACTGCTTTCGTCGCCAGCTGAAGACCTTTTTATTCACTCAGTATTTTAACACTTAATTTTAACTTAAATTTAAATTTTACTGTTTTAACTCTGTATTTTAATCCTATATCAACTTTGCTGTGTGGTTTTATCCTGGTTGCGCTTTTTATACTGTATTTCGTAATTGTGTTTTAAACTGTTGGGTGTTTTACTGTGGTTTTAATTTTTGTGAACCGCCCAGAGAGCTTCGGCTATTGGGCGGTATAGAAATGTAATAAATAAATAAATAAATAAATAAATAAAATAAAATAAAGCTGAACTGTGAAAAGCTTAAGAGAAATTTATTTCTGAGGTGATTAATTAATTCAATAATTAAATAAATAAATGCGTTGAACAAGAGGATGTGGTGAAGATGCTCCCCTGTGCTGAATCACCACTTGCTCTTTGCCCTGATTAGTAGCAAACTCTGAATTGATAAGATGATGGTGAGATGACGATGATGACGATGATGAAGAAGTGGAGCCTTCATCCCTCCACCAGACAACTGTTGGCATTGCTGTTGCCACCTCCTTCAAGGAAGGGATCAAATAAGAACTTTTTTTGATGTGGCTGCAAAAAAAGCAAATGCTATTTTGGGCTGCATTAATAGAAGTATAGCTTCCAAATCGTGCAAGGTACTGGTTCCTCTCTATTCGGCCCTGGTTAGGCCTCATCTAGAGTATTGCGTCCAGTTCTGGGCTCCACAATTCAAGAAGGACGCAGACAAGCTGGAGCATGTTCAGAGGAGGGCAACCAGGATGTTCAGGGGTCTGGAAACAAAGCCCTATGAAGAGAGACTGAAAGAACTGGGCATGTTTAGCCTGGAGAAGAGAAGATTGAGGGGAGACATGAGAGCACTCTTCAAATACTTAAAAGGTTGTCACACAGAGGAGGGCCAGGATCTCTTCTCGATCTTCTCAGAGTGCAGGACACGGAATAACGGGCTCAAGTTAAAGGAAGCCAGATTCCAGCTGGACATCAGGAAAAACTTCCTGACTGTTAGAGCAGTATGACAATGGAACTAGTTACCTAGGGAGGTTGTGGGCTCTCCCACACTAGAGGCCTTCAAGAGGCAGCTGGACAACCATCTGTCAGGGATGCTTTAGGGTAGATTCCTGCATTGAGCAGGAGGTTGGACTTGATGGCCTTGTAGGCCCCTTCCAACTCTGCTATTCTATGATTCTATGATTCTATGAATTTAAGCCTGAAGGTATGTCACCGAAGCCCATCTCCATCTTGCTCCCTTGTTCGCTTCTGCCTGCCTCCATTTCCCTCCCCCTTCTTCCGCTTTCCCCCATGTATTGGATTTGAGATTGTAAGCTCCTCAAGGCAGGGACCTAGCGGGGATGGACTGCACTGAGTGGGGGATTGGACTCAATGGCCTTATGGGTCCCTTCCAACTCTACTATTCTATGATTCTATGATAAGAAGAGACCTGCTGGATTAGACCAAGGGTTCATTCCTATACCGCCGCATAGCCAAAGCTCTCTGGGCAATTTGCAACAATAACAGCCACTGATTAGTAGCCACTGATAGGCTTCTCCTCTTCCAGGAATTGGCCCCATTCCCTTTTAAGGCTTACACCCAAATTGGTGGCCATCGCCACATCTTGTGGCACGAGACAGTGGGTGCAGCTGGGATGAAAAGGGAGGAGGGATGGAAGAGGATGCTGTGGAGTTACCCCCCCCGCCCCACCCCTCAGAAGCTGGGGCCCAGTCTTTTAGCCTCAGTGTTTGGAGAGATTCCTTGTGCTAAATGCAGCTCCCAAGTGCAACCACACCTTGATCCTGACTGACACTGGGCTGGATCAGGGGAGGCAGGGATGAAATGTTTCCAAGGAGAGTCTGCATTCAAAAGGCAGGAGAATCATCCAGCCAGTTCCTTCACCTTCCAATTATCTAGATTTCTCTCCATTGCTTATGCAATCAGACTCCTGCCTACCTTGTTTCGGTTACTTTAAGCATGAATCACAGATGCAGCAGGAGGGAATTGATAAACAAGTACAGAAGAGGATTTCAGTTGATTCAGGATAATTTTGCAACAGAGTTTGGAGACCAAAGACTCAAGTTGGTTATACCTAAGACTGCCCTGGAAAAGGAATTAATATTTAAAATATGTCAGGATCAGAAAGCGGGGGGGGGGGACCCACACCAGTATTTTTGTGCACTTGGGGGCTTCCTGGCTTCCTTTCCTGCTGTGATGAAGATCCAGATGATCAGCTACAGCCATGAGGCCATCTAGGTATCAACCAGCCATGTAGGCGTCCCTCCTGGGACAGTGGCTCGGATGCTATTGAAAAGGCTCTTGAGCTATTGCCAGTTTTGGATCACAAGTCTCATTTTGGCCTGGAGAGAAAAGACTTTAGTTTGGACAGAAGATTGGGCTAGAGGGCCTCCTCCTCTTGAGGGTGTGGGGCACATGCACATGCCAGAACAGACCGTTTGATACCGCACAGCATTGCATGGGATACAAGCAGAGGAATCTCAGACAAGAATAACGTAGCTAAAAATCATTTGACACTACGTGGTGGAAAGGGGTGAGCCACGAATAGTCATTTATAATAAGAAGGAAGACCGTGACAGCTTTCTAAGCCTTCAGTGTGCCTTAATCACATCACAAGAGCCAAATGGGTGGAAGCAGAGGAAGAAGAGGCCCTGGAACACAGAAGAGCCCTTTGTACATTGATGGTGCTATAAATAAATAAATAAATAAATAAATAAATAAATAAATAATGTCTTGGAAGGTTCATTGCAAGTTTCTGCATCTGTCTGCAAAGTGGAAACAGGGTAGGCAAAGTAACGGCAGGTTGGCGCAGGAATCTGTAGTCCTGACTAGCCAACTGGCCTGAAAAGGAGAAGTCAGGAAGGGGAATGCTTTAAATTGCGGGGGAGGGTGGGTTGAATAACCCCTTTCAGCCCAAGAGCCAGATTCCGTGTTGGCGTTGAAGGCAATAGGAACAGGGCCAAAATATCAGAAGCCCAGGGGACATCTCTGCCGAGAGCTGTTATTGCCAGTAACTGAGCCTCAGGGGAGGCCTTTCAACCTTTCAGAAGGAGGAAAAAATGGTGCAAAAGCCAGGAAGACACACACACCCAATGATTAGAGGTGGGGGAAGGGGTGGGGCCAGTGAAAGAGGCATGGCCTTCTGGGGAAGCCTGGATGAGACCCCAGTTCTGGCCCTTCTGCCTGGGGTCCTGCAGCCTTGCTTCCTATGCTCAGCAGAGTATTTCTCCAGATGTTTCCTTTTTAAGGACTCGCCAGATGTATGTTAACAAAAGAAAGAGCCCCTGATCCACTTTTGAGCCGGTGTTGCAGGGGAAAAGGAGTCCCCAAGTACCGGCCATGTCATTCCTTCAGCGTTCTTTCTTTGATGACATCAGGGGAGGTTCACAAAACTCCTCTGCATATCCTATGGGCATGTGGAGGAGTCTTAGGGCTGGGTGGGTTACCCAGGACCCCCAGCCATTACCAGAACTGCATGCTGCTTCCCCAATGAGCGTCTAACAGAATGAGTTCTTTGTGCATCAATACCTGTGGGAAAGCCTTTCTCATGGACACCCACTGGAAATGTGTTGGGGGAAAGGCTGTGGGAAATGTTCACCCGTTCAGGGTGAGTCCAGCACTGCCCTCAAGTTGGATCTGGCTTCATGACATCATCAGTTAGCCAAACTGAAGAGGCTCCCTGATGACAGGATCTCATCTCCTTCCTTCTCCAGCCCCTGATTGACTGGGCTCGACTCAGGAAAAAGCCTGGGGCTTGTTTTGTTTTTATTAAATTGCACCAAAGCTGTGGATCAGTGAAAGAAAGAAGTAGCTGTGATTAGACACGTAGCACCCTGCAAAATGAAATGAAAAAGGCCAATAAGGGAGTTTGGGAAACCTTTGCAGCTCCTGAGTCTCTTCTTCTGCTCCCAAATTCCAGCCTGCCTTTGTTATACTCCTCCGTACGCCCATACCACCAGGCGTCTCCTCTGGAGCTGAAACCTGTTGGAGTTTTGCCCCATCAAGCAATAAATATGTTTAAGATTCATTCATTGCTCTACAGAAAAAAAAATAGCTCTCAGGGCAGCATACATCGACAAATAAAATCCATATCCATCAAATCAGAAGCAGCAATTAAACCAATCCGTTTAAAACAGCAGGGACTCAAATAACAGGCATCACAACAAGAAGACCTAAAAAAAAGTTAAAACTACTTCTTAAAACAGTAGCAGGATTACAGAGAGGGTTAAAAGACCTGAGAAAATAAAAGCTTCTTTTTTAAAACACCAAAAAGATAACAAAGTAAGAACATAAGAATGGTCATGCTGGATCAGACCCAAGGTCCATCTAGTCCAGCACTCTGTTCACACAGGGGCCAAACAGCCATCGGCCAGGGACCAACAAAGCAGAACGTGGTCCAACAGCACCCTCCCACCCATGTTCCCCAGCAACTGGTGCACACAGGCTCACTGCCTCGAATACTGGAGATAGCACAGAACCACCAGGGCTAGTAGCCATGGTTAGCTTCGCCTCCAGGAATTTATCCAACCCCCTTTTAAAGCCATCCAAATTGGTGGCCATCACTACATCTTGTGGTAGTGAATTCCATAATTTAACTCTGCGCTGTGTGAAGAAGTCCTTCCTTTTATTTCTCCTGAATCTCCCACCAATCAGGTTCATGGGATGTCCCCACTCGGTTCTAGTATTTTGAGAGAGGGAGAAAAATGTCTCCCTATCCACATTCTCCACACCATGTATAATTTTGCATTATGTCTCCCCTCAGCCTCCTCTTCTCCAAGCTAAACAATCCCAGTTGTTGTAACCTTCCCTCAAAGGGGAGATGCTCCAGCCCCTTAATCATTTTAGTTGCCCTTTTCTGCACTTTTTCCAGCTCTATAATATCCTTTTTTAGGTGACCAGAACTGTACCCAGTATTCTAAGTGTGGTCGCACCATAGATTTGTATAAGAGCAGTATGATACTGGCTGCTTTATTCTCAATTCCTTTTTAAATATACCTAACATGGAGGTTACCTTCTTTACAGCTGCCGCACACTGGGTTGACATTTCCATCAAGCTGTCCACCACAACCCCAAGGCCTCTTTCTTGTTCGGTCCCCGCCAGCTCAGATGCCATCTTGAAGTTGAGTTTTTTTGCCCCAATGTGCATCACCTTACACTTGCTTACATTGAACCTCATCTGCCATTTGGATCCCCACTCTCCCAGCTTTGAGAGATCCCTTTGGTGCTCCTCACAATCCCTTTGTGTTTTAACAACCTCAAATAATTTGTTGTGATCGGCAAACTTGGCTACTTCGCTGCTCACTCCTAATTCCAGATCATTCATGAACAAGTTGAAAAGCATTGGTCCCAATACCGATCCCTGTGGGACCCCACTATTTCCTTCCCTCCATCGAGAGAGTTGACCATTTATTCCTACTCTCTGCTTTCTGTTCTTTAACCCGTTACTGATCCATAAGAGGACCTCTCCTCTTATTCCATGATTGCTAAGTTTGTTCAGGAGTTTTTGGGAGGGGGAACTTTATCAAAAGCCTTTTGGAAGTCCAAGGCCGTAGCTAGACCTAAGGTTTATCCCAGGATCATCCTGGGTTCGTCCCTGCCTGAATGCTGGATTCCCTGTGTGGCACTTAGATGAACAGGTTTGACCCTTGGACAATCCTGGGATAAACCTTAGGTCTAGCTACGGCCCAAGTAAACAATCTCCCCCAGATCACCCCTGTCTACATTTTTGTTGACACTCTCAAAGAATTCTAGTAAATTAGTGAGACAGGACTTGCCTTTGCAGAAGCCATGTTGATTCTTCTTCAGAAGAACTTCTCTTTCTATATGCTTTCTAATTTTGTCTTTAATAACGCTTTCAACCAATTTACCTGGAACAGATGTGGAGCTGGCCTGTAATTTCCGGCAGGCAGACCTCTCCAGGGAAGGGGTTCCATATTGGTGAAGCTGTTACTGAAAATGCCCTCTCTGGAGGCCACTAGTAGCATTTACCAGGGTGGATGGGTGACGTGATGGGCTCCGCCCCGCTTGTGGGCTTCCCAGGGGCATCCAAAGGACCATGGTGAAAGACAGGAGCCTGCACTAGAGAGACCAAGCAGGGCTCTTCATAGGTTATGGTGTTTTTGAATTAATTGCCATCAACAATTAATCTGCCACAGACATCCAAAACAAGGGAGGGGTGTTTCTGGGGAGAAGGCACTTCAGGCTTGCTTCTCTAAGGGACAGATATGCAAATTTCTCAAGTGCCATTTGGAAATCAGTGTGGGGCACAGCCTGCAATTAGGGTACACTCTGCAAGTCAGATAGATGGAAGCTTGGCTGCCTTGGACGGACGGATAGGCAGGCAGATAATAATTATGCCGCAATCCATGGGGCCTCGTTTACAAAGCCTTTGGCCTTAGACTGGTTTAATTAGGCTTCCAGAACTGCAGGAAACCCCTTTTGGAATTAATTACCTACAAACTCCAAGGGGAATGCCAGAAATGTAAGAGCCTGCAGGTCTGACTGTGCCAAGACTTTTGACTGTAATGCATCATGTCATCTAAAGCTTTTACTGGATTTAAACACACACAACTGACCATAGGAACGGCTCCTGTCGCACTCATTGATCTAAATCACCCTTGGCCAAGCTGAGTCCCTCGGCCAGATTTGGGAATAGGGTTCTTCTTCAGAGGACTTGCAACGGACTGGCAACAGCGTTGGAAATAATTCCACTGCAATGAAACCTTTTAAAGCTTAGCCTCAATGGTATCTTATAGGGCTGTGCTCCGCTTCGCTTCAGAACCGCCCAGAGAGCTTCGGCGGTATAAAAATGTAATAAATAAATAAATAAATAAATAAGATCGGAGAAGTGAAGCGAGGCAGCCTGATTCGCCTCCGACAAAGGCGGAGATGGATCGGGTCGGGGGAGCTGCGGATCGAGACAAAGCGGATCGAGATGAAGTGGATCCTTCGCCTCAATCTGGAGCTCCAAAAAAAGGTAAGTGGGGGCTTACCTGGCGCTGCTGCACTCTGTGTGGCGACGGCCGCAGAGCCAGGTAAGGGGCAGGGGGGAGGGCGGCTTACCTGGCTTCGTTACGGTCCGGTGGCAGCTTCAACTGAGGCCGAGGATTCAAACTGGATCCTGGTCTTCCTGTCTGAGTCCTCGGCCTCAGTTGAAGCCGCTGCCAGACCACGATGGAGCCAGGTAAGCTGCCCTCCCCCCTGCCCCTTACCTGGCTCCACCGCCATCACCGCACGGACTGCGAGGGTCAATCCAGTCCAGCAGCTGCCCGACATGAGGATGCCCCTGAAGGAGAGTTGAAATAATGTATTTGGAAAACAGATTTTCAAATTTTGCAATTAAGTTTTCTGTTTTGAAATTGGGCGTCACCATTCAACGCTATGATTTTGGAGTCAAAATGTGACCGTAAATTTTAAAAATCCAACGGTTTGAGGGATTTCTCCTGATTCAGCAAACCTTGTGTTGCCTCCAAGTCAGCTGATATTTCCTTATTGTATGTGTAGCGTTTTTGCTACCTAAGGATTTACACTCGGAACACTGAGTTTGCTCTTTGTATGTAGGATATATACAAAGCAGCACATATTGTGTGGCTAAGCTCTTGGGTGGACATCACACTACAAGTTTCTGAAGGACATTCGACACACGCCACAACTAGGTAACAATCCTTCCCCTAGAAATGCTGGACCCTGAGGGTGTCTGCCCATGCTTGACAGCTTCATCCCACGTACCTGTTTCCCTCGAATTATCCCCTACAGCACTAAGCTGTTGGCGTTGTTGTTGTTGTTGTTGTTGTTGCTAGCTAAAATCACACCCCGGGCGGCAGCGCTCCTAAGATTATTTGCATACAAGGAAAAGGGTTAAGGGGGAGAAATGTAAAAAATCATAAAAAATCAACAGATAACCCAATCTGATTCAAATTTGGTATGCTTAAACCTCTCCTTAATGTCTATTACTGTGCCAATTTCAATGTCTTTATCTTTAAAACTTACGCAGATGCAAGCATTTGTTTAATTTGAAGCTTAAAGGTATCAAATCCTGCTCCTGCGCCCCCAGTGGCTGCTCAGAAAACAACAAATGATTCGCTCCAAAACTAGTAGCAGAATAGGTCGGGTCTTTTGGCTTTATAGCACAATTAAGGCAGGATGCCTGGGAGTACTTCACAATCAAAGCAGATTATAAGATGGAAAACTTCAGAGTCCTTTGCACACAATTCACAGTGATTGCACAGTATAACACTGGTGTGATAAGGCTCTGAAATTCCCCTGGAAGAGATGTTTCACCCAAGGAAAGCCTTGCAAATATCAAGTAAGCAACTTTCAAATGATTTGATATAAGACCCAGACTCTTCCCCAAGCAAACCTGAGCATCTTTCAGAAGCATTGTGACACCTCTTTGTTTGGGAATGATTTTTGGTAGCCAGTGGAGTCAAAGAGGCTAGGTCCCTGCCTTGAGGAGCTTACAATCTCAAATCCAATACATGGGGGAAAGCGGAAGAAGGAGGAGGGAAGTGGAGGCAGGCAGAAGCGAACAAGGGAGCAAGATGGGGATGGGCTTCGGTGACATACCTTCAGGCTTAAATTCATAGAATCATAGAATCATAGAATAGCAGAGTTGGAAGGGGCCTACAAGGCCATCAAGTCCAACCTCCTGCTCAATGCAGGAATCTACCCTAAAGCATCCCTGACAGATGGTTGCCCAGCTGCCTCTTGAAGGCCTCTGGTGTGGGAGAGCCCACAACCTCCCTAGGTAACTAGTTCCATTGTCATACTGCTCTAACAGTCAGGAAGTTTTTCCTGATGTCCAGCTGGAATCTGGCTTCCTTTAACTTGAGCCCGTTATTCCGTGTCCTGCACTCTGAGAAGATCGAGAAGAGATCCTGGCCCTCCTCTGTGTGACAACCTTTTAAGTATTTGAAGAGTGCTCTCATGTCTCCCCTCAATCTTCTCTTCTCCAGGCTAAACATGCCCAGTTCTTTCAGTCTCTCTTCATAGGGCTTTGTTTCCAGACCCCTGAACATCCTGGTTGCCCTCCTCTGAACATGCTCCAGCTTGTCTGCGTCCTTCTTGAATTGTGGAGCCCAGAACTGGACGCAATACTCTAGATGAGGCCTAACCAGGGCCGAATAGAGAGGAACCAGTACCTTGCACGATTTGGAAGCTATACTTCTATTAATGCAGCCCAAAATAGCATTTGCTTTTTTTGCAGCCACATCAAAAAAAGTTCTTATTTGATCCCTTCCTTGAAGGAGGTGGCAACAGCAATGCCAACAGTTGTCTGGTGGAGGGATGAAGGCTCCACTTCTTCATCATCGTCATCATCGTCATCTCACCATCATCTTATCAATTCAGAGTTTGCTACTAATCAGGGCAAAGAGCAAGTGGTGATTCAGCACAGGGGAGCATCTTCACCACATCCGTGTGGTGCACTCTGGGAGGATCGAGAAGAGATCCTGGCCCTCCTCTGTGTGAAATGTCATTTTAAATACTTAAAATTTCAAGCTTTTAAGTATTTGAGGTGTGCTATCATGTCTCTCCTCAATCTTCTCTTCTCCAGGCTAAACATGCCCAGTTCTTTCAGTCTCTCTACATATGGCTTTGTTTCCAGACCACTGATCATCCTGGTTGCCCTCCTCTGAACACGCTCCAGCTTGTCTGCATCCTTCTTGAATTGTGGAGCCCAGAACTGGACGCAATACCCTAGATGAGGCCTAACCAGGGCCAAATAGAGAGGAACCAGGACCTCACGTGATTTGGAAGCTATACTTCTATTAATGCAGCCCAAAATAGCATTTGCCTTTCTTGCAGCCATATCGCACTGTTGGCTCCTATTCAGCTTGTGATCTACAACAATTCCAAGATCCTTCTTGTTTGTAGTATTGCTGAGCCAAGTATCCCCCATCTTGTAACTGTAGCAGGGGCCTCAGGATGGAGGTCTTGTACAAAGGCTTCCCAGAGAAGGTGGGCTTTGGGTGTTAGTACTCCCTTACAGAATCACCTGGAGCCTGGAACTGGAAAGATGGGGCGCATAACACCATCGCTGGTTTGGAGAAGAATGAGGTGGCGATCCTGCACACGAAATCCCATTGACTTCTCCAGCGGAGCTTCGGCAGCAGAACGGTGTGTAGGATTTGCAGCCTAAGGCTGTTACAGCCCAAAGAAACATGTCTGACAGCAGATAAATCCACGACAGCAAAAGTCTTCCTGGAAGCAAAGCCCCACATAGACGGCAGAATGTCAAGCTTTGTTTGCTGGTTAGCAAACACCTTGCAATTAGCGAGAGGGCATTTGCTCCTCTCCAGCTCAGTGGAGTATAAAATGTGTGGGCAGGAATTGTTTGAACACCCCGTGATTGATTTCCCTTTTTCTGCACTGTTGGGTAGCGAGTGATCTAAATCTTACCTTTCATTAACCTGCCTTTCCTCGGCAGGCCTAATGAAGCAAGGGGAAGGGAGTGCGGAGGGAAAACAAAAGACGCCGACGCCAGACCCGGGCTGCCTGGAGAAAGGTCAGAAAGGGAGGGAGGGAAGGAAGGCAGGCAGGCAGGCAGGCAGGCAGGCAGGCTCCCTCCGTGGGGTGAGTCCCACGGCACACGCTCTGGCTCTGGCCAGTGGGGAGGAACTCAATCGTGAGGCTTTTGGTGGGGCTGAGCCAGAGATGAGCCGAGCTTGCTTGCTTGCTTGCTTGCTTGCTTGCTTGCTTTCTTTCTTTCTTTCTTTCTTTCTTTCTTTCTTCCCCCCCCCCTTCTGATTGTTGGGTATCGCTTGATAACAATCCCCTCCTGCCCGCCCACCCCCATCAAATTCCATTACAAAAATATAACCCCTCCATTTCCAGCAAGCATAAAGTTAAGGTACAGCTTCCAAACACCCAGACCACTCATCTACAAATATCGATCGTCTTCTTACAACAACAGCGCATCACTGGCATAATTACAGATGTATATTAAAAGAGAAAAGCAGAAGAGAGAGAGAGAGAGATGAACAGAAGAACGCAAAAGAAAAGGGAAGCGGTTGGAAGCAGGATTACAATTGTGTTTTTCGATAAGAACCTTTCTCTGGCCCTGGATTTTCTGCTCATCCCTGGAGCAGGCAGGAAGATCCATCCATGCAATGCAAGAAACAAAACAAAAAAGTGAACAACGTAAAAACAAACATCCAAAGTCCCTAACAGTAAACCAACATGGCGATTCCCATAGATAACCCATCGGTCCTATAACAGGTGTTGAGGGCAATGGTCAACCAGGATTTCTCTCTCACCCTCCCTCCCTCCCTCCCTCCCTCTCTCTCTCTCTCTCTCTCTCTCTCTCTCTCTCTCTCTCTCTCTTATTGAGTGCCTTTGTGTTCATTGTCTGAGTATATCTCGCCTTCCTCACCCACCCTTAGGAACATGCAGGTCCTTGGTTACATGTGCTGGGGCATAATACATGAGAAAGATGGGCTGAACTCTCATTAAAAATAAATGTTTGCACAAAAACCCTTTACATGTTTTTGTGTGCATACCTTCAAATGCATTCATTTTTGGCAAACAATGTTCCCAGTATAATGCTTTATAATGTTATTCCCACTAATACACACATTTTTGTACACATTTTTATTGGAAAACTCCATTACAAAATTTAGAGAATTTTGGGAACTTGGATGGGAGGGTGCTGTTGCACCCTGTCCTGCTTGTGGGTCCTTGGTTGACAGCTGGTTGGCCCCTGTGTGAACAGAGTGCTGGACTAGATGGACCCTTGGCCTGATCCAGCATCAGGGCTCCTCTTATGTTCTTATGAAGGCTAACTGAGTTTCAGTTTGTGTGCTGGTTCTAATGTGCTCCTTATATCCACATCCTCCACACTTATTATTATTATTATTATTATTATTATTATTTATTTATTTATTTATTATTATTTATTTATTTATATAGCACCATCAATGTACATGGTGCTGTACAGAGTAAAACAGTAAATAGCAAGACCCTGCCGCATAGGCTTACAATCTAATAAAATCATAGTAAAACAATAAGGAGGGGAAGAGAATGCAAACAGGCACAGGGCAGGGTAAGCACTATGCATGGATTTTGGGCACCTCTCTCATGTCTCCCCTTAGCCTCCTTTTTTCCAGGCTAAACAATCCCAGTTGCTGTAACCTTCCATCCTAGGGGAGATGCTCCAGCCCCTTGATCATTTTAGTTGCCCTTTTCTGCACTTTTCCCAGCTCTATAATATCTTCTCTTTTTTCAGTGTAGTGACCGGAACTGTACCCAGTATTCTAAGCATGGTAGCACCATAGTTTTGTACAAAGGCAGTCTGATACTGGCCGTTTTCTTCTCAATTCCATTTCTTATAATGCTTAACATGGAGTTTGTCTTCTTTACAGCGGCCGCACACTCGGTTGATATTTTCATCGAGCTATCCCCCACGACCCCGAGATCTCTTTCTTGCTCAGTCACCAACAGCTCAGATCCCATCAGGTTGTACTTGAAGTGGGGATTTTTATGCCCCAGCATGCATGACTTTACACTTGCTTACACTCAACCACATTTGCCACTTAAGATGCCCGTTCCTCCAGCTTGGAGAGATCAGCATAAACAGGGATGAGGCAAAAGGCAAGGTCTCAATGGCCCCAGTCACAGGGAACAAGTTTCCAAGGCAACACAGTGGGCAGGGAGCAGACGGAAGGAGAGTCAGAGTTCAGTGCAGAAGTTCTCATCCCAGGCATTAGTCAAGGCAGCAGTTGAGTATCAAGCCAAGCTGAAAAGGTCCTCCACTTCCCACAGCCCCACCCCACCCCCGGCTCAGTCCAGCACTCCTTCTGCACTCCTGTCTTTTCAGGCGGCGTCTCTCCCGAGGACTTGGGTGTTTCCCTGTACCTCTGCGGCAGAGTCCTTGTCCTCCGCTGGTCGTCACCCCTGAAGGCTCGGGCGCCTCTTGGTTTCCTGGCAGAGCCTGGGCCTTGCTGGTGGCAAGGGGGCGCAATGGTCATCCACCTCCCCTCTGAGGAGGAGCCGTCCAGCTGGGCCATGACTGGTCCCCCCCTCCCATTCTGGCAATTAGTACAGGTTATATACAGACAGCCCTGCAGAGGGTCTGTGCTGGACCGTGTTCGCTTTATCCCCTCCTCAATACATTCTGTTTCTAAGCATCTATGTTCTGTTCTTTCTGCCATGGACTGAGATCATGAGTCCCCTTATACCAGGGATGGAATGATGAGCCAAAGAGCCTCACCCCATCATCGGCTGTAAATGACCTCCCTTGGGAATGACTTTTTAATTAGGAAATGGAGGAAGGTGTTGTGGTGGGGATGAGCTGAAAAAGCCATCCCAAACTCAACTGCATATTTTGAGCCAATTCTGTCAAAAGAGGCTCCACCAGGGCAGACAGATGCAAAAGGCAATTAACATCTGATTGCAGGATAATTGCTGTATATTTGCTGTAAACGGTCACAGTGGAATTATGTTTATTGAGTGGCACTACACTTACCAAGCCCCAAGCTTGCTGCTTTGCTTCATTTCGCTTCATTTATTGCATTTATATCCTGCGCTACGGCCACAACGGACTTTCAGGATAGTTATTGTTACCCGAAGCAATGACAAAATGACCACAGAAAGACAACCAGGGGTCCAGGACTACTCCGGAAAGGCACTCCAGAAAACAAAACTCTTTACCACCCTTCTACAACTCAACAGGGAACTTGCGCAATGGGTCTTTATAGGGAGGGAATTCCTCAGCACTGGTAACACCACCACTAAAAAGGCCCTGCTCTTTGCCACCTTCCAGGGCGAAGGAAATAAGTACATCTCAGAGAGTTTGCGTAGTGCAGTGGTCAGCATGTCACTCTAGGACTGCAGAGACCGGGGTTCAAATTCCCACTTACTCATGAATAAAAGCCAGAAACCTCCAATTGATTGGCAGTTGGGAGAAAGGGGTGGGGCCATCCGGGGAGTCCTGGAGGACCAGATTGAGACCGCCATGTGTGCTGGATTTGGCCTTGGACCTGAGGATCTGCAACTGGGGCTTAGAGCCCAGCAGAGCCCACTACTAATGCCTGCCTTGCTTGCTCTTTAAAAGCCATCATCGTTGTCATCATCATCATCATCATCATCATCCAGCACTCATCAGGACAGGTAGCAGGATCTGTGAATGCCAGTTTTAATGTCCCACAATCCTCCACTGATATGCTGTGCTAGGAGCACTGGGGGGGAATCAAAGCGATCCACCGGGCCAGGGTTACAGCCAGGGGAGCACTGCGCCAGTGGGCTCCTCAAATCCAGAGCCGGTTCGATTCCATCTTAGATCCTCCCTTCTGGCCGCTTGAGTTGAACGCTTCGCTCGCTAGCTCCGAAGCTCTCAGCCCCATCTTTTGTGATGTCACCAGATATTGAATCTTTCCACTTCCCTTTGTAGCCTGAGGAAGCTAAAACTTTGCTTTCAAAAATAAGAACAAAATTCAGATCCTGGGATGTCAAACAAACGATGTCAGCCATCCGGAGGTCGTGCGGCCTTCCCACGGCCCTCGCCTTTGGCTCCAATTGTGCAGATCAATCCAGCTTCTCCGGGGCTCCGAAAACAGCCCCCGATGCTAATGGACGGTTCCCTCACAGACCCTTTCGCTCTCCACACGCTACTTTTGCTCTTAAGAGCTAATTAGTAGAAAAGCCCAGTTTCTGTCTGTCATTTGGTGTGACAGTATTTAACAGGAGACACAGCTGGATCAAAATGATATATATTTTTAAATGGAAAAAAAAGCAATGGGAGAAAGAATGGTGAATGTGCTTCATCAAGAAGGACTATTTTGTGAAAGGATTTCAAAAGCAGCAAGCTACAAAAGGGCCCCCGTTTGCAAGCTGACCGATGGACTCGAGAAGCAGGACGCCTTGCCTGGGGCCACGCCTGGTTCAGGGGCAGAGAGAGACAGGCCCTCCTGATACACTCCCCTCCCCCATCCTAAACCCCAACGGGTTTAGGATGGGCCACAATGGCCGGGCTGTGTGGCAGAAGGGGAACCGGACCATGGGCAAAGTTGAGCACCCTCAGAAACCTTTAAGGTGACGGGGGGGGGTTTCCCGAAGAGGCCCTGAACCCACCCCCATGTCCCACAGCCCTGAATGGCTCAAGAACCCCAGTCACCTCCAAGGTGTCCGCCAGGGCTCCCCTCTGCCCTTGGTCTGGTTTTCCCCTGTCCCTTCCCAGCCCCGCCACGGTGACCATCCAAGCCCGATTGGCACCCTCCCCTCCTGGACCTCGCTGCACGGATCCCCAGCTGCACAGCACAGGATAGCTGCAAACCAGGCCGACTGAGACTCAGGCAAAAACTTGCTACTCAGCCCAAATGCGACTGGCAGGTCCTGGGCTGCGAAAACTAAGGGCAGGAGGGACAAAGCGGGCTGGCTGAGGCCATGGTGGGCTTATATAGCCCCTTTTGCCCCACCACGGGCCAACCTCTGGGTGGCCCTCCCTCCGCCCTCCCCCCTCCGCCCTCCCCCTTTCTGTCGGTCCATGTAGTCGAAGCCAGGACCCGCTGGGTTGTCGGAGGGGCGGGGGCCGCTTGCTCCGAGAAGGCCCTGATCGTGGTCCTGGCCTGCCCAGCCCTGCTTCAGCGGGGCGCCAGGAGAGGCGGAGGCGGAGGACAAGGCCCCAGCAGCCAGCTGGCACTCGGGTGGCACGCCCTCAGCGGTTGCAGTTCTCACCCCAATGCCCAACGCTGGGGCCCAGGGCGCTCCGACTATGGCCCGCCCGCTGTGGGGCAGCCTGCCGTCCTGGGCGCTGCTGCTTGTCTGGCTAGGCCACCGCCATGGCCGGCTGGGGCTGCTTGCTGCACGGCCTCGGCCAGCACCAAACCTCTGGCCCAACTGGCCATTTGCTGCACGGCCGGTCGCTACTGTCCGTCGGGGTTTTTGTTGCCTCTCTGGAGAAGTGGACGGCCTCCTCCTCGCCCTGCCCTCTCGCGGGGTCCCTCGTGCTGCTGCACCAGCAGTGAAGGGGCCAAGAGGCCTGGCCAACAGGGGGGAGCAGCTCCTAGAGCCCCTTTGGCCCCACCCCAGCCCCCATCTGCACAGGACGACGTGTCCTGACACGGAGCAACGTGGTGTCCTGTGCCCCACAGGCTGCAGCCTCGCATGCCATCTGGGATGGGCAGGGGCAGGGGCAAGGCCTTTTCTGCCCTGAAGGAAGGCGTCAAGGGGGCATGGTGGCAATAATACGATCCTGCGATGGGAAAGAAATCGAGCGGGGGGTTGGACTCGATGGCCTTATAGGCCCCTTCCAACTCTACTTTTCTAGGATTCTAGGATTCTATATAGTTCCTTACATGGCTCGGTACCACAACACCTGATGGGGCGCCTCTCCCAGCATGAACCAACTCATACATCACATTGAGCATCTAAGGCCCCCCTCCAAGGGAGGCAACAAGGGACAGGGCCTCCTCAGTGGTGCCCCCCACCCCAATTATGGAAAGCTCCCCAGACAAGGCGCCAACGCTGCCATCTTTTTCAGCGCCTGGTTAAAAATGCCCTTTGCTCTCAAGCATTTGGCAGCAAACAATGAGTTTTTAAACAAGTCCTGGAGAACATTTGACTGATGGCTTAGAAAATATTTTTACATACAGGTGTGCATGTGTGGGTTTTGTACTTTGTGTAATGTATTTTAATTTTTGTGAATCACCCAAAGAGCTTCGGCTATGGAGCAGTATAGAAATATAGTAAACGAAATAAAATGAAATGAAATATTCAAGTATAGAATTAAAAGCTGAAACAAATACAAAATCGGGGGGGGGGGGAACCCTGTCCATGTTTGGAACTCCTCAAAAGGGGAATGAGACTCATGCTTTTCTCAGCTTTGAAATGTCCACTCCTGTCCCATGATTCACAGAACACTCCAGAAGGCTCTCCCACACTAGAGGCCTTCAAGAGGCTGCTGGAGAACCCTCTGTCAGGGATGCTGTAGGGTGGATTCCTGCATTGAGCAGGGGGTTGGACTCGATGGCCTTGCAGGCCCCTTCCAACTCTGCTGTTCTATGATTCTATAAGATAAACACCTTCAACGTAGAGGCAGAAAAGCTGCACATTTCCTTCGGATCAGTAGCGCTATGAACTTCTCCACCTGGGAGCAGCCCTTGGACATGTTCTTAAAGCTCCATCACACCTTGGAAGAACCGCTGACGAATGCTGGCTACCCTCGCTGCTCCATGGACACTCAGTTGCTTCTTGTTTTCAAACAGGAAGTAAACAAGGAGCACGAGGCCCATTCAGTCGCCCGCTGTGATCGCTGCTTCTCCCACACGCAGCAGGAGAGAGAGCAGCCACCGGACTTTTTCTGGTTTTTCGTGTGGTGCAAGGAAGGCCAGAAGGGGCGGAAGGTGCAAGAGAGGCAGACGACCGTCATGGGAGGGACCTCCGAGTGCCCAGAAATGAGCTTGCAATAAACGCTCCTTGGATGAATCTTTTAGGCTGTAGCTGCTTCCATGAGAGAGCTGTTTCTGGCAATCCACTGGAAGTAGAATTAAAATATAGCACCCTATTATCAGCAATGCCTGCGGAATTGCTGAGCGCCTGGAGTCAGGACAGGGCATGCAGACCGAGCATCTGACGCAGGGCAAGGCTCCTTCCTCGGTCAGTTCCATGGTTCCCGCTGTGAGCAGCCAGCCTGCAAAGAGCTTTGAGGGCCTGACAGACCTCTCCTGCATGCACTGAGGTCTGTGGTGCTCGCACAAGCCGAGTTAATTCATACCTGGGTGGGAGGGTGCGCAAGGTGGATGCACAGTACATGCCTTTAAAAACATCCCATCCCTCTCCCCGCACGCGCGCGCGCACATGCACACACCAAGCTTAAAAATGCAGTGGAGCAGAAACTCACAGATTCTGCAGCTGGAGGGCAATTTATCTTCCTAAATAGATTTCTGCATTTTAAGAGGAAGCAGCACGGTGGGGGGAGGGGGGAGGGGGGGAGGCGCATTTGCAAAAGCACAACATGCTTGATTTATAGAGATAGGAAATGAGCACAGTCGGATGGCAGAAGCAGCACAGCCCCACCCGGGTGGGGGGAGCAGCACATTCTCTGAGCGCTCAGCAGGGAGGCTGAGTGTATTCGTAAAGCCGGAAAGGAACCAGGGTGTCCGTCTCTCTGTCCTCCCCAGCCTGCCCTCTTAACTCTTGTGGGTTGGGGCCATGGGCAGCCACTGCGGAATCCAAATCAGGGGAAGCGTGGGGCGTGGGGCATCTGTGTCCTTTGCTAGGATTTGGGGATCCTCACTGGTGTCTCTCTTCTGTGCTTGAAGGGACCATTGAGCCCTGAGCAGAACGTCAGGCCAGGTTGAGTTCTGTATCCCGATGGTGCTGGACATCACACAAAGACCATACATGGCTTCCGAGCCTGTAAGCCTTAAAAACATAACAGGAGCCCTGAGGCTGGATCAGGCCATGGGTCTATCTAGTCCAGCATTCTGTTCACACAGGGGCCAACCAGGAACCAACAAAGCAGGACGTGGTGCAACAGCACCCTCCCACTCATGTTCCCCAGCAACTGGTGCAAATATGCAACTTGCTACCTGAGACACTGGAAGTGACATATGGCCATCAGCATTAGTAGCCATTGATAGCCTTCTCTTCGAGGAATTTGACCACTCCCCTTTTTAATACCATTCAAATTTGTGGCCATCACTACAATTTGGGGTAGCAAATTCCATAGTTTAACTATGCACTGTATGAAGAAGTCCTTTTATCTATCCTGAATTGTCCACCAATCAGTTTCCTGAACCCCGGCTTCTAGTATTATGCGAGATGGAGAGAAATGTCTCTCTATCCACATCCTTCACCCCATGCATAACTTTGTACACCCCTTACTCTTCTTCTTCCTAAGTGAAATCATCCCAGCTGCTGTGTCCTTCCTTCATAGGGAAGATGCTTCAGCCCTTTGATAATTTTAGTTGCCCTTTTCTGCACTTTCTCTAACTCTATAATGTCCCTTCTCTCCCCCCCCCCACTTTTCTTTTAGATGTGGTGACCAGAACTGGACACAGTATTGTACGAATGGTTGCACCATGGTTTTCAGTCTTGAAAGGGAGCTGAGAAATGCATTCAATGAATAAATATCTGTGCACTGTGCGCGTATGTTGCTTTGTGTATTATGCATTATTGTGCCTGTTTTGCACTTATTGTAAGCTACCTTTGAATGAACTGTATGCAGAAAGGAAGGATATAGTTATAAGGAAGAGGAAGTCATAGTCGGCGGGGGCACAGATCTGATGCCTCCCAATCCACTGCATTTCGATTCTTATTCTGGGCCCCCATGCATAACGTCTGCTATTATCTCTAGACTGGCGATGGTGCGGATGGACTTACAGGGACGCCTTGATGTTTGCCTCTTCCATAAGACTGAAGGCCTTATCAGCCCAGTAACGACTTCTGCAGAGCCTTATGGGGAGCAGAAGGTAAGTTGCTGACAGAGCTCGTGGTTTTGTCGACTCCCACAATGTGCCACGGACACCTCCCCCTTCCTCAGCCTCCATCTTAGAGCCCCAATCCACAACCTGGATTGCAACATGCGCTGCTTTGCAAGCAGCGGCCATTCTTTGAGGTGCTGCTGCTGCTGCTCTCGGGTGAGAATTCCAGGGAAGTGCTGGACGTGCCAGTGACCTAGGGAGGTGGTCGGCTCTCCCGCCCTAGAGGCCTTCAAGAGGCAGCTGGACAGGGATGCTTTAAAGTGGATTCCTGCATTGAGCAGGGGGTTGGACTCGATGGCCTTATAGGCCCCTTCCAACTCTACTATTCCATTATTCTGGAAACAAAGCCCTATGAAGAGAGACTGAAAGAACTGGGCATGTTTTAGCCTGGAGAAGAGAAGATTGAGGGGACACATGAGAGCACTCTTCAAATACTTAAAAGGTTGTCACACAGAGGAGGGCCAGGATCTCTTCTCGATCCTCCCAGAGTGCAGGACACGGAATAACGGGCTCAAGTTAAAGGAAGCCAGATTCCAGCTGGACATCAGGAAAAACTTCCTGACTGTTAGAGCAGTGTGACAATGGAATCAGTTACCTAGGGAGGTCGTGGGCTCTCCCACCCTAGAGGCCTTCAAGAGGCAGCTGGACAAGCATCTGTCTTGGATGCTTTAGGGTGGATTCGTGCATTGAGCAGGGGGTTGGACTCAATGGCCTTGTAGGCCCCTTCCAACCCTGCTAGTCCATGGTTCTATGATTCTAAGTGTGTGAGCCTCTCCTGCCTGGAGCACTTGGCAAGAGCAGCTGGACCCAAGAGTGGCTTCCCTTGTCAGGATAAAACATGGACAGCGAATCGGAAATCAGTGCTCTGTGCAAATTATAATCCAATCAGTGGGAAATGGTGATGCTGATAACAAGCCCCCTCTTCAGCTCGTTGGGAACTAATTCTGCTGGTGCTGATGAGATCAGTGGCTCTAGGATGAAGCACTTCTTTTCCTGGCTGATGGCTGCTTAATGGAGCATCTACGAGACTGGCAGCGAGAACATCAGCCTTTTTACTTGGAAGTAAGCCCCTGGTTTTGAACAAGCATGCTTGCGATTGCCCTGTGAACATGAATCAAAAAGGATATCCCTGCTTTGGATCTCGCATCACCCATGAACTCTCTGGATGTGGCCTCGGTCTCTTAGCCTAGAATCACAGAATCCTAGAAGAGTAGAGTTGGAAGGGGCCTATAAGGCCACCCCCGTCTTAATGAAGGGATCCACCCTAAAGCATCCCTGACAGGTGGTTGTCCAGCTGCCTCTTGAAGGCCTCTAGTGTGGGAGAGCCCACCACCTCCCTAGGTAACTGATTCCATTGTCATACTGCTCTAACGGTCAGGAAGTTTTTCCTGATGTACAGCCGGAATCTGGCTTCCTGTAACTTGAACTCATTATCCCGTGTCCTGCACTCTGCGAGGACCGAGAAGAGATCCTCACTCCTCTCCCGCCATCTTGACTATGGAAAGAAAGATGGGTGGGGAACACAGCAGCTTTATTACAAATGCAAGACATCATCACACAGACACACAGACACCACCACTGCTGTTAAAATTCTGTGAATGAGACCAGGTGATTGCATGACAAAAAACTTGTCTGGAAGCCACCGGCCTAAATTTAGATGGTGAACTACTCTCTGGTAAACAGAAGGCTCTGCAGGTTTGCGCACCTGAGCCTGCTGCGTTCCCCCTCCCCGCCTGCCGCTCCAGCCTTCTGCAATCAAGGGGGCTTGGCCGACCACCACTGTTTGCCTCCTGGCAACCCGTCTTTTGCCTTCGCCAAAGTTAAGTGCTCGCTTGCATTGGCATCCGTGCCTCTAAATCATTGCGCAAGCGATCAGCGCTGGCACCCGTGCCGGGAATGAACAACCTGTCTCTATTGTCTCCCATCTCTGAATGATGTTGCAGCTTGAAAGGGGAGTTAATTTCTAAGCAGAATTATGACAATTGCCTCCAGCCGTAAAACGCTTTCCCGTAATTACCTGGGAGTAAATCATTCTGCCTTTCGACAGGAGCATCTTTGGGAGTGAGAGCTGGCCGACCGCGTTGCTGCCGCACTTGGCTTTGGCGCAGCCGTGCTTCAAGATGGAGCATTAGTGCACAGGCTTTGTACCTGGACATTTTGGACACGGGAAATGGACCTTCGATGCCGCCACCGCCACCACACCACCGCCCCCCCAGTTTTAGGGCATCTTTTCTTTTGCTGTATGATCCCTGCCCATCGTGTCACAATGATGTCATCTTACTAGCACTCAGATTTGGCTGTGAAATAACGTCACGGAAAGCTCCATCACACCTGCCCTTTTGCCCTCGTATTATCCCCCTTCGTTCCCATAGCGTGTGAAGCCCTGATCACTTACACCTGTGCGCTCTTAGGGTTCATGCATCTTTACTCCTCTCCTCCCCTGCGCACCTGCGAATCGGCTATTGCATCCACCCGCTCTTCCCGCCAACGGGTCACTCCAGTACCCTGGAATCCCTGACTGCCCCTGGAGCCACCCTCCCCATGCAGAACACCTGTGGGGACTTGCTTGAGCCCCAGCACCTCCTGAAAATTTGACAGGCTGAAGGTGTGTGCAGGGGAAGCTCCAGGAAAGCTTTATGGGAGCCATGAGTCAATGTTCCCGGTTGCCTTTTTATGGTTTGGAGGGAGGCGATAAATCCGGGTCCAGGAGGGCCGTGCAGTTCCACAATGGGAGCAAGGCTTTTGCTTAGTGCTGGGACATTCCCCACCCCCACCCCAAACACACACACACACATTTCACAGTCCCATGCATCAACCATGAAATTACTAATCCATTTTGCTTATTTTCAGACTGAGGCAAAGTTTAGGATGGAGGGGGATTCAGTTGCCCCCCCCACTCCTTCCACTTTTTCAATGACAGCTGCCACTTCGTTATTTCCAGAATGTGCCTTGTTATGACATCGTGTCATTCTGAGAAGCATTTGGGGGATAAACAAAACAAAATTGTGGCCACCAGCTGAGGAGCCTTCACAGCTCTGCCCCCCTCCACCCTTCGTTCACCCTTCATTCACTGCCCGTCCTGCCCTAAGGCATCAGCTGAAAGTTAAACTTTTCACATTTTCGGCTCAGCGTTGGTTATAACTTACAACATATTATGAGAAGGTAACGTTTCGGTATTTTGGACCTTATATGAGTTACTGGGTGAACATTTTATAAGCACGCAATTAGTAAAAAGGATCCAACTGAAAGAGGGGAGGAGGAAAGGAAGCAGAAAGGCAGAGGACACGGTGTCAGGAGTGAGAGGAGGAGGAGGAGGAGGAGAGCTGTCTTTCCTAAGCTACACACAAAAAATAATAATAATAATAATAATAATAATAATAATAATAATAATAATAATAATGCACACTAGTTCTTTGTTTTTTCCACAGTGCACCAGTCAATATAACCACCACGTCCTCTTTTTTTCAATGTGCTGGAAGGCCCTGTCGGAGGGAGATAAATGTCTGAGCATCGTACTGGTGAGGTACTGGTTCCTCTCTATTCGGCCCTGGTTAGGCCTCATCTAGAGTATTGTGTCCAGTTCTGGGCTCCACAATTCAAGAAGGACGCAGACAAGCTGGAGCGTGTTCAGAGGAGGGCAACCAGGATGATCAGGGGTCTGGAAACAAAGCCCTATGAGAGGCTAAAAGAACTGGCGAGATCACATTACGCCAGTCCTTTTACAACTTCATTGGCTGTCAGTCCAGGTGCGGGCCCAATTCAAAGTGCTGGTATTGACATTTAAAGCCCTAAACGGTTTGCGGCCAGGTTAGTTGAAGGAACGCCTCCTCCCATATGTACCTGCCCGGACCTTAAGATCATCTACAGGGGCCCTTCTCCGTGAGCCCCTGCCAAAGGAAGTGAGGCAGGTGGCTACTAGGAGCAGGGCTTTCTCCGCTGTGGCACCCCGGTTGTGGAATGAGCTCCCCAGAGAGGTCCGCCTGGCGCCTACACTGTACTCCTTTTGTCGCCAGCTGAAGACCTTTTTATTCTCTCAGTATTTTAACATTTAATTTTAACTTAAATTTAAATCTTACTGTTTTAACTCTGTATTTTAATCTTATATCAATTTTGCTGCGTGGTTTTATCCTGGTTGTGCTTTTTATATTGTATTTTGTATTTGTGCTTTTAACCTGTTAGTTGTTTTATTATGGTTTTAATTTTTGTGAACCGCCCAGAGAGCTTCAGCTATTGGGCGGTATAAAAATGTAATAAATAAATAAATAAGAACTGGGCATGTTTAGTCTGGAGAAGAGAAGATTGAGGGGAGACATGATAGCACTCTTCAAATACTTGAAAGGTTGTCACACAGAGGAGGGCCAGGATCTCTTCTCGATCCTCCCAGAATGCAGGACACTTAATAACAGGCTCAGTTACTGGAAGCCAGATTCTGGCTGGACATCAGGAAAAACTTCCTGACTGTTAGAGCAGTACGACAATGTAATCAGTTACCTAGGGAGGTGGTGGGCTCTCCCACACTAGAGGCCTTCAAGAGGCAGCTGGACAACCATCCGTCAGGGATGCTTTAGGGTGGATTCCTGCATTGAGCAGGGGGTTGGACTCGATGGCCTTGTAGGCCCCTTCCAACTCTACTATTCTATGATTCTATGATCGTCATGCATGAAAATGCTTGGTGTTGCTCTTGGAAAGGGAAGGTCAGTAGGGAAGCCACATTGCATCAAGCGTGCAAGAGGCCGTTGCTACCCCAGCTGCTCACTGGCCGCATTTGCCTTGGAGTTCCCTTGTAAATATTTCAGAGTGTTTGAGGGCATCAAATATTGATGCTGCCTCATACTGGCTTCCTGCACAATCTGCTAAAAGGGGCAGAGGGGAACGTGGCCATGTGTGTAGCTATGGCATGCTTGAACATGCCCTTAACGCGCTGTTGCAAGAAGCCCATGGCATCTGGGCACTGCTCCAGGGCATGCGACCCATCCGTTCTGATGCTCTGGCCGCTTTCTTGGAATGCGAGTCAACAGAGATCGTGCTGCATTCTTACTTAGGCTGTGTGTGGCCTGGAGCAGAGGGAAGGAGAAGGATGCGGAAGCGGTATGGCAGCAGGTCCAGGGCTCGGCTACTGCCGTGGGCTGATGTCAAGTGACACATTACTCCAAGGAGATTCTGGAAGAACCCAGCTGTAGATGTTGGATGTCAAGGGTACTAGTGGACGTAGTCAGGCTCTGCTAGGGATTGGAGTTCCCCAACACTAGCAATTAAGCCTTAAGCAATAAAACCTGCTAAAACAATGCTTGGGGCCAGAAGTCCCTGTTGAAAAGGAAGCATGGAGAGAGGACATCAGAACATCAGAAGAGCCCTGAGGCTGAATCAGAACAAGGGTCCCTCTAGTCCAGCACTCTGTTCACACAGCAGCCAACCAGCCATTAGCCAGGGACCAACAAAGCAGGACATGGTGCAACTGCACCCTCCCACCCATGTTCTCCAGCCGCTGGTGCACATAGGCTTACTGCCTCGGACACTGGAGGTAGCACACAACCATCAGGGTTAGTAGCCATTGATAGCCTTCTCATCCTGGAATTTATCCAACCCCCTTTTAAAGCCACCCAAATTGGTGGCCATTACTATATCTTGTGGTAGTGAATTCCATAATTTAACTATGCACTGTGTGAAGAATTACTTTTATTTCTCCTGCGTCTCCCACCCATCAGCTTCATGGGATATGACCCCGTTGGGTTCTAGTATTTTGAGAGAGAGATCCACATTCTCCACACCATTTTATACACCTCTGTCATGTCTCCCTTCAGCCTCCTTTTTTCCAAGCTAAACAATCCCAGCTGTCATAACCTTCCCTTATAGGGGAGATGCTCCAGCCCCTTGATGATTTTAGTTGTCCTTTTCTGCCTTTTTTCCAGCTCTATAATATCCTTTTTCAGATGTGGTGACCAGAACTGTACACAGTATTCTTAAGTGTGGTCGCACCATAGATTTGCATAAAGGCAGTGTGATACTGGCTGTTTTATTCTCAATTCCTTTTCTTATAATGCCTAACATGGAGTTTGCCTTCTTTACTGCGGCCACACACAGGACATTGTCAGTGGGATCTCAGAGGTCTGGGCCAAGTGGATCATCCTGCTGGGTCACGTTTGCAGAGTCCAAGATCCCTTTTCCAATAAGAGCCAATGAGGAGATGGTGATGATGATGATGAAAATGATATACTTGTTTCTTACCCATCTCTCCCTTTGGATCGAGGTGGGGAACAACATTGAATACAAAAATACTATAAAATACAGTAAATGCATAAAACTGAATAAAAACATATAACTAATACATCATTAAAATAACAGCCAAGCCACAAGCAAGTTTGAAAGTGCTGAACCACCCATAGAAGTTTTATTACTTAGCATAGCATGCAGGGGATGCATCCCTGAATGAATACATGCATACATATTGTTATAGGCCCCTTCCAACTCTACTCTTAGAATCATAGAATAGCAGAGTTGGAAGGGGCCTACAAGGCCATTGAGTCCAACCCCCTGCTCAATGCAGGAATCCACCTGACAGATGCCTGTCCAGCTGCCTCTTGAATGACTCTAGTGTGGGAGAGCCCACAACCTCCCTAGGTAACTGATTCCATTGTCGTACTGCTCTAACAGTCAGGAAGTTTTTCCTGATGTCCAGCTGGAATCTGGCTTCTATGATTCTATTCTGCCAGGGATGCTTTAAGGTGGATTCTTGCATTGAGCAGGGGGTTAGACTCAATAGCCTTAGAGACCCCTTCCAACTCTTCTATTCTAGGATTCTGTGATTCTATGTTTGTCCTCAGTATATGGCATTCGTGCTATACCACCTGCTGGTTCCCTGTAGCTGCCATCAAGGCCGATAGCTGCTCCTGATAGCCCTCCCCTCCTCCGTGTCTCCCACTCTTCCTCCTTCTCCTCCTGCAATTTGTCTCATCTCTTTTAAGCTTGTGACCAGATCCTGAGACAGTAAATAAGTTTATTGTCTGTTGGGTAAAGAAGGACTTCATTTCATCTCTGCTGAATCTATTTCCTTCCAGTCCAGCCCGTAGGTGTTGCAGATTCTCAGACATTCCCAGAACGGCGATCCGGATCTTGTCCGCTTTCTCATAGGCACATGCTGTCGCCATCCAAGTGCAAAACAGCATTCTTTTAAAGCAGCAGCAGCAGCACACTATGAAATGGATCCCATCACATTTTAGGAGAGAAAAAAAACCAATTCAAGCTTATCCCACAAAATTATCTCAAAAAAATATTTTAAACCCCTCCAAATTTCGCTTCTGCTCTGCAAACAGCTGCGTTTCGGGGATGCTCTGTCAGCAGGTTGGGATAACAAACGCCTGCTTTTCCTCGGATAGTCCTACATTATCGCCTGTCTTTTCGCATTGTTTAGAATACGAGGTAATGGGTGAAATCAGTGAATATTTCTTTCAGAGACGGGGATTCTTTTCCCGTCACATAATATACTTGCTAGACTCTCATTAGGCAGAGATTTGTATATCCGTAAATTAAATTTAGACACCAGGCCAGAGCTGTTCCCTTCCTGATTACCCATTTGTGTACAACAATAACCATTAATCTCTCTCTCCCTTTCATTACGACGTCTGCTATTTTTAGCCTGCTCCTTCCTGAGGCTGGACCTGTCAAGAGGAGATGCAGCCCCCCCTCCCTCTCCCTCTCCCTCTCTCTTTTCTGGAGAACCTCAGAGCACAGCTGGCTCCTCCTTTGGACTCACCATTCACACTCACTCCGTTCTACCTCTACAGCTGCAGCTCCTTCATGGTTGCCCTGCATTGGCATCTCATTTGTAGGATGTGGCACAGCAGCTTTCCCCTGTCAATTAACAGCATCTCCTTGCACTCCCAAGTCCTGAAGAAGGTCTCTTGATTGTACACATGCCTATAAATTGCTGGTTCCTTAACACTTGAACAACCTTAACATTATGCTTCTGTTTTCTTAGTAAAACGGGCAATATGCTCTCTGGAGATCCTGGTGGCCCACGAGGGCTCCTTAATTCTCAGATCCTCCTCCCTTCCCCGTATCTATTGTCCTGCACGCTCCCCAATTCTCTGAGTAATGGAAAGGACGCGGTACTTGCCTGCCAGGTCCAGTTTCCTTGGGATGGAAGTCACAGGAGGCCCCTGGAGCTGTGTACTCACATCGGAGCCTGCCAGGCTTTCAGATCTTCAATGGAGGCCCTTCTTTCTGCCACACCACTAATGGAGGCACAATGGTGCCTCCACCATTGGTGGAGACATGAGAGAGAGGGCCTTCTCAGAGGCGGCTCACTAGTTCTGGAACTCCTGGCCCAGGGAGTCTTGTTTGGCTCCCTCTCTGTTGCCCTTCCTCCAGCAGGTAAAAGCATTTTTGTTCGAGCAAGTCATTGGCATAGAAGCAGATCTGCTGCTGAAGGAGGTCCTAGGCAGGATCTACACTACTGCTTTAAAGCACTTTATAAGAGTTTTGACAACTGTTGGGGCCCAGGACACAGAGTTCCAGATACCGTTTTCAAAAACATTATAACACGCTTTAAAGCAGTGGTGTAGATCCGGCCATTGGTTGGGTGTTCATTCAAGGTTCATTCCCAGCTGGTGAAGAGCCCGTAAGAGCTCCCTCCCTCACTGGTATAGGCAGGCACGTTTCTGGCACCAACTCTTCTGCTTCAGAATCTGATTCTGATGGATCACCTGAAACTCCTTCCCCCAACCTAAGGGGAGCATGGCTAGACATGACAGAGTGCAGAACATGGGATAATGTGCTCACGTTACAGGAAGCCAGGTTCCGGCTGGACATTAGGAAAAAACTTCCTAACTGTCAGAGCAGTATGATAACGGAACCAGTTACCTAGGGAGGTGGTGGGCTCTCCCACACTAGAGGCCTTCAAGAGGCAGCTGGACAACCCTCTGTCAAGGATGCTTTAAGATGGATTCCTGCATTGAGCAGGGAGTGGGACTCGATGGCCTTGTCGGCCCCTTCCAACTCTACTATTCTTTGATTCTAGGAGTGAACCTGGAGAAGGCGTGTACCTAGCCTCCCTTGGCGGGGAGTTCTACAGCCTGGGTGCAGCCACTGAAAAGGCCCTCTCTCTGGTCACCACCAAACACACCTCCAAGATGGTGGAATCAAAAGATGGGCCTTTCCAGAACAGCTTAACAATTGGGCAGGCAGATAATATGGGAGAAGGCCATATTTCAGGTAGCCTGGTCCCAAGCCATGTAGGGCTTTTTAGGTCATAACCAGCACTCTGAATTGTGCCCCCAAACAGACCAATAACCAGTGACGCTGCTATAACAAGGAAGACGCATGCCCCCTGTAACCAGCCCCATGCCACAGTCTGGCCACAGCAATCTGGACCAGCTGAAGTTTCTGGACAGTTTTCGAAGGCAGCCCCACATAGAGCGCTGTTACAGTATAATTAAGCCATGTGCAACTGTGGCCAGATTAAACATTCATAGGAACAGGTGGAGTTGGTGCACTAGCCTTAGCTGTGCAAATGCAGTCCTATCCACTCCCGAGACCTGGGCATCCAGGATCAAGGCCCTAGTCCAGAAGGTTCTACAAGGGCGAGAGACTTGCTTTTTTGAAATGAAAGCTGGTGAACTGGAGATAATGGCCCAGCCAGGGAGAGGGCGTCCACTGCCTTCCCTTCCTGCAGACACTTATGTGCTCATGGTAGAACTAGACCTCTCTGGACCTAGCATTGAGCACCTTGATGATATCACCCTTGCTAGCAGATTTGTAAAACCATGGGTTCCTTGTGCATGCACAGACAGCTCTCTCTCTCTCTCTCTCTCTCTCTCTCTCTCTCTCTCTCTCTCTCTCTCTCCACATACACATACACATACACATACACACATACATACACACACACACACACACACACACACACACACACACACACTGCCTCCAGAACTAAAAGCACAGAGAATGTCTCTTGCACATCTTCTGGTTTATGTGAAGTCATTTGTAATAGTGAGAGGACTAGCCCAAGGGAACCTTTCTGTTAGTTTAATTAAGCAGAGAGTATAATGGTATGATTAATTAAGAACTCTTTTGTGTGGCAAAAGAATATCTGGGACCAATCTTGCTGATGATTTAAGGCCTTAACTTGTGAGGAATCAAAATGCACAGTGGCTCTTCGTACACCTAGGTGAAAACCACTGAATGTGATGCCCCCGGGCTCTAGGACAAAGCTCACCCCAGTGACCGTGAGCCCCACAGTGACTTCTCATCTAACCCACCTGAAAGGGTTGTTGTGAGGGTAAAACGGGGGATGGGCCATGTGAGGTGCTTCTTGGAGGTGAGGTGTAAACATAATCAAGCAATAACGCACATTATTAGCTACCTTCAATTAACTGTATCATTACAGAAAAGGCGATTGAGGGGAAGTATGATAGGGGTGTACCATATTACTCATAGTGTGGAGAAAGCACATAGGAGACATTTTTCTCCCTCTTCCGTAGTACTAGAACCCAATGGGAGATTAGTGGGAGATTCTGGACAGCTGAAAGAAGGACTTCGGCTATGAGGCGGTATAGAAATGCAATAAATAAATAAATAAATAAATAAAATATTTCACGCGGTGCATAGTTAAACTATGGATGCTAGGCATCCTCAGCAGCTCTTTGCGTCCTTCAATTCTCTTCTGAAGCCTAATCCGCCATCTCTCCCCGCCTCTCTGTCTGCTAATAACTTTGCCTCTTTTTTCAATGCTAAAATCCAAACTATCCGCTCTGATCTGGCCAGCTCTGCTCCTCTTCCAGTTCCTGTTCCTCATCTGTCAGCTCCTCCTGCAAATTTCTCTGCGTTTTCTTCGGTCTCTGCCGATGAACTGTCTACAATACTGCGCTCTTCGAAGCCTTCCAATTGTTCTCGTGATCCGATTCCTTCTCGCGTCTTTATTAATCTTATTCCTGCTATCCTCCCTTCCTTGCTACATATTATTAATCTTTCTCTGTCCTCTGGTTCATTTCCTTCTGCTTTTAAACATGCTACAGTCTCTCCCATTCTCAAGAAACCTACTCTTGATAGGCTATCTCTATCTAACTACCGACCTGTCTCTTTGTTGCCGTTTGTTTCAAAGATCCTGGAGTGTGCGGTCTACTCTCGCTGTCTTGACTTTCTTTCTAGTAACTCTGCTTTGGATCCATTTCAATCTGGATTCCGTCCTCTGCATTCCACTGAAACAGCCCTTACTAAGATCACCAATGATCTCCTTACTGCCAAGTCTAAAGACCATTATTCCGTTCTTATTCTCCTTGATCTAACTGCAGCCTTTGACACGGTTGATCGTGATCTTCTCTTAGATTCCCTTCACGACCTTGGATTTTGTGGCTCTGTCTATAACTGGTTTGCCTCCTATCTAGCGGGTCGCTCTTTCAGCGTGTTGACTAATGGCAGCTCGTCTTCCTCCTTTCCCCTTTCAGTAGGGGTTCCGCAAGGCTCGGTGCTTGGCCCGTTGTTGTTTTCCTTATACATGTTGCCCTTGGGCAAGCTTATTCAATCTCATGGCCTCCAATATCATCTGTACGCCGATGATACACAACTATATCTGTCATCTCCGGAACTTTCTCCTGATGTTCACGATCGTATCTCGGCATGTCTTTCAGATATCTCAGCTTGGCTGCTTCATCGTCGCTTGAAACTTAACATGGCAAAGACTGAATTGCTTGTTTTTCCTCCTAAACCTTCTCCTCATCTCTCATTCTCTCTTACTGTCAATGATGTTACGCTTACTCCGGTCAAGGAAGCTCGTAGCCTTGGCTTTATCTTTGACTCCTCACTCTCCTTTATTCCTCATATTGAGGCAGTAGCTAAATCTTGTCGATTTTTCCTGTATAATATTGCCAGGATTCGATCATTTTTGTCTGTCTCTTCTGCCTCTTCTTGTTCATGCGCTGGTTATTTCATGGTTGGACTACTGCGACCTTCTTCTCTCTGGCCTTCCTTCTTCTCACATCAGTCCGTTGGCTTCTGTTCACCACTCTGCTGCAAAGATTATCTTCTTGGCTCGCCGCTCCGACCATGTTACTCCGCTTCTGAAATCTCTTCATTGGCTCCCAATTCACTTCAGAATCCAATATAAACTTCTCCTGTTAACCTTCAAAGCTTTTCACGGTCTAGCTCCTTCCTATCTCTCCTCTCTCATCTCACACTATTGCCCCGCTCGTGCTCTTCGCTCCTCTGATGCCATGTTTCTCGCCTGCCCAAGGGCCTCTACTTCCCTTGCTCGGCTTCTTCCATTTTCGTCTGCTGCCCCTTACGCCTGGAACGCTCTTCCAGAACATTTGAGAACTACAAGTTCAACTGCAGCTTTTAAAGCTCAACTAAAAACTTTTCTTTTTCCTAAAGCTTTTAAAACTTGATGTTGTGCAGACCTCTACTGTTACTTTCTACTGTTAGTTTTACCCTACCCTGTGCCTGCTTACCCTACCCTGTACCTGTTTGCATTCTCTTCCCCTCCTTATTGTTTTACTATGATTTTATTAGATTGTAAGCCTATGCGGCAGGGTCTTGCTATTTACTGTTTTACTCTGTATTATTATTATTATTTATTTATATAGCACCATCAATGTACATGGTGCTGTACAGCACCATGTACATTGATGGTGCTATATAAATAAATAAATAAATAAATAAATAAATAATAATAATATGGAATTCATTCCCACAAGATGTAGTGATGGCCACAAATTTGGATGGCTTTAAAAGGTGATTAAACAAATCCCTGGAGGAGAAGGCTATCAATGGCTACTAGGGCTGATGGCTATATGTTATCTCCAGAGGCAGTATGCCTCAGTGCACCAGTTGCTGGGGAACATGGGCAGGAAGGTGCTGTTGCTTGTGGGCCCCTGGTTGACAGCAGGTTGGCCACTGTGTGAACAGACTGGTGGACTAGATGGACCCTGGGTCTGATCCAGCATCAGGGTTCTTCTCATGTTTTCATGTCCTTATGTAATCCACATAACATATTTGTAGGGTATTCAGGTCTTTCAGGAAATGTGGATTGCTTATTTTCAAAGTTTAACTAGGGATAAGCAAACGTTTCTTATTGCATTCCTCTGCTTTTGCTGTGTACTCATTTTCATTCTCATGCTGGAGCTCTGGTCCTGCCCTTCCTGGAAGGATACCGAATTAGCGACACCATGTTTTCTCCACAACATCCGTATGAAGTAGATTAGCCAAGGCTGCCTCAGGAGCTTCGTGAGTGATCGGGGAAGTCACCCAGTTCACGACCAGCCCACGGCACCACCCAGTAACTCAAGATCGCTGCAAGGGCAGCCGCTGTTGCTGATGATCAGGAACCGAGTGGCCCAAAGACCTTCGGACTCCCCTTTCTTAGGGAACGGAGCCATCCATGAGGCCTTCTGAGTGAGTGGGATGCTTGTGGCTCTTAGGGAGGGGCACGTGTTTTGCATGCAGGAGGTCTCAGCTTCAATGCCTAGCATGTCAAGGTAGGCCTGGGCAAAGACTCCCGTTGGGAAGCCGTGACAGCCACTTCCCAAGACCACTCTTGGCCATAGAAGAACGAGGCTCGTGCCCTTAGCAAAGATGGTCTCTGAGGGAAGGCAAGCAGCTGAGATGAACATGACACACATGGAGGCGAAATATCCTCAGAAGGGAAAACGGAACTGAGGAATGAGCAAGGCAGGCAGGAGGGAACTTTTCCAGTGATTTGTGCGTGACATGAGTGATGTTCACCTTTTTCTTTGGTGACACATGAGGCCATAAAGAGGGATGCACTTTAAAACACTGAGTATTATGTTGGGGTGTATTTCACTGGGCTGTTCAGTTGTGTCATCCGATAGTGTAAATTAAATCTCCATAAACCCACTAAGCAGATCTGTGCATCATTGAAAGCAGACAGAAAGAATGAATTATCCTACACAGCAGGGCATCACTCTCCCACTTTATTACATTATAACGTCCCCCCGATTGAATTACGGCAGCGCAGACGTCTCTCTGCCCCCGTGCTCACCCGTGCTTAATGCATGAGGCACATCTGCTCCGGCTCAACCGGCTGCAAGCATTTCCCGGGGGCCTTTCCCCGGCACTCCTGAGCCCTCGCTCACCTCTCCCGCAGCTCCACCATCCGTGGGCCAAAGGAGCCCGGAGGGACCTGGGTCGTGGCAATCCATGGCGACCGGGCGCTGTGCAAGTTGCTGGTCCTGCGTTCATTCCTTGGACAGCAGCAGGACAGGTCCAGGTCTTGGTGAGCTCCTGCCCAAAGACGCCCCAAAAGAGGAAGCGGGGGTTGGGATTCTTGGCCTGACTTGGCATAGGCCCCACCATCATGGGTATGCACCGAAATTTAGCTTGGGGGAAGGAGGGGACTTTTTGCCATCTAAAAAGAAATCTCACGGAAGAGGGGGTCAACTCTTGGTCCTCTTTTATCCCTGGAATAAGCGGATCAGAGCTGCCATCAAAATTAGTTGAGGGGTGAGCTAAGGGTAGCATTGTGGAATCTCAGGAGGCCTTCAAGCACAGCTCAGGCAAATACTCGGTTGGTCATTAGATGGAGAACACAGGAGAGATGGCTGGATGATCTCTCAGGATCCCTTCCAGCCTTTAGCCCAAAGGTGCCCGCCCTTTGAGGGGCGTGTGGGCAGGTTTCCTCTCCAGCGAAGATCCTGGACTTGGCATCCTGCCGCTGGCAGAGGGTTGCGTGTAACCTCCCCCGAGGTCCCGCCAAGGGCAGTCAATGGTGCTCTGGTGCTTCAAGAGATGGAGGAACGCTCCCCTCCGAGATCCCGGCTTTCAGCTGACTCGGAATATTGAGGGGGCGTGAGGCGCACTCCTGCCGCACGCTTGGCCTTTCCACAGAGCAATCTGCTTCCCTCCCACTTGGCATGCAGCTCCTGAAACTTTGCCTTTCACGTGTTTGCATATTAAAATTATTCAGAGCCGTAACCATCAGAACTGGCTGACTTGACTGCTTATCGTTCCTGATCTCATCTCCTGCAATTGCTTCATGGGTCACTTTGTGGAGAAGTGAAAATGACTCACAAAGGGAGGAAGCTGAGAGGGACGGGGGAAACCCAAGCTCTTCAAAGCCTCCGTTGGAATGAATATGCGTTCCATTATACTCTCCTTCATCTAATGCCGGGGTGGACAGGCTGTGCCCCAGGACCACCTGTGGCTCTCCGAAGCCCTCAGAATGCCATCCGTCCAGACGCTGCCCCTCCTCTGGCAGCCTGATGGGCAGGAAGGGGGGGAGAGAGAGAGAGAGAGAGAGAGAGGATGACGACAGCTTGATGGATATTTCATTTATATCCCGGATTTATAATGCATTTTTTCTCTCTCTGGGAAACTTTAAATCCAGAAAGCATTAAAATCACCTTAAATGTCTGTAAAATATAGCTCTTATCATGAAACATTTATCCTAAAAAGGAGATGGCGGTTAGTTTCATTCGGAGGACGAAGCCCTGGAGACCACGGGCAGTAACCAATTCAGCACTAAAAGGAACGTCATTGCACCACCAGCATTCGCAAGCAGCCTCTGGTGCCACGGCAGCGGCCTTAGCTGGTGGGGTGATGCGGCATCTGGGGAAACACGCCATGCCATGCCAGCAAATGCTATTGGTGTAGTCCCAGATTGGATCATGCCCTTGGGGCCTTTGTCATAAAATGTACAAGTGGGGCAGGGGGTTACAAGGGTGCAGGAGCAGATCTGATCAGCAATGATCCCACTTCTCAAAACACCCAGCTTTTAAAAAGGTATCCAGGTAACCTAGGAAATTACAGGCAGGTGAGCCCAGTTTAAGCATATAGAAGAACAAGCTTTGCTGAGTAAGAACCAACATGGCTTCTGCAAACCTAACTCCTACTTCACTAACTTTTAACAGTTCTTCGAGGGTGTCCACAAGCATGTGCCAAGGGTGACCCAGTCAAAAATATTGACTTTGAATTTCAAAAAGCTTTTGACAATGTATCTCACCACCAGAGCCAAATTCCAAGTCAACATAGCAGCCATGGGACAAGAGGCCAGGGGCCAGCCTCGATGAGGCAGTTGCCCCTGGGTGGATCCACAGTGGCAGAAGGTCATTTATAGGATGCAGCCGCCATCGCAGGGCCCTCCCAAGGCATGACCCTGAAGCTTTGATTGAAAAAACTTGGCGACTTACCCCGACTTTTTCCACCTGGAGTGAAGCGATGGCATCTGTTGCCATCTGCCCAGATCAGGGGGGGAGGGGGACAGCCAGTGGGCGCCTCTGCGCTTCTCCGGCATGCGGAGAAGCCAAAAAATTTAAAAACAAACAAACAAACAAAAACCCCAAAAACCCAGGGATGTGAGGAGGCATGGGTGCACAGGCAAACCCTCATGCGTGATCCTTCACATGGGGATAAACACAAAGGAACTCAAACGCGGGGAGCTTGGGGGCTTGCTGCACCAATGTGCTGTCATCAAGATGAGCTCCAGGTCATCTTAGAGATCAGTAAATGGATTAGAATAGGGACCAGCAGGTAAAAGGGAAGTAAGTTAGTCAGGTCCTCTGAAAACCAGTGTTGGGAACTAATATTTCTACAATTATATAAATGATCAATTACTGGAGCAGAGTATCAATGTCTACTAGCCCTGATGGTTGTGTGCTACCTCCAGTATTCGAGGCAGTAAGCCTGTGTGCACCAGTTGCTGGGGAACATGGGTGGGAGGGTGCTGTTGCACCATGTCCTGCTTGTTCATCCCTGGCCGATGGCTGGCTGGCCACTGTGTGAGCAGAGTGCTGGACTATGTGGACCCTTGGTCTGATCCAGCATCAGGGCTCTTCTTCTGTTCTTATGAACTTTCTAATATTTATAAATGATCTGGACTTAACGGTGAGCAATGAAATGGCCAAGTTTCTCTCTGACCTTACTGTTTACACCCAAACAAACATACATGCACACGCACGTGCGCGCACACACACGCACACACGTATGTCAGGATAACACTTGCACCTAATGAAGTGGACTGTTAACCACAAACGCTTAAGTCATGATAAATGTTTTAACATTTAAGGTGCCACAAGAGTCTTCATTGATTTCAGAAAGTTGTTTGCTAGCTATATCACTATCACACAATTTCCCATTTTCTTCTTTAACAGCCTGCCAAATTTTGAAATGATTGTCAAACATTGGCAAGTCTAGGCCGGAACTATCCCTGCCAAGGGGATTTACACTCTACCCCAGATACACAAAATTGTAGGGAAGGGTCCTTGGTGGGATGGGAGGATGAGTTGAGCCCATGGATTTTGTTCCATCAATGTCCCAGGCTGCAAAAAGCAAACTCCAGTGCAGAGTGTGGAATCTAGACTAAAATGGCAGATCAGAAATGGTTCCCAGGGGATTATGCCAAAGTCTTCACAAACGAGGTAGCGTGAAAACTGAGGGAGGAAGCCTCACTCCCTGTCATGCCAATGAGGCTTCCTCAAGAGAAAACTTACTGGCTGTGTCCTTTCTGAAGCCAGATCAGCCAATGGGATGCAGCCCTTGCCTTTTCAGCAAGACGCGACACACTTCTCAAGGAAGCTGGCTCTGGACGCCTTTGTGTGTTTCACTGCTCCAGGTTAGCAACAATTAGTTCAATCCCAACCACTAATTGTTATTTTATTGGAAAGAATAATTGTTTCATTAAAGCCTCCCCACTGAGAACTCTTGTTAGAATAAAGTTACAGTATTATTGCATTTGCCAATTAGCACAGATTTATATGCTGGCTCCACCAGCTGTGACTTGCAGTGGTTCATCAGTAGATTGCACAATGCCCTACCCTCCTGTTAGCCCATATTCCACCCACCTCCTTCACCATTTGAGAATCCAGATCTCACTCACTCCCGCCCCCCCCAACCCTCCCTGTTTAACATCAAACCGACAGGAAGGACAAAATGGGACAATGAACTCCACCTTGGCTTTCATGTTGATCTCTCCAAGCCTATGAATTTCTTCCCAGGGGAGACAAGCCCTTGACCTCCCAACAGGTGCAAAGAGAGCACAAGCAAAGGTACAGTCCTGAGGATCCATTGCAATGACACTCCTAGAATCATAGAATCATAGAAAAGCAGAGTTGGAAGGGGCCTACAAGGCCATCAAGTCCAACCCCCTGCTCAATGCAGGAATCCACCCTAAAGCATCCCTGACAGATGGTTGTCCAGCTGCCTCTTGAAGGCCTCTAGGGTGGGAGAGCCCACAACCTCCCTAGGTAACTGATTCCATTGTCGTACTGCTCTAACAGTCAGGACGTTTTTCCTGATGTCCAGTTGGAATCTGGCTTCCTTTAACTTGAGCCCGTTATTCCGTGTCCTGCACTCTGGGAGGATCCTGAACTGGGGATATCTACTGATGACTGGCATGTAATGCAAATACCTGATGACAATTTTCAAAGCTGTGTTGAAGTCTAAAAAACCACACACCTAAATAGATCACATTGCATCAACAATCTACAGTCAAGCAATAAAAAAAATCTTAGCAAGAGTGATGTGTGTAAAAGGGAATTTCATTCTGCGGAATAAGTCTATGCTCTAGGTGAAAGGCTAAGAAACCCACCTCCCCAACATTCCTGCATGGTGGATTCTATGTGCATCTTAGACAAAGGAAAAACTTTCAACCAATCAGCATCGAATGTAAGCTGTGACGCATGAATTGTATTCACCTTACCTTGTATTGGTAATGTAACCTAGTATGATTAACACAGCAGGGACCAGTAAAGTCCATTAGAGATAAGCACACTGACCAATGATATTACTCAGAAAGTGATGTAATCAGAGTCTATATATTCAAGAGGATCCCTTTGTTCGGGGAACTCTTAATTTGCATTTTGCGCTGGAGTGCCATGTTGCAACATTAATTCATTAATAAATTTTAACTTGTATTCTCCAACCTGGTGTGTTCATTGGCAAAGTACACACTGAGGGAGAGGCCTACTCAACCCTTGAATTTAAGAGCCAACACGAGTACAGGAAAAAAGCTGTCCTTGTGCATAAGTTGGCCTCTGGCAGGGAGGTGATCCAGAGTTTCAAGGCTAAACCCCAAAAGGCCCGGCACTTTGTGGAAGAGAACTTACCTCCATTGAAATGGGGCTTTAAGCAGGTTCTCACGGATAAGTCTTAAATAATATGTATGTGTAGTGCAGGGCGGGGGGCCTACAGGAGGAGGCCTCCCCAAGATAAATAAGGCCACGAATGTTCAGATCAACACCAGCACCTTGATGTGGCCCAGAGAATCAACAGCCACTGAGGGGCTGCAGCCCACCTTCCAGGAAGAATATCGTGGCAAGGGGGAGAACCACCTTGGCTGCATCTATCAGCCAAAGAAGAAACAGCTGCCGGGCGCTTGATTCACCTTCATTTGTCAGCTATAACACCTGTAAGAACTTTGAAATTAAGAACAGGTACTCAAGGTTTGCTTTATTCCTCTCCCTCTCAATCCTTTTTCTAACTGTGTGTTTTAGATTGTGAGCTTGAGGGTAGGGAGTTTTGCTTTGTTTTTTTAAAATCTTTTTAAGTCTCTCCGGGAGCCTTTTTTGGTTGAAGAGCAGAGTAAAACTGCTGTCAATAAATAAATCGGGCTAGAAAAGAATTGACAGACAGTGCAGATGTAGCAAAACAGGTGAAAAAGAGTTATCCTGACTTATACCTGAAGGACTGCCCCATATGTAAATTGGTTGAAAGCATTATTAAAGACAAAATTAGTCAGCATGTAGAAGGACAGGTCCTGCTGAAGAAGAATCAACACGGCTTCCGCAAAGGCAAGTCCTGTCTCACTAATCTCCTAGAATTCTTTGAGAGTGTCAACAAACATGCAGACAGGGGTGATCCAGTGGACATTGTTTACTTGGACTTCTAAAAGGCTTTTGACAAAGTCCCTCACCAAAGACTCCTGAATAAACTGAGCAGTCATGGAAAAAGAGGAGAGGTCCTTTTATGGATCAGTAACTGGTTAAAGAGCAGAAAGCAGAGAGTAGGAATAAATGGTCAATTCTCCCGATGGAGGGAAGTAAATAGTGGATCCCGTAGGGATTGGTATTGGGACCAATTTTTTTCAACTTGTTCATAGAATAGAATCATAGAATAGCAGAGTTGGAAGGGGCCTACAAGGCCATCGAGTCCAACTGCCTGCTCAATGCAGGAATCCACCCTAAAGCATCCCTGACAGATGGTTGTCCAGCTGCCTCTTGACTTGCATAAATGATCTGTTATTATTATTATTATTTATTTATATAGCACCATCAATGTACATGGTGCTGTACAGATAACACAGTAAATAGCAAGACCCTGCCGCATAGGCTTACAATCTAATAAAGTTGTAGTAAACAATAAGGAGGGAAAGAGAATGCAAACAGGCACAGGGAAGTGTAAACAGGCGGGGTGAAGCTGCCAGTATAGGGTCAGAACAAACTCAATATTTAAAAGTTATAGGGAATTAGGAGTGTGCAGTGAAGTGGACAAACTTGCCAATGACACCAAATTATTTAAGATTGTTAAAACATAAAGGAAGAGCTTCAAAGGCATCTCTCCAGGGCAGGATCTACACTACTGCTTATAACGGTTTATAATGGTTATGACAACTGTTCAGGCCCAGAACACATTACATACACAGTTTTCATACCGTTTTTAAAGTGTTATATCCTGCTTGGGGTAGATCGGCCCCAAGCTAGGAGAGTGGGCATTCAAAGGGCAGATGCGGTTCAATGTAAGCAATGTACATATTCAGGCAAAAAAAAAACCAACTTCAAGTATAACCTAATGGGATCTGAGCTGGCAGTGACGGAACAAGAAAGAGATCTTGGGGTTGTGGTGGGAAAGCTCGATGAAAATGTCCACCCAGTGTGCGGCCACTGTAAAGAAGGCAAACTCCATGTTAGGCATGATAAGAAAAGGAGTTGAGAATAAAACGGCCAATATCATACTGCCATTATACAAATCTATGATGCGACCACACTTGGAATACTGCGTACAGTTCCACTGACCACACCTAAAAAAAGATATTATAGAGCTGGAAAAAGGGCAGAGAAGGGCAACTAAAATGATGAAGGGGCTGGAGCATCTCCCCTATGAGGGAAGGTTACAATAGCTGGGATTGTTTAGCTTGGAAAAAGGAGGCTGAGGGGAGACATGATAGAGGTGTACAAAATGATGCATGGTGTGGAGAATGTGGACGGGGAGACATATTTCTCCCTCTCTCAAAATACTAGAACCCAGTGGGGTCATCCCATGAAGGTGATTGGTGGGAGATCCAGGACAAATAAAAAGAAGGACTTCTTCACACAGCGCATACTTAAATTATGGAATTCACTACCACAAGATGTAGTGTTCCCAAGCCATGAATCCCCCATTTTGTATGTGTACCCTACATTTTTCCTCCCTAAGTGAAATACCTTACATTTCTCCCTGTAAAAGGATGTCTAGTTCCTCTCAGCCCAGTCGTCCAACCTGTCCAAATCAGATTGCAGTCTCATGATGACAGGACTTGGCTGTGGTCATCGACAGCAAGCTGAACATGAGTCAGCAGCATGAGATGGCCACTAGAAGCGCTAACACAGTTCTGGGCTGCATTAGAAGAAGCTCGTATCAAAGACACATCAAGTCCTCATTCAATCAACTCAAGCATCAAACTCCACGGACAATTCTTGACTGGCTCGGATGTGAGGCATCTTGGTGGTCACTTTGGGGGGCACGGGTGAAGCCATTGCAGGGAAGCCAGAAGCCCAATCTCCAGTCAACTCACAGCGTTTTCCAGGGTGTTCAGCAGATGCTGCTAGTGCAGATGGGCTGCTACCTCACCAACGCTCAGCCCTTTTTGGCTTGCTAGTGACGGGGAGTCACAGATCCAGTGGATCCAATCTCTGTCCCTCCCCTCTGCTCAGTTTCAGCCAGTGAGTGATAGGTTACAGTCCACACACAGTGGAAATTGATGAAATGGAGCCCTGACGCTCCTTACTGGGGAACCTTACTGGGGAACACGAACCAGCCGGAATGGGCGTGCAGGGGCTCTAGTTGCATATACGTCCCATAGGGCATCTGTTTGGCCCCTATGAGAACAAAACACGGGACGAGAGAGGACTTTGGTCTGATCCGGCTTCAGGGCTCTTCTGATGTCTTTCACCTACCCCATGGGAGAGTCTTCTTGTAAGTCTTCCTTCAATTTTATCTGGAAAAAAAGAAGCCACAACATTCTGTGTTCTGGTGCCAAAGGGGAGTTTTGAAGTTGACTTTCATTCATGATTCTTGCTTGCCATGTTATCTGCATTAAGAGGAGCATAATTGCTGCACTAATGGCGTACATGCCTTCTGCCCGACCGACAGCTGGGCCCAGGCAATTCCGGAAGATGCTGCTTGACTCAGCATTCCTGCCTCTGAGCCTGGCAAGCGAGAGCCGCTGCAAGCAGCAGGAGGGTGAAGGCAGCCCCGTTCTGCCGCCCCTCCTTCCACCCCCCCCCACTCCAGGACCCACCCCTTCACCCACACAGCTCTTCTCCCTGTCAGGCCATTCCACCTTCGGAATACCTTTTGCAGCTGCAGTTTTTGTTAAGACAGTGCAAAGGAGTTTCCTCTCACCTTAAAAATACACACTCTTGTGGTGGGAATTTACAGATCAGTCTTAACCACATTCTCTTGGAGGTGAGCCCCGTGGATTTCAGTGCAAAGCAGGAACCGGGTGGAGGTTAACCCTGTAAAGAAGGGGTTAATTCATACATGGAATAGCTGTTCTTAAAAAAGGGAAGAATTGTTAAAGTCTTCTATTGTTATGATTTTAGGTAAGAACTGATAAGCCGCCAGCTAGTCGCCAGCTGTGAGTGGACGGATGGGTACAGCCCGGAACCGCTTGGGGCCCAGGCCGGCTGGCCTTGGAGAAATAAACATCTGAGGAAAAGTGTGAAATACCTCACCCAAGGAGGACCGGAGGGTGGGAGGGAAGTTGGAGGGGGAAAAGGGTTATAAAAAAGGCATGTTTGAAATGGGGCTTTTGTCCTGAGCTGGCGGAACCTATGGCTGGGTGAAGTATGATACTGTATATAGCTTTTTAGTTTGCTGGTTGTGGGGTTCAATATATATCTGCATGTGTTGTTTTACTTGCTAATCCTGTTTGCTTGCCTCTTCTCAATAAATTTAAGTTTGCTTAACCCTCACTCTTGTGAGCTGTGTGCATTATTCCTGGGATCTGTGCAAAATCCAGTGGTTACGCCGGTTGGCTAAGTCTGGTCTCCTTTACAAACCCTTTCCTCCCTGCAGCCCCACAACAGCCCTGAGGGAAATCCTTCTTCTGGAGACACTGTCTGCATTGAGAGGAAATTCCTCCATGGAGGGATTTCCCCCTAAAGCCAAGACCAGCTTCACCCCTCTCCTTGCCTGCTTGGACCTTATTCATTGTCAGTCCCCTAAGGGCCCACAGACAGGATCGGTGCTGGGGGAGGGGGAGGGGGTTGCCACCCCGGATGTGCCGAAATCGCCAGATACCCAGCTTTCACTGGAAACAAAATGTCCCCAAGATACACTGTAGCTGGGAAGGGAGCCAGCAAAAGGCCCAGTGGTGGTGGTGGTTACTGGTAGAAGGATGTTGGCCAGAGACCACCAGGTCCCCCAGCTGAGAAACATCAGAGAGCTAGAGCCCATAGGCAGGCTTGTGAAAGGCTAGATCTACCCGTCTCAGGAGACCTGGTGCTCAGCTTCATCACTGTTCACCTACCACATCTACCAGAAATGGTGTACCTATTCTCTGAAACTATCAGTACTTTAAAAAAGGAAGGAAGGTGCAATCAGAAACAAAATGTGCAGTTCCAGTGACTGCGTAACTCCAAAAGGACATTTGTGCACTTCAAAATTATGTTAGCTGGTGTTAAAATTGTCTGATAACAATGTGAAAAATAAAGTGGGTCATCTAAGTTCCTCTGGGATCCTAAACTCTTCACAAGTGGGCCAATTTCTCCTCTCCCCCCTCAAACGACACTCCCTGAAGACTCCACAGCGCATTCAGCAATGTTTCTATGATGAAGGAATCACTCAGTAACATCAATACTGATAATTCCCAATATACTTTTTGACTTAACAACAACAAAATATGGATCATGAGCTTAAAAAGATAGAAATGACACACTAGCTTTGAGTCAGACATGAACTGCACGTGATCCAAGAGATAAGTATAATGTGTGCAAATAATAATAATAATAAAAATAATAATAATAGTACGTAAGAGCAGTTACTTGTCTGCCTCCTGAGGAATCTGTATAACGAATAAGTAGCAACGGTAAGAACAGACCACGGAACAACGGACTGGTTTAAGATTGGGAAAGGAGTACGGCAGGGTTGTATACTCTCACCTTACCTATTCAACTTGTATGCAGAATACATCATGCGACGTGCTGGGCTTGACGAATCCAAGGCTGGAGTTAAAATGGCAGGAAGAAACATTAACAATCTCAGATATGCAGATGACACCACTTTGATGGCTGAAAGCGAGGAGGAGCTGAGGAGCCTTATGACGAAGGCGAAAGAAGAAAGTGCAAAAGCTGGGTTGCAGTTAAACCTAAAAAAAAACCAAGATTATGGCAACCAGCTTGATTGATAACTGGCAAATAGAGGGAGAAAACATGGAGGCAGTGACAGACTTTGTATTTCTGGGCGCAAAGATTACTGCAGACGCTGACTGCAGCCAGGAAATCAGAAGACGTTGACTTCTTGGGAGGAGAGCAATGACAAATCTTGATAAAATAGTTAAGAGCAGAGACACCACACTGACAACAAAGGTCCGCATAGTTAAAGCAATGGTATTCCCCGTAGTAACCTATGGCTGTGGGAGCTGGACCATAAGGAAAGCTGAGCGAAGGAAGATAGATGCTTTTGAACTGTGGTGTTGGAGGAAAATTCTGAGAGTGCCTTGGACTGCAAGAAGATCAAACCAGTCCATACTCCAGGAAATAAAGCCAGACTGCTCACTTGAGGGAATGGCATTAAAGGCAAAACTGAAGTACTTTGGCCACATAATGAGAAGACAGGATACCCTGGAGAAGAGGCTGATGCTAGGGAAAGTGGAAGGCAAAAGGAAGAGGGGCCGACCAAGGGCAAGATGGAGGGATGATATTCTGGAGCTGACAGACTTGACCTTTGGGGAGCTAGGGGTGGCGACGGCCGACAGAAAACTCTGGCATGGGCTGGTCCATGAAGTCATGAAGAGTCGGAAGCGACTGAATGAATAAACAACAAGAAGAGCAGTTACAAGAGCATAGCTTGTGAACATGTACAGCAGGTACTTTATTTTTATTTATTTATTGCATTTTTATACCTTCCAATAGCTAAAGCTCCCTGGGCGGTTCACAAAAACTTTACGCACTCGGAAGGGCTGATCTCTTCCAGGAGTAACAAAACAGGAGCTACAACCAGCCCCATGGCTTAATATCTAGCCTTTCACAAGCGCACCTACGAGCTCTAGCGCTCTGCTGTTTCTCAGCTGGGGGAGAGACACTAAAGGAATTAAGGAATTGTGTTGCTATTTCTGTTGGTGAAAATGACCTGGGACTACTTTGCCTTCCTGGTCAGGTGAGGGAGGGCCGCGCCCTTTAATGTTTGTGAACCACCCAGAGAGCTTCGGCTATTGGGCGATATAAAAATGTAATAAATAAATAAACAAAAATAAATAAATAAATAAATAAATATAAAAATAAATGCTGCCAGATCTTTCCTATTGGAAACCTGATGGAGGGCAGTTAGGGCTGGGTGGAGGCAAATGGCCCTGCACAGAGGGCCACCTGGACTGGCAGCCCAACCTGATTTCAACAGCAGCAACAGGACAATGTACCTGAGGGTGGCAGCAGAAGCAGCAGCCTCCCTTATAGGAGACCAGGCAGGCAGCAGGGCCCACACGGCTTCCCTCCAACACTGCACTGGAGGGCCCCACCCCCAGCACCTGCTACCTGAGGCCAGGTAGGGCCCGCCCTATGTTCAGCCGTGAACGGCCTGCACCTTGTGATGGAGAAGATGCCAAGGGTTCATCTTCTCTGGGAAGCATGTCCTTTGACCTGGAAGCACTGCCTGCCTTTATCCCAGGTGTGCATGAGGTGATGACTCTGCTAGTGGGGGAAAAGCTCCCTCTACAGTCACCGAGCATCATCAGACGGGGATTTTGTTGCACGCACGTTAATGGCCGCTCATGTTTTTTCGTGGGTCCTTTTGACAACGCTTTCCGCCTCCCGCTCCTTCTGGGCTTCTTTCCGTGACAAAATAAGACCCAGTTAATCTGATTTTTTAAATTATTATTTTCTGGAAGTGAAATTTGCTGCCATTTCCTGCTGTGTGCAGAAAAAGCAATGCGATAAAAACGCCCCCTGAATGGGCTGCGTGGCTGTTGCTGCTTTCCTCTTTCTTCGCCATGTGAAGAACGGCACCAGCGAACGGCACTAAATCACTCCTACAAGTGCTGCCAGATTGTTTTCCCCAGCACCAGAGTTTGTCTCTCTTTCCAGATCTACAAAGAAGTGGGCCTTTTCTGTTGTGCCCTCTCCCCCGTTGCGGAACGAGGCCCCTACTTCGTGCTCTTTCTGGCGCCCAGGTGAAGAACGTCTTCATTTCCCCAGGCATCTTAGTCTTTCAGTTCATGTTGTTTTAAATCCGTTACTGTAAGTTAAATCATTGCACTGATGCTAGGTCCCATTTTTATTTTATACTGTAGTTTTAAACTTCTATTTTGTCTTTTATCCTGTTCTGTTTTCTGATTTTAATTGTTGTGAACTGCCCAGAGCACTTTGCTATTGGATGATATAGAAATGTAATTAATAAATAACATAAAAATAAATAACGTTGCTTTTAACTGATGTGTTTTCATTGGACATGCTGGGTTACCTTTTACTGTGTTGTGTGTTGTGTATTTCTTGAATTTCAAAGTTTTAATCTCACGTCATATTATTTTAATGTTATGCTTACATTGTTGTTCATTGCCTGGGGTGCTCTTTGTCCAGAAAACGGGCCTAGAAGTGCGTTACAGCGAGCTCGCGGCTCACGGCCTCCGGATCCCCTCGCCCACGGCGAGTGCTGCGCCCACCGCAGCCGTGTGACCCTGTGTCTAACATCCTCGTCGAGTGCTCCCCTTGTCAGACTGGCGGTGTGAGTAAGCTGTGAGCCCCTGCCGTGCTGAGCGATGGCCGGCAATTGTGCAAACGGCCTTTCTGGAGTGCCGAGCTCATTGCAAGCGACAAGGCTTCCTCTGCCTTCATTTGGAAGCTGCACCTTTTGTACGCCGTGCAGATGTTGCATCTCATGCATATCCACAGAGCAGAGAGGGGCTCATGAATAACTCTCAGGTGGCGCAGAGGCCTCTTGCCGGCCGACAGGCACGTCCGAGAGGAGCAGCTCGCTCCCCAACCCATCAGGCCCGCTGTGAAGCGGTGGTGGGGGTGGATCACGCCTTGAGCCTTTGCTCAGGAAATTTATATAGCGATGCCACGAGGGAGCACCAAAGGCAGAAAGGAATGTGTTGATTTATCGATTTATTACTGCTGCTCACCCCCAGGGAGACAATTACTGAACAGGTCTCGTCCCCGAGTGTGCTCTGATCACAATGCTGAGTCTGCAGTCCCATGACCCATAATGTCCAACTAGACGGAGCCCTCTGCTCTGCCTTGGATCAGAGCTTGTGATTTTCTTTAGGACCTGCTGGGTCCAACCTGCCATGCCCGGAAGTTCTGGGCCTGGAAACATCAGAGGTGGCTACTGGGGTGAAAGGCACTTTGAACATGCTTGGTAGGTGAAAGTGTTTTTAAAAACAAATCTTTCGCATACCCCCAGGTTATGGCTGAGCATTAAAAAAGAGGTTCTCTGAGGCTCCAGCGCTTAGATAAAGCCCTGCAGCTTACGAAACAAAAACTCCGACAATGAGCAAAGAAACCTTGGTTGTGTTTGCATTCCAATTCTATGACTGGGTTTGGATGACACGCGAATTAACTGTGGGTTCAATAGCCAATGGTGGGTTATTGTGTCATCTGTCAGGACTTTTTCACACCGCGATTACTTATTCGGCCGAAATAACCAACACAAATAACCAAAGTTGTGCAGAGTTGATTATTTGAACAACTGTTGGTTATCCTGTCACGTGTCGGGCACTGTTGACTATTTTGTCGCAAACAGTTGGTTATTTTCGGCAACTACAGAGTCCCCTGGCAAGAGCGACCAAAGCGGTGGCTCCCGCTCTAGTCCAGCTAGTGGAACTCGCAATGGCTGATGGGATACCAGCGGGAGGACTGAGGGTGGAGAGAGGGCGGGGGACGGGCCAATGAAACACCCCGTTGGCTTTCTCCGCTGTGGCACCCCGGTTGTGGAACAAGCTCCCCAGAGAGGTCCGCTTGGCGCCTACACTGTACTGCTTTCGTCGCCAGCTGAAGACCTTTTTATTCACTCAGTATTTTAACACTTAATTTTAACTTAAATTTAAATTTCACTGTTTTAACTCTGTATTTTAATCTTATATCAACTTTGCTGTGTGGTTTTATCCTGGTTGCGCTTTTTATACTGTATTTCGTAATTGTGTTTTAAACTGTTGGGTGTTTTACTGTGGTTTTAATTTTTTTGAACCTCCCAGAGAGCTTCGGCTATTGGGCGGTATAAAAATGTAATAAATAAATAAATAAATAAATAAAAGTCAACCCGACGCTGGCCTTAATCCACACCATGGCTGATTATGCTCATGTCGTGTGGGGAACACCCCCTCGAGAATCATCTGTGGAGTTGACTATGAACGCACCATTGACTACTGTGTTGTCCGAACGCAGCTTATATGTATTTGCAAAGAAGTTCCATTGACAAACAACATTCCTATAGAGAAGAAAATTGGAACTTTTGCAGCCTTTGGCCCACCAAATCAGGCCACGTGCCCACATTTCAAAGCCTTTTCCACTCAAGGACTGGGCCTGCTCCCTCTGAATACTCCAAGTCAGCCTCTGCCCATGTTGAGTGACATTGTGGGAAATGTCGTTTCCATGTACAGAGAGACTGCATCCGGGCTGCGGGTTGTCAGGCCCTCTTTGCCTGCTTGTTTTCTGCCTTGTGCATTTTCAGCCAGTTCTTTTTATCCAGGTTTCACTCAGAATAATCAAGGCAGCAAAAGAGAACATCAAAAAGAGAAGCATACCACAAAGTAGTTTTGAAGTCATTTTAAAACAACTCAACAATCCATCAGTCATATTAAAACAGCAGAGGACAAATATCCTGTTAAATAACATGGGGGGGAGGCTGATCCTGGTGGTTCCACACAGCCCGGTGGCCCTGTAGGAGTCCACCCGGAGAAGAGCCTTCAGTGTGGCACCCCCCTTTTCTATGGAACCTCCTGCCACTGGAGGTCAGGCAAGCACCTACGTTGTGCTGCTCTCGGAACCTCCTGAAAACATCTTTCCTTCAAGAAGCCTTCCTTGAGTTACCAGCAAGCAGAGCTGAACATGTTCATAGAATCACAGAATAGCAGAGTTGGAAGGGGCCTCCAAGGCCATCGAGTCCAACCCCCTGCTCAATGCAGGAATCTACCATAAAGCATCCCTGACAGGTGGTTTTACAGCTGCCTCTTGAAGGCCTCTAGTGTGGGAGAGCCCACCACCTCCCTAGGTAACTGGTTCCATTGTCATACTGCTCTAACAGTCAGGAAGTTTTTCCTGATGTCCAGCCGGAATCTGGCTTCTTTAATTGAGCCCGTTATTCCGTGTTCTGCAATCTGGGAGGATCGAGAAGAGATCTTGGCCCTTCTCTGTGGGACAACCTTTGAAGTCTTTGAAGAGTGCTCTCATGTCTCCCCTCAATCTTCTCTTCTCCTGGCTAAACATGCCCAGTTCTTTCAGTCTCTCTTCATAGGGCTTTGTTTCCAGACCCCGATCATCCTGGTTGCCCTCCTCTGAACATGCTTCAGCTTGTCTGCATCCTTCTTGAATTGTGGAGCCCAGAACTGGACACAATACTCCAGATGAGGCCTAACCAGGGCCGAATAGAGAGGAACCAGGACCTCACGTGATTTGGAAGCTGTACTTCTATTAATGCAGCCCAAAATAGCATTTGCCTTTCTTGGGGGGGGGGGGATCCACACGTCGGACCCAGAGCACTTCTATGCGACCCCAGTGCACCCCGAAAACGATCGTCTAACTTGCCTGTAAAAGAAACGAGGAAGACGCGTCCTTGCTGGTGCCGGCACTGCCGGCACTACCAACCTCCCTCCTCGCCAGCCGGCGAGGAGAGCTCGACGGAGGGGGCACGACTCTGCTGCCGGCTCCAGCGCCCCTTTCGGAGGGGAAGGTGCCGGCTCCGGGAGACAGGAAGAAGGAATAGGAAAGGGAGAGGCGAGCGGTGTGTTTGTGTGGGGGTCTCCACCTTGAGAGACGCGTCTCTTTTCTAACCCCATCCCTTCCCCCTCAGCCTTTGGTGGGGGCGGGGGCGGGGGCGGTGGGGTGGGGCGGGGAAGAGAACTGGCAGCTTTTGGTCCTTTGAGGAAGGGAAACAAGCGGGAAATCAGCCGCTCTTCTGTGCCCTCTTCGCTCTCTCGCCGGCGTGCGCTTTCCTTTTTCTTTCCTTTCCTCTCCACCCTGCCTTCTTTCGCCGAGCTCTCCTCGCCGGCAAGGACGCCTCTTTCTCGTTTCTTTTACAGGCAAGTTAGACGATCGTTTTCGGGGTGCACTGGGGTCGCATAGAAGCGCTCTGGGTACGACGTGCGGATCCCCCCTTGCAGCCATAACGGACTGTTGGCTCATATTCAGCTTGTGATCTACAACAATTCCAAGATCCTTCTCATTTGTAGTATTGCTGAGCCAAGTATCCCCCATCTTGTAACTGTGCCTTTGGTTTCTATTTCCTAGATGTAGAACTTGGCATTTATCCCTATTATTCTTGGTGGGAATATAGAACAGAGGAGTCCTGACAGCTGGACAAGCATCTGTCAGGGATGCTTTAGGGTGGATTCCTGCATTGAGCAGGGGGTTGGACTCGATGGCCTTATAGGCCCCTTCCAACTCTGCTATTCTATGATTCTATGGTTCTATGCAGTTGGAAGCACCACAAGGAGCATCTTGTCCAAACCCCTACAGAGGCAAGGAATCCAGTGCTACAGCCCCCCTGACAGAGGGGGCAGCACTGAGTATCTGCACAAAGAGCCCCATCGAAGGACAGTCTGCCACCTCCCAAGGCAGCGGGTGCCCTGCTGGACAGCTCAGACCACCGTGAAGCTCTTTCCAAGGTTTAAGCAAAACCCCATTTGGACCCGTTGGTTCAGGCCTCACCTTCTTGAGCTCCAGGACACAAATTGACACCATTGGGGAAAGGCAGTTTATTGAGAATCATCATCATCATCATCATCATCATCATCATCCAGAGACAGGGGTTTTCAAAAATAGCAAGCATGATTTATTAAGATTTAGTTATATGAAGTTAAATAGTTTCTTTGAAGCCCAGGTTGGCAATTTTGGGCTCTCCAGATGTTTTGGCCCACATCACTCCCATTCACCCTGGCCAACATAGCCAAGGATGGAGTTTTACCAACAGATGTAAAAATTCCGGAAATTTTGAAGCCATTGAAAAAACCCGGGGGGGGGGTCCAGTTTTTTTCAGGGAAAAAACAGAAATTTTTGGAAAAAATGAAATAATGCAATATTAGCATTTTTTACAGATTGAAAGTTACTTTGTTACTCGGCTCCGTCCTTTTTCTTCTGCTGCCCCTTACGCCTGGAACGCTCTTCCAGAACATTTGAGAACTACAAGTTCAATCGCAGCTTTTAAAGCTCAACTAAAAACTTTTCTTTTTCCTAAAGCTTTTAAAACTTGATGTTGTGCAGACTTTATACTGTTAGTTTTACCCTACCCAGTGCCTGCTTACCCTACCCTGTGCCTGTTTGCATTCTCTTCCCCTCCTCATTGTTTTACTATGATTTTATTAGTTTGTAAGCCTATGCGGCAGAGTCTTGCTATTTACTGTTTTACTCTGTACAGCACCATGTACATTGACGGTGCTATATAAATAAATGATAATAATAATAATAATAATAATAATAATAATAATAATAATAATAATATGTAATTATGTCCAAGTTGGTCTGGCATAAAATTATTACATTTGGTATATTAAAAGTACAGTGTATTCAAACAATTATTACAAATTTAATTTACTTTTTTACTCTTTTTTGGTAACAAATGGAGCTACAAGCTCCTGAACTGTTAGGAATGTCTTTGGTTCTGCCAGTTTATGAGGAGCAGGCAAAAAACATCAATTTTTTTTAAAAAAATAGAAGAAACCACCAACATTAGTAACAAAGAAAATTATTTATGTCTCCGCTAGTCCTCCAGTGTCAAGACATAAAGCCCCCATTCCCATAAAAAGAACTGAGGAAAAAGGGGGAATTCAATGAATATGCATGAAATTTAATCAGACTCATTTTCTGAGTCTGCTTCCATGGAAGTGCCCCCTAGAGGCAGAAATGCATCTTCCTCTTGCATTTGAGAGTTGTAGTCTCAGTTTGCAACCTAGGACTTGCTTGTCCTTGATGCACAGACATTGTAATAATCTGATACTGTACAGTTTTTAGAAATCATTTGGAGAAGTAAATATCTGAACACCTCGTCTTAAACCAGCCTTCCTCAACCTGGCGCTCCAGATGTGTTGGACTGCACCTCCCAGAATGCCCCAGGGAGGTGCAGTCCAACACATCTGGAGCGCCCCAGGTTGAGGAAGGCTGTCTTAAACATTTTATTCATCATGCTAAAATAAAACATCCCATAATCCATTTTTTCTTCATTTTTTTTCAATTTTTCCAATTTTTTGGAAAAAAACCAAAAGAGGCTTCAGGGAAAAACAGAAAAAAACCCGGGTTTTTTTCTGAAGTTTTCCGGGGGGTTTCCAGGCCTTCACATCTCTAGTTTTACCCACTCCTGCTTGCAAATGTTTAAATGACAACTAGCATTTTCAAAATTAAAAATACCATCCAAGCAAATATACACAAAACGTTTAGTCTGTGATTCCCCCACCCCCCGCCAATTAGAATATAAGCCTAAAGAGTACGTATAAGGTATATAGTATATAAGGAGAGCCAATAAGAGATGGACATGAGGAAAAACCAATGAGAGGGTCCCGGGGTGGGGGCGGGGATTTTGTAATTGAGTGGGGCTCTGAGATGCTGCTGGCAGGGGGATTTTGAGCAGGCATTACTGTGCAAGAAGAAGGCAGAAGATTGTGGAATGTGGGGAGCAGCCCAGGGGTCTGGGAGGAGGAAAGACTTGCTAGCAGCTGAGAAAGGGATCCGGACTTCAAGAGCACTCATCCTGGGTGCTCAGGCTTTAGTGAAAGCCAATAAAAAAATGCTTAAAAGATAGGAAAATTGAGCAAAATGTTACGAAAAGACAGACAAGGAATCCTAGCTGGCTAATGGAGAAACAGTGGGGAAACAGGAGTCAGGAAACAGAAAATACCTGTCCTTAAGTCTATGCAGAGAGATTCACGGAGAGACTCACCAGCACCCCTCAGCCTGTGGCATGTACTGGAGCTCATAGAATCATTGAATCATAGAATAGTAGAGTTGGAAGGGGCCTATAAGGCCATCAAGTCCAACCCCCTGCTCAATGCAGGAATCCACCTTAAAGCATACAACAAACCACAAATACCTAGAGGCCAGTTCAACATTTTTTTAAAATTAACTAATCCCAGATGGCACAAACTGCTGCCTCCCCTCTTGTCTGGGTTCAAAATTTCCACATGTTTAGCAGACGCGCACACACACACACACACACACACACACACAACCCGCCATCCACACTCTTCTTTTTTAAAAAATGCCTGGAAGCATTTTGCTTTGTTTTTGTTTTAAATGATTTATTTATTACACCGTCAACCATGATAGAATCAATCATTCTGCTGCTGTCAAACGGAATCACTTCCAACTGGGAGAACGTGGCTTGATGTGATCACTGATGACCACCCGCCCCTTCTTGCCTTTCTAAATCGAAATGGGCCTCAGTTCTTTCCTGGTGCTTGTTTGATGCCTCAATATGTTAGGGGCAGCTTGTAACACATTGCCATAATAACACCTTAGCAGCCAGCGTTTCCCTCGGGTATCAGGCCCTACCTTTAGGCAGAGCGAGGAGACTGCCTTGGGGGGCAGATGGGGAAACAGAGCTCTGTGTGCCCCACACCCCGCTCCTGGGCTCCATAAACCAGCCCCGCTGCCTCCATGCGGTGAGGGACACACTCCCATCACCAGTGCTGCTGAAGAACAACTACCACCCAGCCAGCTTCTGTGCGTGGTGTCAGCAGAGGCCGCCATCTTGTTATTCATCTTGGGCAGCCAAAAGTCTTGGGCAGCCCTGGGGACTCTGCAGTCACAGGTTGCCACAGGTTGAGGGATTCAAACGAAATCTCCCCGTGATGCAGCTGAATGCTAAATCTTGTGTATGCCTGGCTTGCCACATAAGGGAATCCACCGTGCTTCATGCACGGATTCCACTTGTATTTCTTTAAGTGACATTACATGATGGGGGTTTACAAATGAGACGAGACACAGGGCACGTGAGGCAGCAGAGAAGCACTTTGTGTGGAGGAACGCGATCCCCTGGGTCCATGCAGCGAAGTAGATCAGCCAGCCTATTCGAAATGCAGACGAACATGGAGAAGCATTTCTGGTTAGCCACTAAGCGTGTTGTTACTTTTGTGGCTGTTCTTCCTCTTCTGTTTAAAAAAACCAAAGTGCCTAGCAAAAAACGCAAGGCAATACAATCAAGATCAAACAACAGAAAATTAAAAACAATACGTTCAATACTAAAAGAGTAGAACTAAAAACATCAATTTTAAAGCAGCAGTCCATTAAAAACAAAACAAAAAACATCACAGCAGCAAATCGTAAAACATTAAAAGCAGAACATGAAAAGGTTTTCAATAAATGCTTGCCAACCAACCAACCAGGGAGGGAGCCTGGCAGATTGCCGTCAGTGGGGGGCATTCCAAAGTTTTGATGCCACCATTGAGAATCCTCCCTCCACCCCACCCCCCACCCCACCCCCCAAAACAAGCTCATTTTCACCGACTGCAGGTTCCTCTTCTTCCTCCCTGGGAAGGCTCTCTGTGTGGGGCTCCCCCTCCTCTCTCCAGGACGGGCCAAACCTCCCGACGGATTTATTTATTCATTTATTTATTGCATTTCTATACCGCCCAATAGCCGAAGCTCTCTGGGTGGTTTAGAGAAGGCTTCACCACGGAAAGGCCGCAAGCGGTGCGCCCGTTGGCTGGGAGCAAAGCCACAGGAGGGCCCCATAAGGGCCGGGGGGGCAGGGAGTGGTGCTGGACAGGGGGAGCGGAGGCAGGTGGGCACGGCTTGCCCCCTCCCTCTGCTTGCAGGCCCAGGAGCTCTGCGGAGGGACCCTGAGGTCAAGGCAGCCGAAAGAAAGCACAGGGGCAGAAGAATGAAATTTAACAGGGATAAATGCCAAGTTCTACATCTAGGAAATAGAAACCAAATGCACAGTTACAAGATGGGGGATCCTTGGCTCAGCAATACTACAAACGAGAAGGATCTTGGAATTGTTGTAGATCGCAAGCTGAATAGGAGCCAACAGTGTGACATGGCTGCAAGAAAGGCAAATGCTATTTTGGGCTGAATTAATAGAAGTTCAGCTTCCAAATCACATGAGGTACTGGTTCCTCTCTATTTGGCCCTGGTTAGGCCTCATCTAGAGTATTGCGTCCAGTTCTGGGCTCCACAATTCAAGAAGGACGCAGACAAGCTGGAACGTGTTCAGAGGAGGGCAACCAGGATGATCAGGGGTCTGGAAACAAAGCCCTATGAAGAGAGACTGAAAGAACTGGGCATGTTTAGCCTGGAGAAGAGAAGATTGAGGGGAGACATGATAGCACTCTTCAACTACTTAAAAGGCTGTCACACAGAGGAGGGCCAGGATCTCTTCTCGATCCTCCCAGAGTGCAGGACACGGAATAATGGGCTCAAGTTAAAGGAAGCCAGATTTTGGCTGGACATCAGAAAAAACTTCCTGACTGTTAGAGCAGTACGACAATGGAACCAGTTACCTAGGGAGGTTGTGGGCTCTCCCACACTAGAGGCATTCAAGAGGCAGCTGGACAGCCATCTGTCAGGGATGTTTTAGGGTGGATTCCTGCATTGAGCAGGGGGTTGGACTCGATGGCCTTGTAGGCCCCTTCCAACTCTGCTATTCTATGATTCTATGATTCTATGATAAGATACAAGGAGGCGCCCAGGAGCACGTAGGGCACTGCAACATGCGCCATGTACAGGCGGTATCTCCGTAATACTTTTTAAAGTGGTTTTAGTATCGCTACCCCTGTATTGCAGACAGAGGTGAAGGAAAGCTGAGAGAGAGAGAGAGAAAGAGAGATGCTTCCCACTACACAGACACACACATACACGACTTCAAGGCTCGGCTGCAATTTGGACTGGGACGTCCTGGTCCAAAGTTCTGCCCCTTTGCCACATAAAACTTCCTGAGATAATCCCAGGCCAATTTCACCATGGAGAGATTTGTGCAAGCAGCTCCTTATCTCTGAGGCTCTGAATATTGCAATGGAACAACAGCACATTGCAAGAGGGTGGTGGTGGTATTATTATTATTATTATTATTATTATTATTATTATTATTGACATGCAAATGCTGCCTTGTTTCTTAGCCGCGTCCCTCTGTCTCCCGTCAAGGCTTTAGCGCAGCTGCACAGAGAGGAGCTTTTCATTAGGGTAATTTCTTGGAGCTCTTGATTGAAGGTTTGACAACCTGCATAGAAACGAAGGCTAAAATGATGGATATTGAACTCGATGGGCTTGCCTCATTAGCTAGCCGTCACTCTGATGTATGGCCGAGAAGGGATTGATTATACACGCACATTAATACCCAGCATCAAAGGGAGGATGGTGGGGGAGGGAGAGGAAGGGAGGCGGGGGAGGGGCGCTGCTTGATTGCACAGGATGGCGGGGAAGGACCGAGCAGATAGTTGCTATTATTAGGCTTTGAGGGAAAACACGGCACGAGCCACCGTTTGTTCACAATAGTTGTTGAGCTGCAAAATCAACAACTCTCTTGCAACCTTAAGTGGTTCTTCCATGGGATCAGCTGGGTAAATTGGCTTTGGAGTTCAGACCCTCCATAGAATCAAAGCATCATATAATAGCAGAGTTGGAAGGGGCCGACAAGGCCATCGAGTCCAACCCCCTGCTCCATGCAGGAATCCACCCTAAAGCATCCCTGACAGGCGGTTGTCCAGCTGCCTCTTGAAGGCCTCTAGTGTGGGAGAGCCCACAACCTCCCTAGGTAACTGGTTCCATTGTCGCACTGCTCTAACAGTCAGGAAGTTTTTTCTGATGTCCAGCCAAAATCTGGCTTCCTTTAACTTGAGCCCGTTATTCCGTGTCCTGCACTCTGGGAGGATCGAGAAGAGATCCTGGCCCTCCTCTGTGTGACAAGCTTTCAAGTATTTGAAGAGTGCTATCATGTCTCCCCTCCATCTTCTCTTCTCCAGGCTAAACATGCCCAGTTCTTTCAGTCTCTCTTCATAGGGCTTTGTTTCCAGACCCCTGATCATCCTGGTTGCCCTCCTCTGAACACGCTCCAGCTTGTCTACGTCCTTCTTGAATTGTGCATCCCAGAACTGGACGCAATACTCTAGATGAGGCCTAACCAGGGCCGAATAGAGAGGAACCAGTACCTCACGTGATTTGGAAGCTCTACTTCTATACTCCCTCTGCTTTTAGTCCATTTCTTGCCCTTTGTGACTAGCCAGGCCCCAATGGCAGCTATTATGTAATTAGCCACACCCTCCATGGGAGCCATTTTGTGGTGGTGCCCACAGCAGTTTCTCAAATTCCCTAATGTGCCCAGGGATCCAAAGAAGGTTGGACCCCTGGTCTATATGTAGGCCCAACTGAAGCGTCTATCCCTCCATCCTTCCATGTGTGCACACTTTTCATATCTGGCTTGGGATTTCCATCCAAACAGCTTCCTCCTTGGCCTGCATTTTAACTCAGCTTGCATTCTGCTTTGTTGTTGCTTTCCTGCTCAGGTTGAGCAAAGGTATTCCCATAGCAGTATGCAACTGTCTTTGCGCTAGCCCTGTGTGTCGGCATTGTTCCTGCATGATCAAGTGGCACAGGAAGAGGCCTGGCGTCTGGTGTGGAAGTCACTCAAAGGTTCCTCCCCTTCTCATGTTCATATGAATCTATTCCTGGTTTGAACAGTTTCAAAGGAGGAGTTCAGAGGAGTGCAACCAGGATGATCAGGGGTCTGGAAACAAAGCCCTATGAAGAGAGACTGAAAGAACTGGGCATGTTTAGCCTGGAGAAGAGAAGATGGAGGGGAGACATGATAGCACTCTTCAAATACTTAAAAGGTTGTCACTCAGAGGACGGCCAGGATCTCTTCTCGATCCTCCCAGAGTGCAGGACACGGAATAACGGGCTCAAGTTAAAGGAAGCCAGATTCCGGCTGGACATCAGAAAAAACTTCCTGACTGTTAGAGCAGTACGACAATGGAACCAGTTACCTAGGGAGGTTATGGGCTCTCCCACACTAGAGGCCTTCAAGAGGCAGCTGGACAACCATCTGTCAGGGATGCTTTAGGGTGGATTCCTGCATTGAGCAGGGGGTTGGACTTGATGGCCTTGTAGGCCCCTTCCAACTCTGCTATTCTATGATTCTATGAAAACAACGGAGCCCTGCAGCAGTTTCATATCTTAGTTTGACCTTAGCAGGGAAAACAGAGTAGCGTGAAACAAAAAGGGTTGTGCCGAAATGTGAGGACGCTGTTTTGTGGGAAGGGACCTGGATAGTCAAAGGTGCCGGGAATATCAGCAAGCCAAGTACGGGAGCGAAGGTTTACGAATGCGGCTCTCAGCACTTTTCCTCCGTCAGGGCTGCCTGCTCCGGAGGGACCCGGCCCTCGCAGTTGTTGGATTGCGCTGGAAAGGGCAAACGCTGAGCTGCTGTTTCAAATCATGTTTCTGTCAAAGCCCTCGTGGAAACAGGGACAGGAACATTGGGTGCCGGTTTCACTGTTGGGTGAATTTCTCCGGGAACTTTTTTTTTTTTGTCCAAGTTTGCTGTGGAAGCATGATTGATGTTGTAGGTTTTCTATCAGTTCCCAACAGAGCTGTTTTCCATATGGACGGATGTGAAATTCGTATCAGTTTGTTTTTTATCAGGATTTAACTGGGTTGCACCTAGTGGACCGAAAACGGACTCGGACACAATCTGTCGTTGAAATCAGTACATTTCCATGCTTGCAATGTGATTCTGGACCCAAAAAAACTGTGAGCGTGGATTTGAAAAAAGCATACAAATCTGCTTTAATCAATGAAAGAATGGTGCACCCATTTCAAAGATGTTCACAACTGATGAGTACATTGGGGTTGGGGAGAATACACACAAAAATAACATGGCTTTTCATGCAAAAAGAATTATTTATTTATTACATTTTTATTCCCGCCCAAGAGCCGAAGCTCTCTGGGCGGTTCACGAAAGCAAAAACCATAATAAAACAACCAACAGGTTAAAAGCACAATTACAAAATACAGTATAAAAAGCACAAGTAGGATAAAACCACGCAGCAAAAATTGATATAAGATTAAAATACAGAGTTAGAACAGTAAAATTTAAATTTAAGTTAAAATTAGTTGTTAAAATACTGAGAGAATAAAAAGGGCTTCAGCTGGCGACGGAAGGAGTACTGTGTAGGCGCCAGGCGGACCTCTCTGGGGAGCTCATTCCACAACCGGGGTGCCACAGCGGAGAAAGCCCTGCTCCTAGTAGCCACCTGCCTCACTTCCTTTGGCAGGGGCTCACGGAGAAGGGCAACACCAAAGCTCACAATCTGATACAGACGTGAGTTGGAACAAGCTTCGAGGTGGAATCCAGAGCACTGCTAATTCACCCGTTCCTGGCCTACTCTTTCCCCAAGGGTTGAATTCAGGCCTGGACCTTGGTGGGCCAGATGGGAAGGCCTGGCAGACCCAGATACAGCCTGCAGGCCAGCGGTCCCCCCACCACTGCTCTGGGGTCATTCCCAGCCCTGCTAGTGAACGGGTTCCTTCTGCTCGCAGTGCAGGCGTCTTGGGCCGCCGGAGCTGCAGCGGTCCCCTGCTTTCCAGTTCTGAGGCACATCTAGCTCTGTGCAAACCCAAGAGCCAAGGGAAGCCCCCAGGCAGGGCACAGGGCAGACATGGCTACCATGCTTGCTCAGCACAAGCATGTTCACGGTTGTGAACTTCCTGACTGTTAGAGCAGTACGACAATGGAACCAGTTATCGAGGGAGGTCATGAGCTCTCCCACTCAAGAGGCCTTCAAGAGGCAGCTGGACAACCATCTGTCAGGGATGCTTCAGGGTGGATTCCTGCATTGAGCAGGGGGTTGGACTCGATGGCCTTGGAGGCCCCTTCCAACGCTGCTATTCTATGATTCTATGATTCTATGAAGAAGCCCTTCTAGACTCGGGGGATTCAGCTCATGTGTTGCAGTGGAGGGGGGGACCCTCACCACTGTGGTCCTGGCTCTACAAACTAGCACATTTACAGGAGCACTAACTTTAGGAACATTTGTCTAGGTTGCAGAGTGCCCCCGTAAACTACTTGGGAGGGAGCAACAGGGACAAAATCAGAGCTTTCCAGAATCACTGAAAAAGTTAAATTCACAGGGATTAGCTATTGAAGGCTGTCCCAGGGAAGGGTGATGCACATTGGGGCAAAAAGACCCCGACTTCACATATAACCTGATGGGATCTGAGCTGGCGGTGAGCGAACAAGAATGAGATCTTGGGGTTGTGGTGGACGGCTCCATGAAAATGTCCACCCAGTGTGCAGCACTGAAAAGAAGGCAAACTCCATGTTAGGCATTATAAGAAAAGGCATTGAGAATAAGAACATAAGAACATAAAACTGCCAGTATCCTACTGCCCTTATACAAATCTATGCTGCGGGAAAAGACTTAGAATGCTGTGTACAGTTCTGGTCACCACACCTAAGAAGGGATATGGCAGAGCTGGAAAAAGTGCAGAGAAGGGCAACTAAAACGATTAAGGGGCTGCAGCATCTCCCCTATGACAGAAGGTTACATCAACAGGGACTGTTCGGCTTGGAAAAAAGGAAACTGGGGGAGACATGATAGAGGTGTATAAAATGATGCCTGGTGTGAAGAATGTGGAGAGGGAGGCATTTTTCTCCCTCTCTCAGAATACTAGAACCCAACGGGGTCATATCCCATGAAGCTGATTGGTAGGACATTCAAGACATCAAAGGAAGGACTTCTTCACACAGTGCATAGTTAAATTATGGAATTCACAACCACAAGATGTAGTGATGGCCACCCATTTGGATGGCTTTAAAAGGGCGTTGGATAAATTCCTGGAGGCGAAGGCTATCAATGGCTACTGGCCCTGATGGCTATGTGCTGTCTCCAGTATTTGAGGCAGTAATCCCGTGTGCACCAGTTGCTGGGGAACATGGGTGGGAGGGTGCTGTGGCCCCACGTCCTGCCTTGTGGGTCCCTGGCCGATGGCTGGTTGGCCCCTGTGTGAACAGTGTGCTGGACTAGATGGACCCTGGGTCTGATCCAGCATCAGGGCTCTTCTTCTTATGTTCTTAAGGGAATGTAGAAGGGAATTGGGACATGAGTCAGCAAATGAGCCAAAGGAGGCAGTGCGAGGATGATTCAAAGGAGGGGGGGGGGGGGTTGAAGACGTGGACCCTGACAAGAGAGGGGGTGAGTTATACTTACTCATGACTTGGCCATTACTAGTGTCAACGCTTAGTCATAGTTAACATTTGCTGGATTGAATCCATCTCTCGGCTAAGTATCTGTCCGTCTGTCCATCACCTGGAGCAGATGACAATGGAGCCAAGCAGATGGAAAGGAGTAGTGGTGGGTGCTTGCTGTCTGGTTGGGTTGTATTAAGCAATCCTCAACAGCTCCAGAAGAACAATTAGTCAAATGCAAATAGCAGCAGCCTCCAGCGCACAGCTTGATTACAGGCACCAGTAATAAACTTTTGATTGATTGGAGTTTCTTTATATGAGCAAGCCTTAAACAAAGACTCCAGTGAAAGAGGCTTCCCTGCGGCCAACCAGGCCCATCACGCTTGCCTGGCTGTGGTGGATGGGCCAGCAGGGAAGCTGCTTCATGAAAGGCAGAGATGGAAGGCGGCTGGTCAGGTCACGGAGCCCAGGAGCTCTGGAACAGCCCTGCAGGGAGGGCAGCACTGGGTTAGCACAGGCAGCCAGGCGGTTGGCATCCAGACGGACGTCCGAAGGCAGCATTTCTCCAAAGTGATGCATTTAAGATTCCTCCCTTCGAAATGGATTCTCCTGTTTCCAAGCATCTGTTCCATCGTCTAGCGTGCAAACATCCCTGTGTGTGTGGATATGCAGCCTGCTGTTGTGTGCCAATACGCACACGTACCTGGATTGTGGCATTGCTCCAGCACTGGCATTAGAAAGAGGGAGACAGCGCAATTTCCCTGACCCTTTCTCAAATTCTTTTTTTTTAATCATTTTTTTTATTGTTTCATAGACATACATGACATAAAAGCATTGCATAAAGACATTACATCTAAGGAAAATGAACACACAAGGAAAGGAAAAGAGAAAGGAAAAAGGGAAAAAAGAAAAGAAGAAAAAAAGAAAAGAAAAAGGGAAATACATAAACCAACATTAAGGAATGTTTTTGGCTCTCTACACATCAGAGATGTGAATTATATTCTCTCCTTGTTTAATACATTTAACACAATCAAATTCATTTCTTTCTTCTAAGTTAGAATCATAGAATCATAGAATAGCAGAGTTGGAAGGGGCCTCCAACCCCCTGCTCAAGTCAGGAATCCACCCTAAAGCATCCCTGACAGAGGGTCGTCCAGCTGCCTCTTGAAGGCCTCCAGTGTGGGAGAGCCCACCACCTCCCTAGGTAACTGATTCCATTGTCGTACTGCTCTAACAGTCAGGAAGTTTTTCCTGATGTCCAGCTGGAATCTGGCTTCCTTTAACTTGAGCCCGTTATTCCGTGTCCTGCACTCTGGGAGGATGGAGAAGAGATCCTGGCCCTCCTCTGCGTGACAACCTTTCAAGTATTTGAAGAGTGCTATCATGTCTCCCCTCAATCTTCTCTTCTCCAGGATAAACATGCCCAGTATAGAGTTAACTATATCTCATACCTTGAATCAACAGACAAATGCATCATTTTTCTCTGTTCCTTGCAAAAATTCTATGAGAGGTTTCCATTCAGATATAAATGCAACAGTTGATTTGTCTTTTTATCGCTGTCAGTTTTGCCATTTATGCTAACTCTAATATCTTCAGTATTTATTCTTCCATTGTTGGCGTGATTTCATTTTTCCACTTCTGTCCATACAAAAATCTCGCTGCCGTTGTCAAATACAAGAACAAAGTTCCCCCCTTCTCTTTCAGTTTATTGTCGATTAAACCCAGTAGAAAGGCTCCTGGTTTCATTTGTATATTAGTCTTTAATATTTTCTGCATTAAAGAATGTATTTGCATCCAGAATCCCTTTCTCAAATTCTGTATCAGGAAACACCATTCAAACAAAGGACCACCTCTTGTAAATCAGGCTGAGATGTATTTATTTATTTTATTAAACATATTTTAATGCCACCCCTCATCATATGATACCAGAGCAGCACACAAAATGTAATTTAAAAAGCCTAATGTGATCTACAATGAACATTAAAAACTACACCAACTACAGCAATAAAAGGCAGGAAATACATAAAATAGTCAGCTCACATCAACCAACTTAATGAACCAGCTTAAAATATCTGGGTAAGCAAGTTGGATTAACCTGGTGCTGAAAACAAAACAAAACCAGAATGTTGACGCTGGCCGCATCTTCACGGGGAAGGTGCAGAGGCACCGAAAAGCTTCTCTTCCTTGATGCCACAGAGCAGACCAAGGTGACTATGGCCATAGCTAGACCTAAGGTGTATCCCTGGATTGTCCAGGGGTCAAACCTGTTCATCTAGGTGACACACAGGGGATCCAGTGCTCAAGCAGGGGCGAACCCGGGATGGTCCCAGGATAAACCTTAGGTCTAGCTGTGGCCTTGGAGAAGAGCCTTCCTGAGGATCTGAAAGCATAGGATGGCTGGTGGGGAGAGAGGCGGTTCCTCGGATATCGGAAGTTGGCCTAGAAGGAGATTGTGGAGCGGGGCTCCCAAAGCGATCAGGGGGCTGCAGCAACTCCCCAATGAGGAAAAACGCCAACGTTTTTGTAAACCACCCAGAGGGCTTTGGCTGTGGGGCGGTATATAAATTTAATAAACAAATAAATGTTTTGGGCTTTCTACATTGTTAAAAAAAGGGAAAAGATAAAAGGCAAGTAGGACAGTGGGCATGATTGAGGCTCATAAAATTATTTATAGGATGGAGAAAGTGCATGAAGTGAATTCTTTCTCGCTCTCGCTCTCGCTGTCCCATAATACTGCAACTTGGGGTTTATTTGCTTGGCAGTATATTCCTCGAGGAGAAGGCTATTAATGGCTACTAATCCTGATGGTTACATCCTATCTTCAGTAGCAGAGGCAGTAAGTCTATATACACCAGTTGCTGGGGAACATGGGTGGGAGGGTGCACTTGCACTCATGTCCTGCTTGTGTGTCCCTGGTCGACAGCTGGTTGGCCAGTGTGTGAACAGGATACTGAATTAGATGGACCCTTGGTCTGATCCAGCATCAGGGCTCCTTTTATGTTTTCATTCAGGATAGACACAAGAAACTTCTCCTTCATTCAGTTCAGATCCAGTTATGGGGCAGGAACCATGTGGGTTGCCCCGGTGGACAATCAGGGCTTGAAATGAGGTGGGGAGCGTGCCCCCCCCCTTGCCCAGGCCCTTCCAGCATGGGAAAACCGGCTGATTAGGTTTAAGCTACTCTGTTATTCTTTAAGTTATTCTTTTTCTCTGTTGCATGGTGTTTATTGTGATTTCATATTGATGTTTTTTATTATTATTTTGTGTACTTGATAGTACCTGATAGTCGCCTGAAGGGCGACCCGAAAATCTTTTTACTAAATAAATATCAATGGCTCCGAGCCTTCAATAGCTCAGCGGAATATTCATGTTCAAAGGCAGCAAGCCGTGTGCCTCGGATACCCGTTGCTGAGGCAACCGTTGATGGGGGGAGGAGGCAAGCACCTCCTTCATCCTTGGCTTGGGAACCTCCCAGGGCATCTGATGGGCCACTGTGATAGCCTAGGTGGACCCTTGGCCTTATCCAGCTGGACTGTTCTTATGCTTTTGTGGTGGAGAAGTCAGGTGGAAATCTCTCTCTACACACACGAGGGGGGGGTTAACATTGCCAGAGGATATGTCTCAGCTGGTGAGGAGAGGAGGGCTCCACCTTAGGATCTCATCCCTTTCTGGAACTCTATGCTCATGCCTTGAGTGATCTGTGCGCGCACACGTAGCAAGGCAGGCCTTACCTACTCTTTAAGAATCACTGAATTCAAGTATTGTGACAGATACCTCAGCCTTTCCTCAACAATGCAGGTCCCCAAAACCCAGACATTGCCCACCTCTGTTGTAGGATATAACTGCACTGTTTCGAGGACAACATGGACGAATGGGCTCAAGTTGCACGTAGCCAGATTCCGGCAGGACATCAGGAAAAACTCCCTGACTGTTAGAGCAGTACTGCAATGGAACCAATGACCGAGGGAGGTGGTGGGCTCTCCCACACTAGAGGCCTTCAAGAGGCAGCTGGACAGCCATCTGTCAGGGATGCTTTAGGGTGGATTCCTGCATTGAGCAGGGGGTTGGACTTGATGGCCTTATGGGCCCCTTCCAGCTCTACTATTCTATGATTCTACATGACAGGTTTGAAGTAGAGAACACTGGGGGGTGTTGTTCATGGAGGATAGAGGCAGGTGCCTAGTCAAAGCAGCCTTCGAGAAGAGGGATCTGGCACGTTGGCAGTGTCCTGACACCTTGGGCAACTTGCTTTGCTTGAGCAGCAAGCTCAGAGGCTGGGGCTTTCGTGGCCCGGAGAGGTCAGCTGACCGAGGGCTCTGGCATGCTAGCACTGCAAGCCAGGTGGTGCCTTTTCTGCTGAAGCAGAGTCATGGTGGTGCAGGGGGTGAGAGTCCGGACCCTGACCGATGGGAGTCCCAGCTCACAATGCACACATCCAGCACCTTGTAGGCAAGGCAGCATGAGGCAATGCCAAGCAATGAAGAAAGTCCTTTTTCAGTTGCCCGGTTTTCCTTGGTTGCCAAATGTCTTCCTGATCCCAAATATGGCAGTCACTCAGACTCTGAGCGTGAACAAACAGCAGCATCAGAGCATTTCACCGGGTTAATAATCCACCCTGTCCTTCTGGAACTGGCTTCACATGTGCCTTGCAGTGGACATTCCCTCCTCAACATTTCATAAAAGCCTTTTGCAGAATGTCTTGTTGGGGTGGGGTGGGATGAGGCATGAGCTAATAAATAAGGACTCCGTTGAAGACGTAATTATCTGAAGGAGGCAAAGCTGGCGGAGAGTGGATTGCAGCTTCTCCAGGGTCACCGTGCCGTTCTCCTGCGGTAAATTTAGAGCAAGCACCTAAATAGCAGGTGGAATTAAGTGACATTCGTCCTTGCTGGCAGCTCGGCATTGTGGGAATTATGAGCGTGTTACAAGCGGTGGAATGAAGGGCCGCCGCGCTCCAGTGTGAGCAGATCAGGTGTGGTGCTAATCTCGCACTTGGCTCTGGAGACGCCCCGCCACTTGGCCTGCACCTGGACTCCTAGGACTTATTACGATGTCGTCCTCTTGCTTCCAATCAGCCCCTCCATTTGCAAGTCATTATCTTCTGAGGCTCTCGTGCCACTGACATTTCCCAGCTATTGCTTAGCTCAATTTCAGCTTGGGAGGGAAATGGCCGGTTTTCAGAGGGGCTCTGGCGTCTCCATCTCCCGGCGTTCCCAAGCACTCTCCCACACTAGAGGCCTTCAAGAGGTAGCTGGACAACCATCTGTCGGGGATGCTTTAGGGTGGATTCCTGCCTTGAGCAGGGGGTTGGACTCGATGGCCTTGTAGGCCCCTTCCAACTCTGCTATTCTATGATTCTATGATTCTATGATTCTTGCTTCAGCACTACAGGGAGGCCGCCATGCACGACCCGATGGCAGAGGCCTTCTCCAAGAGCCACCTCTCTTGGCCCTGACTGACAGGAACACGGCTGTCATTTCCCCTGCATCGGCCAATTCAATTTTGCCCCCCACCGAGCAAAAAACGACGCCTGCTTTCATGCCGGCCAGCTGCCCTTCAGGGGCCGTCATCTGGGTCTCTTCTTCCACCGGACTGTATCAAGCCGGCCTCTGCTGTTTGTTTATCTGGGAAGATTCCACTGAAAGGCTCCAACCTTCAGGCTGGCCGGCGGGATTTCCTCTAATATGAGATGTTTCTCTCTCTCTCTCTCTCTCTCTCTCTCTCTCTCTCACACACACACACACACACACACACACACACACACACTAAGATCACTTCCCTCTAAGCAGTTCATTGCAACACTTTCTGCAAAGATGCAGCTGTCAGGACTGCAAAGACTGATCTGACATCTTCAAGATGACTGCGAGAAATCCCCAACTAGGCCTGATTTCTCTTAAGCGCAAGCCCTCCTCATCCAAAAGCGGGATTTTATCAGGCACGTCTGATTAAGCCCCAAAGTCAAAACACATCCCTAGAGAATATTGTGACATTGCGCTTGCGGCGTCTGTGCGAAGAATCTGTACGGAGTGAGAACTCAGGTCCCCAAATGCTGCGACGTCTCTTCCCTCCCCAAGCAGCCCATTTTCCCTCGCCTTGCTCATCCCCTCCTCTCTCCCTTTCCCCGGGATCTCGCCCTACCCTTTAAACGCACTTTTTCCGGGGTCAGAGGATGATCCCGAAACCATGGAACGTGTGGTTTGTCCAGGCTCCTTGTGAGTAACCGCAAGGAGCCAGGAACAGCGCACAGGGCACAGCACTCCTCAGGAGCTCTGTGCCCGTCGGGGGTGTGTGTGTGGCGCTCGAGCTCTCGTGCGTTCCTTCTTCGTTAAAAACAAAAACAAAATGGTGGGCGCAACGTCCTCTTTCTTCCTGGGTGTTGCGCGCCGTGTGTAAACAGTGGGGGACGAACTCGTGATCATAATATTGCGAGATCCTCACCCCTCCGTCGCGCTAGACCCGTAGGTCTGGATGAGGCCTCCGTCTTCTTCTTCCTCTTCTTCTTTGCTTCATGATCCCTTCATCTCTTTGCTTGCTTCCTTCCTTCCGCCCATGGGGTCCTTCCTTCCCTCTCCTTCCCTCTCCTAAAGCCACGTTGGCTTCCCTGAATGATGGTCCTGCCCTGCTTATTGTTGTGCTTTTGATTTGATTTTAAACATTTTAACTGATTTTTTTGTATTTGTGTGTATATATATATATATTTGGCTGGCGAGATCACATTACGCCAGTCCTTTTACAACTTCATTGGCTGCCAGTCCAGGTCCGGGCCCGATTCAAAGTGCTGGTATTGACATTTAAAGCCCTAAACGGTTTGGGGCCAGGTTATTTGAAGGAACGCCTCCTCCCATATGTACCTACCCGGACCTTAAGATCGTGAGCCCCTGCCAAAGGAAGTGAGGCAGGTGGCTACTAGGAGGAGGGCTTTCTCCACTGTGGCACCCCGGTTGTGGAATGAGCTCCCCAGAGAGGTCCGCCTGGCGCCTACACTGTACTCCTTTCGTCGCCAGCTGAAGACCTTTTTATTCACTCAGTATTTTAACACTTAATTTTAACTTAAATTTAAATTATACTGTTTTAACTCTGTATTTTAACCTTATATCAATTTTGCTGCGTGGTTTTATCCTGGTTGTGCTTTTTATATTGTATTTTGTATTTGTATTTTTAACTTGTTGGTTGTTTTATGATGATTTTAATTTTTGTGAACCGCCCAGAGAGCTTCGGCTATTGGGCGGTATAAAAATGAAATAAATAAATAAATAAATAAATAAATAAATAATAAATATTTGTGTCTGTAAACTTAGAGAGATTTTTTACTATGGTACATAGTATGTAAATTGTTTTGACAACTAAGCCAACCTTTCTTCCGCAGCTGGCTGCAATCCCGGCTCCTGCTGGCTGTCAGCAGAGGGGGGCAGTCAGTGGGTTCCATCACTGCTGAGCACCGACCCTCACAATCCTGCCCAACTGGTCTCTGCAGTGGCCAACTGAGGGGGAATGCAGTGGCAAGTCCTGGTGGCTCATGACACCTGGGTAACACTGGCCCAATGGCTGATTCCTCCACTTGACTTTACTGGCTGAACCCCGAGTAAGAGAAGCCACTGGTATCTCTGAAGCTCATCTGGTTTCATTGGTTTGCCAGAAGGTGTTTGAGCTCCCAGTTGTTGCCGCAAGGATCCTCGCTCACATTTGCTGCCTCGTAGGTGAATCCCAGGAATAAGGTCTGTTCATGGCGGCCTGCACAAGCTGAGGCCGCCAGAGGGGTCACACAGCTACTGCATGAAGAGAGCAGACCGACCCAACACACGCACTTCATCGCAACTGCTTTGGTGCTGCTTGGGGTCCATTCCTACTTGCTGATTCGTTCTCTCCAGTTATTTATCTCTTTGCTGTTTTTCATTTATACCATTTGAGTTCTCATTTTCCAACTCTGTGGCCAGAGCAAGGAAAGTATGGTTCCAGCAAAGTATAGAACTAGAGAGATATAACTTTAAGATTTCCTCCTCCTCCTCCAGTAATTATTCCACACCATTAAATGCTCAGAAGGAACAGTAGGTATCTTCAGACTATCGAGGGAAGACAAGCTGAGCCACAGATGACTTTGTAGACCAGACAGATACTTCTATACAACTTAAGGTCAGAAGATGCAATAACCACTCAGTTGAGATCAACAGAGACCAATGTCACACAGCAATGAAAGCAGTGCCCCGTATCTCCTGGCAGGCCGGGGGAATCTTTGACTCTACCCCGGTGCTGGTGCAGCCCACACATGGGAAAGTATGACAGCAATTACCCCTCGCCTCCCCCCACCCCAGCAGATACTCCCATTGTGAAACTTTCATTCCTTGGGGATGCTTCAGACTGGATGCTAACGCCTGACGTTCTCCTCCAGACGTGGCCCAATGTGAATCCTGCCCAAAGATATGACGCCATACACATTTTACATTCCACTCCTAGTCTCTCTTTATCGTGTGCTTTCCTACACACCATATCTTAAGCCGACGAATGCTTAGATTTTACTGGATAGTCTACATTTGTTTCCATGTTTTGTTTTGTGTATTTTTTTAAAAAAAGGAAAAACTAGGATTAGATGCATTTGCTGAGAATTGAGAAGGGTGTTATTATTATATTTAAGATAAGATTATGGCTGAACTTCAATACTGAGAGAAAGAAATGAAGTCATATTTCTACTTCAGTTTCCCATTCTCCTTAACAGCCTTTGGTTTAATAAAGCGAATAAAACTATGTATCTACCTGACATCCACTCATTATTATGGATGTAAACGTGCCGCTGAGGGTCTGTTTTAACTGCACGTTACAGAAATATAAAAGTTCGTTTTGTGTACATTAAAGACGTTATTCATCGCAAGAATCATCGCCACGTTCATTGATAATAGAAATGTTGCTGGAAACAAGAAAAAACTCTTCTACTGCCTGTGTTGTAAATACATTTTGCAACCTGAGAGTGCCAGGTAAGACAGAGGTAGGTCCTCTAGCGTGGAATGCTGGTGTCATCTCTGGGTTGGTTCAGGATGTGGAGGACGCAGTTCCTGGAGCAGTCTCCATCCACAGAAGTGTCCTTCCTGTCATGGTCTCCAGCTTCTGTGTCGCCTACCAGATGTAGGAGGAGGGGGGGCTCCGTTTATAAAACAGGAAGGCCCCAGCTGGGACCAAGACTCCATGCAGGCATGATGGCAGCACCTCACGTCAGAGCCTGGAGGCTTTCGGGTGCCTTTTGGACCACCCCTGGGTCCCCAAATGATCCAACGTACACAAGAAATGAACTCCACAAGGATGGCTGTTATTTCACTGCAATCCTACAGTGGAGGCTTAAGTCTGGCTTTATTTAGGGGAGGAGTCGCCACTCAGGGGCAGGACAGAGGCTTTGGATGCTGAAGGTCTCCAGGTTGAATCCCAACAAAAGCCCGATTAAAAAAGATCATGAAATCAGAGCGTCAGACAGGAAGTTGGACATCAGCTCGGCTCACTCCCTGTGCAAGGCAAGACGTGGCTGCAGCATCCCTGATGGGTGGCCATCCAGTTACAGCTGATGGGTCTGCCTGAGACCCAGAATGCCTCTGCTAGCCAGAGTACACAATACTGAGCCTGGACGGGGCTGGTATCCCGGAACTAACCACCCGTGCTTCCATTGTTGTGCAAACTATGAAACATCCTCCTTTGGACCAAAATGCCAATTCACATTACAAGTGGCTGTTTCTCTTTTCCATTAACAGTGACTGAGCACACTCACCCAAAATGCCTTTGAAAGAAGGTTGGGATGCTCAAATAAGACTGGGGGACTGAATTAGGAGAATCGGTGCAGGGAGTTGGGCCTTTTCTTCTACCCAGTTCACATATAGCAACAACATAAGAACATGAGAAGAGCCCTGATGCTGGATCAGACCGAGGGTCCATCTAGTCCAGCATTCTGTTCACACAGGGGCCAACCAGCTCCCCATTGGAAACCCACAAGCAGAACATGGATCATTGGGGCCACACACAAGTGAGTGAGCAAGCCCACTCCTTCCCACAGTTCGCCATTTCTACTTTGCATCTGATTTAGCAAACAACCCAGGAACACCCCATTTTGGGGTCGTTTGTTCTGATGTCTCAATCAGGCACTCTGGGTTGTTAATGGAGAAACAACCCAGAATTTTAACCCATGGTTTGTGGTTGGGTTACAATTCTGAGTTGTTTCTCTCTCAACAACTCAGAGTGCGGGGTTCAGACATTACATCAAACAACCCATTCCTGCATTATGTGCTAAATTGGATGCAAAGTGGCCCCAACCAACCATGAATGAATTAAACCATGGCTGGCTATTATGTGTGAACCAGGCCTTCTTCCTATTCTGTGATTGGAGATTTGGGCCTTTGCTAGACCTATCAGTAAATGTGCAATGGAGGAGGGGAGATCCTGCTATGTGAGTATCGCGGGATGTCGCCCTCGTTTACATGCTAGGCGCGACAAACTCAAGAAGAGAGCCATCGCGCCCGCCATTTTTTTTTTTTTTTTTTTTTGGTAGTTTTAAAGGGCTGACTGTGCTTGAACACACGAGCGACTAAAGGTAGGTTTTTTTAAAAAAAAATGATTTCCCCACTCCCCACCCCCCACCCTAGCCCCAATGGGCGCAGCTCCCGGCTCACGCGGAGCTAGGAAAAGCCATGAAAACGGGCCACACGCTCGCGGTCTCAGGCTCAGCCCGAAACAGCGGGGAAAAGCGGGCTTGAAGGGGTAGACTATCTTCCGGGGCCAGGGAGGGTTGATCCCTGCCTGATCCCGGGATCCCCTGTGCATCATCTGGACACACAGGGACGATCCCTGGTATCACCCCAGGATATAGCCTGGTCTAGCAAAGGCCTTGGTCCACTCATCCTTCAGAGTGAGTTTCAAGTAAGGGCGCATCTACTAAGAATGTTTACAGTTTCTCCTTCCATCTGCATTCTTGCGGTGTGGACGTTCATTCAACATTCCTTCTTCCTGAGGTTGGAACAGAAGTGCCAATCTAGTTCAGGGTAAGCCTGGAAGAAGCGTATTCTGTGAAGGAGGCCTCAGATGCTGCTTGAGGTATGCCGGTGCTTCACATAAATTGTCCTGAACTGGATCACTCATCACCAGCTTCAGAAGGCTCTGAGCAGGATTGCTGGCTGGGAGCCCACAGGGCATCGGGCCACCAGGTCTGGAGCTCTTTGGCCTCTGTAAGGGCTGCTGCCTTTCCAGCTCCCCAAACGTTGCCCCCGAGATGATCCTTTGCCTACCCTATTCCCCCCTTTGAAAGATTGGCTTGAGATACATTTATAGCATGGTTATAGCTGACCCTATTTCTTCTGTATGTGAAGCACTGACTCACCTGTCTGTGCCTACTGGGGGGGGGGCAGCTGTTCTAGTCTAGGGCCATTTCTCTACACCTGCCTTTCCCCCCAGGATCATCCCAGGATCATTCCTGGGCATCCAGATGACACACAGGGCCCTGGGAGCAGGCAGGGACAATCCCTCCATTTGCCTGGGATAATCCTTAGGTGTAGAAAGGGCCTAGGATCAACCAGGATGATCAGGGGTCTGGGAACAAAGCCCTGTGAGCAGAGACGGAAAGAACTGGGCATGTTGAGCCTGAAGAAGAGAAGATGGAGGGGAGACATGAGAGCATTCTTCCAATACTTGAAAGGTTGTCACACAGAGGAGGGCCAGGATCTCTTCTCGATCCTCCCAGAGTGCAGGACACGGAATAACAGGCTCAAGTTAAAGGAAGCCAGATTCCAGCTGGACATCAGGAAAAACTTCCTGACTGTTAGAGCAGTACGGCAATGGAACCAGTTACCTAGGGAGGTTGTGGGCTCTCCCACACTAGAGGCAGCTGGACAACCCTCTGTCAGGGATGCTTTAGGGTGGATTCCTGCATTGAGCAGGGGGTTGGACTCGATGGCCTTGTAGGCCCCTTCCAACTCTGCTATTCTATGATTCTATGATTCTAGGAGGCCCTGAAGAGCATGTCGAGAGGAGGCCTGGGCCAAGGCCAATACCAGGTCCTGAAGTATTTGAGAAAGTGAACTCTCTTGCTCCTGGGCCAGATTAACACCAAGCAGGATGTGACACTTTGAAAACATTTCGAAAGCTCTCGATGGCGGCGTGTGTCCTGGGCCCCAACAGTTGTCACTACTGTCTCTACGTTCTAAAGCAGTAGTGTAGATCCTCCCTGGATTTGATAGGTTCATCATGTGTGGACCAGGTCTTCTTTGTACTTTGTGATTGCAGACCTGGGCGGGATCTACACTACTGCTTTATAATGGTGTATAACAGTAGTATTGACATCCGTTGGGGCCCAGACCACATGCCATATACCATTTTCAAAGTGTTTTCAAAGAGTTATATCCTGCTTGGTGTAGCTCTGTCCTTGGTTAACTTACCTTAAATAAAACTACATGACAAAGTGGACTCTAAAGTTTATGCTAGAAGAAATCCGTGCATCTTTAAAGTGCCACACGCCTCTCTGTCGTTAAGGGCCCGTTGATGGCATGCGGAGCGACACATCATTAACTTATGGGAATCCAGTGCTTTGAACACTGCTCAAAGGGTGGTGAGTCAACAGCTATTCTGAAAGAGCATTTTACTGAAACTCATTTGATTTAAAATTGTTCATGTGTAATATGATTTTTATTATTATTATTATTATTATTATTATTATTATTATTATTATTATTATTCATTGCATTTCTATACTTTCCCATAGTTGAGGCTCTCTGGGAGATTTAGAAATATTAAAAATATTAAAATACAGAATACAAAATTTAAAAACCATTTATATAAAATGCACAAACAATATACGCAAAGACAACATATATCTAAAAGCAACTTCGAACAATACCATAGGGCAGATCCAGGACAAACACACAAAAAATATGTTTATATTACTCTCTATTTTATTCTTTATTTCATTTCTATACTGCCCAATAGTCGGGGCTCTCAGGATGGTTCAAAACAATCCTTACAAATAAAAATGAAAACTACAACATTATAAAAATTATAATACAACATTAGAATCATAGAACCATGGAATAGCAGAGTTGGAAGGGGCCTACAAGGCCATCGAGTCCAACCCCCTGCTCAACGCAGGAATCCACCCTAAAGCATCCCTGACAGATGGTTGTCCAGCTGCCTCTTGAAGGCCTCTAGTGTGGGAGTGCCCACCACTTCCCTAGGTAACTGGTTCCATTGTCGTACTCTAACAGTCAGGAAGTTTTTCCTGATGTCCAGCTGGACTCTGGCTTCCTGTCACTTGAGCCCATTATTCCGTGTCCTGCACTCTGGGAGGATCGAGAAGAGATCCTGGCCCTCCTCTGTGTGACAACCTTTTAAGTATTTGAAGAGTGCTATCATGTCTCCCCTCAGTCTTATCTTCTCCAGGCTAAACATGCCTAGTTTATAATAAACTAAGCCAAAATTGTTTAAGATACAAAATTTAAAAATTTTAATTCACAATTTAAATAACAGACCTGTTAAATAACAGACAGCCAACGTAAGTGCCATCATATGCCATTAAATGATGTGGCCTAGAGGCCAGTCTAAGCTGAAAAGAAGATAGTGTCGTTGCCTGGCGGGCCTCAGTGTAGAGCCCATTCCAAGTCAGGGAGCCACCACTGAGAAGGCCCCCTTCCTTGCTGCCACCTTCTGAGCCTCCCTCAGGGAAGGCACTTAGAGGAAGGCCCAGGTGTTGATCATAGTGTCTGGATAGGTTCATGCAGGGAGAGGTTTTCTATCTGCGATCCCAAGGCTTTATAGATTAAAACCAGCACCTTGAATCTGTTCACATAGTGGCTGACCAGCTATCGACCTGGGACCAACAAAGCAGGACACAACCTCCCACCCATGTTCCCCAGGAACTGGTATGTATAGGCTTACTGGTCTTGAAGGGCAGTTAAGAAATGGAATGAATGGATCAATAAATAAATACATGTTGTTACCCATAGCAGCTGAATGGGCAAACCGTTTGCAGGGCATCTCCAAGAAAGAAGTGTTCGCGTGAGCAGCAAGGGATGGCCAGGTTTTAGGAACTTCCAGAAGCACCTTGCTGCAGTCTCTGAAGGCATCTCTTCCATCATCATCATCATCATCATCATCATCATCATCATCATCATCATCTCATTTCTATGCTGCCCAGTAGCTGCAGCTCTCTGGGAGGTTCACAGTAATTCACAAGATAAAATACAGCATAAAATCGTATACATCCAAGACCTAAAAACAATTTCAATGAAATATTAGACAGCTGGCATAAACACCCCCTCACATGCCATTCAATGCTTGGGAGTAGAGGACAGTCTCAGAGCATCATCAGATTGTGGGGACGGACGGACCGCATTTCCCTCCCTGTCGCTTCACCTCCCACTCCTGCCCCACAATAGGGATGAGCAGCTTCCTCTTTCTTCACACGGGGAAGAAAGAAGAAGTAAACAATGACCTCGTGGCCCATTCAGTGGGCGTTTTTATCCCGCTGCTTCTCCTGCACCCAGCAGGAAATGGCGGCAAATTTCATCACAGCCAAAAGAATCGGATTTTCCGACAGAAAAATGAGCAGAAAGAGTGGGAGACGCGCAGGAGGTGGGCAGTGTCGTGAAATCCATGAGTAACGAGCATGAGATAAAATATTCGTCTGATGGCGCTCTTCACCCGGGCCTCAGTGAGATCATACTATAATGATCTGGTTTGATGAAACTTTGCTGGATGGCCTCAGCACGCATCATTGCATGGTACAACCAGGAGTATAGCAGCTTCTGGGAAGTTTCTGGGCCACTCTGTTGTTGCTGATGTGATGCCTGTCGGATTGCAGAGGGCAAGAGGCCCGGTCGGTCCCTACTCTCAGGTGTGCTTACAATCTATAACTCAACACATGAGGAACAGCAGCAGAAAGAGAGGCAAGCGGAGGCAGGGGTAAATAGGGGAGGAATGTGCAAGCGTTTCAGGTACAAGTTTAGGGTTAGTCACAGGCTGATCGGGGCGGACGCCTGTTGTTTGCATCCAGTTAGCTTCAGGACAACTGAGCTAGTAGCATGAAAAGGGCCAGGCAAACTCCCTCATGGGTTGCCTGTTCATTCCTACGGTGTGCGGCTGAACTGGTGTGTTTCAAAGAGTTTAATGACCCTTTTCCTAGAAGTAATTGAGCTCTGGGGACTGATTGTGCGCGCTCCAGATTAGGCTTAAGCGACAGTAAATGATGGATTTGATCTCTGTCTTCCACTCTCCACATTGATTTCTGTACGACGCTGCCCGGTTTTCTTGTAGGAGAAGCAGCAGCTACAGTGACGGAAGCAAAGGTGCCAGCGGTTGGGCAGCAGGGCCTCAGCAACACTCCCTTTCCCCCTAAACCAAGGCTCAGGCTGTTTGCTATTTAGGAATAGCAAAGGGCAGGACACACACACACCCCGCCCACCGTAACATCCCATTGCCAAAGCAACATAGTCAGTAAAGGACAAGGATGAGTGTGTTCAGAGGAGGGCAACCAGGATGATCAGAGGTCTGGAAATAAAGTCCTATGAAGAGAGACTGAGGCAGGAGCCACACTACTGCTTTATAGCGGTATTGAAGTGCACTGACAACTGGTGGGGCCCATTGACACAGACCATGTACCTCTATCATACCACTTTTATAGTGCTATATCCTGCTTGGTGTAGATGTGTCATGGGCCCCAACTGTTGTCAGTGCACTTCAGTACCACTTTAAAGCAGTAGTGTGGCTTCTGCCTTTTACATACTGCTTTCATACCACTTTCATAGTGGAATATTCTGCTTGGTGTAGATGAGCCCTGAAAGAACTGGGCCTGTTTAGCCTGGAGAAGAGACGATTGAGGGGAGACATGATAGCACTCTTCAAAGACTTAAAAGGTTGTCACACAGAGGAGGGCAAGGATCTCTTCTCGATCCTCCCAGAGAGCAGGACACGGAATAACGGGCTCAAGTTAAAGGAAGCCAGATTACGGCTGGACAGCAGGAAAAACTTCCTGACTGTTAGAGCAGTACGACAATGGAATCAGTTCCCTAGGGAGGTGGTGGGCTCTATTCCCACACTAGAGGCCTTCAAGAGGCAGCAGGACAACCATCTGTCAGGGATGCTTTAGGGTGGATTCCTGCATTGAGCAGGGGGTTGGACTCGATGGCCTTGTAGGCCCCTTCCAACTCTGCTATTCTATGATTCTATGATTCTATGATTCTAAGAGGCAGCTGGACAACCATCTGTCAGGGATGCTTTAGGGTGGATTCCTGCATTGAGCAGGGGGTTGGACTCGATGGCCTTGTAGGCCCCTTCCAACTGTGCTATTCTATGATTCTATGAAGTCGACCACTCAAAGCAGACACAGGCCGTGGCAGGCTGAGCGATCGCAGAGGCCGTTTAGAACCGCCTGTCGGCAATGAGTTTGCCTTTTCCCATGTGCTTTTATCCCTCTGCCAGGTTTCTCAGAGGAGTCAAATTGAAGGAGAGTCCAAAATCCAGGCAGCTGTATTGAAATGTGTGTGTGTGTGTGTGTGTGTGTGTGATGTGTATCATGTGTGTCTGCAGCACTCCCCGATGTGTTAGCCAAGCATCATAGAACAGTGAGCTGGCAGAGGACCGGGGGGTGGGGGGTGTTCGGCATGTTGGCCTTTGGCTGTTGAGACATGAGACCGAGTGAGAAAGGGAAGCGGCACAACAGGTCCCGAAACAGTTTGCTACCACTACTTTAATAATTTAACAGCATTTAACAGAATATGCTGAGTTTTTTAACTGACCCCAGGATAGTTGTTTTAAACAGATATTGTCTGTTTGTATTTTATGCTTTTTATGTTTTAAATTTTGTATATTTATTGTTAATCTTCACTGTTTTTAACTTTTGTAAACCACCCAGAGAGCTTCAGCTGTGGGGCGGTATATAAATGTTAATAATAATAATAATAATAACAATAATAATAATGCAGAATTGAGCAGGAGTATCTTTTCTCAGAACCAGGGAGAAAAGCTCTGGGTCAAAATCAACAAAAGTCAATTCTAGCAGCTGTCCTCTCCACCAGGAGCATATATATATATATATATATATATATATATATATATATATATATATATATATAAAGCTAACACATCTTCATGGCCCATCCCCACTATCTTATACCTGGGGAAAGCCACCTGCCCTCCGCTACTGACATGATAGCACTCTTCAAATACTTAAAAGGTTGTCACACAGAGGAGGGCCAGGATCTCCTCTCAATTATCCCAGAGTGCAGGACACAGAATAACGGGCTCAAGTGACAGGAAGCCAGATTCCGGCTGGACATCAGGAAAAACTTCCCGACTGTTAGAGCAGTATAAGAGCTTCATCACACCAGTGTTATACTGTGCAATCACTGCGAATTGCATGCAAAGGACTCAGAAGTTTTCCACCTTATAATCTGCTTTTGATTGTGAAGTATTCCCAGGCATCCTGCCTTAATTGTGCAATAAAGCCAAAAGATTTGCCGTATTTAGCCCCTACCTTTTTAGCGTATCTTCCGAGCCGCCACTGGGGCACAGGAGCAGGATTTTAAAGAAATGCTTACATCTGCATAAGCTTTAAAGATAAAGACACCAAAATTGGCACAGTAATAGATATTAGGGAGAGCTTTAAGCACACCAAATTTGAATTGAATTGGGTCATCCATTGATTTGTTATGATTTTTTACATTTCCCTCCTTAAACTCACTTCGTGGTATGCAAAGGATCGCTGTTGCCCGGTAGCAAAACCAACAACAACCGTGAAAGCTTAGTGCTACAGGGATAATCCGAGGGAAGCAGGTATGTGGGATGAAGCTTTAACAATGGAACCCATTGCCTAGGGAGATTGTGGGTTCTCCCACCCTAGAGGCCTTCAAGATACAGCTGGACAGCCATCCGTCAGGGATGCTCTAAGGTGGATTCCTGCATTGAGCAGAGGGTTGGACTCGATGGCCTTGTAGGCCCCTTCTAACTCTACTATTCTATGATTCTATGATTCTAACCTGCTCCAAGTCCCAACAGACAGTCATTCTGTAAGGGCCATTCTGTAAGGCAGCAGACATGTGTGGCCTGAACTCCTAGTGATGCAAGGTCCAAACCCTGTGGTCCATCAAGTTGAGCATTCTGTTCGCACACGGGCCAAAGAGCCTGAAACAGCACCTGGCATAAGTACAAACTGTGTCTGATAATAAAGGTAGCATATAGCCATTATTATTATCCCTTTTTTCTAGCTCATGGTGGTTTTTCTAGATTAACATGATGGGCTTTGCCAAGTCATGCTGTCTTTTACTGATTCAGAAATTTCCTGTCTATTGAACATGTTTTAAGTATGAAGGTGTTCTGTAAAAATGTTGATGTGATGCCTGTGACTGATGTGACTAACAGAATAAATGTAACTACTTTCGGTTTCCATAGTTCTTTAACTGGTGGTTTATTTTTCTCTCTTTTCCATTATTATTGTTGTTGTTGTTGTTGTTGTTGTTGTTGTTGTTGTTGTACCCCACCTATCCACCAATAAACTGGCACTCAAGGCAGCTAACAGTCATAAAGATTTTTTTTTTAAAAAGTGTTAGAAAAATAATTAAATCAATACATTAAAACAGTTAAAATACAACAATAACAGAATAAAACAGAGCAAATTACATGCCAAAGGCCTGCTTGAATAAAAATGTCATTTTTCCATAACTGGCAGCCATAGCCTTATCCTCCTCCAGGAATTTATCCGACCCCCTTTTAAAGCCACCCAAGATGGCGGCCATTGCTACATCTTGTAGCAGCGAATTCCACAGTTTAACTTTGTGCTGTGTGAAGAAGGACTTCTACCAATCAGCTTCATGGGGTGACCCCATTGGGTTCTAGTGTTATGGGGGAGAGAGAGAAATATCTCCCTATGCACATTCTCCATGCCAAGTATCATTTTGAACACCTCTATCATGTCTCCCCTCCCTTATCTTTTCTCTGAGCTGAACAGTGCATGTTCTTTTGTGGTGGGTCACAACCCACAAGTTGGTCTTGATTTTATCCCAGCATAAAATCAAGGGAAAGGATGGATAAGGAGAACATAAGAACATTAGTAAAGCCCTGATGCTGGATCAGAACAAGGGTCCATCTAGTCCAGCACTCTGTTCACACAGGGGCCAACCAGCTGTCAACCAAGGACCCACAAGCAGGACATGGTGCAACTGCAGCCTCTCCAAGATGTTGGGGAGGTGAAAACGAGGAGAAGAGAGAGAGAGAGAGAGAGAGAGAGAGAGAGAGAGAGAGAGAGAGAGAGAGAAGTCAGAGATATAGTACAAGTAAAAATAATGTCTCAGCAAATGTTTTTCAAATGGCTCCATGTTGTAGTTGGGGGTTGGACAGGCAGGCCTGCCGGGGGGGGTGGGGTTGTGTGCTGCAAATTCAAGGGGAAAGCCGGTAGACTGATGTGTGGTCTACACTCTCCTCCCTTGACTAAGTTTCTTTTCTTAATCATACCCTGCCAGGATGGGCGGATGATGTTGCCTTTGTCAAGGACTTGCACGCTTACAAAAACATGGCAGAAATCATTACGGGGAAGTAAAAAAAGCAGGATGAATTATGGACTTGCATTTCAGTGTTCACAACGTGATGATATTAGCTAAACAGATGTGGCCTTTATTCACTGCAATCTCTTCATTTCTGACATATAATCGCTTTCGGTTCCTGGGGGAGCTCCATTTTAATTTTACAGTAATTTAATGACAATATTACACTGGAAATTAGAGTTCACTTTTTAGCAGTGTGCATTCCTTCATCTCACACGGTGAAAGCGAGCCTTCTTGCAACCATCCGGTTTAATAGACTCGTCTCTGTAAATATTAAAGTATTCATAACAGCTTATTGACATTATTCTTGCAGGAAAATCATTTGGAGACATGGTGTCTTCTTCACTAGTTTCCCCAGGGCAGAACTTCTCAAACTCTCACTGTTTGCTCAACCAAATTTCATGGATATTGAACATCTGAGGAGAGCGTGAGATCACCCCCACCCCACCCTGTACCTCCATATGTCCCTCTCGACTTCGACACAGAGACTGCAGGTCCATCCCACCAGATTCTGTGAGCATCTGGTCACGCCTCCTGGTTTCTAGGATTGCTGGTCAGAGGAAGCTGGCAAATACCCCTCCTTCTAGACTCCTTTGTGGGCATATCTGCTCCAGATCAACGGAGCCTTCTTTGATGCTATGCTAAGGCATCCCAAAATCGTATTTCTTTATTTGTTAAATATTTATTTGCTGCATTTCGGGATCAGGAGGCCCAGCTGCAGGAGGGCTGCATTGGACCCCTACAAGCATCGCATGAATGTGTGCAGGTCGGGGTGGGGGTGAGGGTGGGGGACACCATGCATCACTAGCCCCGTACTGATGCCCCAGTGAACATCCAGAAAGAGATCTCTGCCCACTTGGACACATCCCCAGAAAGTCTTTCCATGCCTACAACTGGGCATGAAGAGGTCTTCTTCTGAGGAATGCCAAACGAACATGCATCGGGGAAGAGCAAAAATAGTGTACGGTGCAGCCATCTAATATAATAACGTACAATGCGATATAACATTATGAATACAACTTTATAATTAAAAAAATCCCCCCTACACACACACACACACACACACCACAGTACAAACCCAAGTTTTTAGGGGTCTGGGCTTGTCCATTACGTGTGGCTCCCTTGAACAGCCTCTCACTCTTCTTTGCACTGTAGATTGTGGGGACTATGTTCAGTTTATTAATTTATTATTTATTACATTTATCTCTTTCCCTTTTTCCTCCAAGGAACCCAATGCCACGTACATAATCCTCCTCCTCCTCCTCCTCTCCTCTCCATTTCATCCTCACAACAACAACCCTGTGGCGTGGGCTGAGACTCTGTGACTGGCCCAAAGTGGGGACTAGAACCCGGATCTCCCAACTCCCAGTCCAACACTCCAGCCACTACGCCACACTGGCTCTCTGACACAGATCAAGCCATCCCAAACCACATCACTGCTTGGGTGAGGGCAGCCTCCACAAAGTCCGCTTGCCTCCCCCCACAGGCTGATAAGAGAATCTCACAGTTGTAGTCCTGCCACCACTTCTGTTCCACTTTGGCCATAAAGATGGCGGCCCACCCTGCAATTCATCGGTGCTTGATGAGGGATTGCATAAAGGAATGCCAGTCATTAACTGGCCTCTTTAGCATGCTGCAACAACCTTGTTGCAGAACGCCGGAAGGACGCTTGAGTTCTGGCGTGTGCGTGTGGACCGCCAGAAGACAGCCTGCTCTTCTTTTAGGAGGTCGCCATCTGCTGGGTAGAGCATGAGACGCGCCGGCTAGCAGCTCAGCTGGTCCATGCTGCCAATATCCGAGAGACAGCTTGAAACTGCAGGGGCGCATTCATGTCGGAACTGATAAGGAATGGATCCAAATGGGGCCCATTAAGTTCTGTTCCCATTTGTTAGGAAATGGGGGGCATGGAGTGAGGAATGGGAACGAACGGGTGTGTGGTGTTTCCATTACCCCTGGAGGGCAACCAGGATGATCAGGGGTCTGGAAACAAAGCCCGATTGATTGATTGATTGATTGATTGATTGCACTTATATACCGCTCCCATAGCCAGGGCTCTCTGGGCGGTTTACAGAAATTCTAAAATTGAGATTAAAGCGAGTATACAAAATTTAAAATTCTAAAACACAGAACATACACACATAAAGCATTAAAAACCGTAAAAAAAAACCTAAACATGTGGGTGATTAAGATGTGCTGCCATATGCCTGGGCAAAGAGGAAAGTCTTAACCTGGTGCTGGAAAGATAGCAGCATTGGCGCCAGGAGAGCCTCGTCAGGGTGATTGTTCCACAGTCTGGGGGCCACCACCGAAAAGGCCCTATCCCTCGTTGCCACACTCCGAGCCTCTCTCGGAGTAGGCACCCAGAGGAGGACCTTAGATGTTGAACGTAGTGACCAGGTATATTCAAGTTGGGAGAGGCGTTCCATCAGGTATTGTGGTCCCTATGAAGAGAGACTGAAAGAACTGGGCATGTTTAGCCTGGAGAAGAGGAGATTGAGGGGAGACCTGATAGCACTCTTCAAATACTTGAAAGTAGGGGTGTGCACGGACCCCACAATCCGCTTTGTGGCCCAATCCGGAAAATCCGGATCAGGCCCGATCCTCTTCGCGCCGCTCCGCCCGTGTCCCGCTCTGCTCCACGGAGTGAGATCCGGCTTCGCCACCGTCAGCAGCGGCGGCAGCGCAAGAAAACCACCCACCCACCCCGCCCCCTTACCTTCCTCCGTTGCGGGATTCAATTGAGGCCCCGGTTGAAGCCGGAAGAGGCCTCGGCCTTTACTTCCAGCTTCAACCGACGCCTCAATTGAAGCCGGCGACGGAGGAAGGTAAGCGTCCCTCCTCCCTGCTCCCTTACCTGGTGCTGCCGCCGCCGCTGCCGCATGGATGGCGGCGCCGGCAGCGCCAGATTAGTCTCCCTCCCCCCCACTTGCCTTCAGGCAAATCTCCGGATTGAGGCGATCCTCTTCGCCTCGATCCGCAGCCCCCCTGACTCTCTTCGCCTCCGCCTTAAGGGTAGGCGAAACCCCCCGCTCCGCTCCTGCTTCTCCGGTTCGAGGAGAAGTGGAGCACATCCCTACTTGAAAGGTTGTCACACAGAGGAGGGCCAGGATCTCTTCTCGATCCTCCCAGATCAGGACACAGGACACAGAATAACGGGCTCAAGTTAAAGGAAGCCAGATTCCGGCTGGACATCAGGAAAAACGTCCTGACTGTTAGAGCAGTACGACAAAGGAATCAGTCACCTAGGGAGGTTGTGGGCTCTCCCACACTGGAGGCCTTCAAGAGGCAGCTGGACAACCCTCTGTCAGGGATGCTTTAGGGTGGATTCCTGCATTGAGCAGGGGGTTGGACTCGATGGCCTTGTAGGCCCCTTCCCACTCTGCTATTCTATGATTCTATGATTCTGCCAATGGCCGTGGCAGCAGAGTGCCATTTCATTTTGCCAGAATTCCATGGATGAGGTTGCATCATTCAGGGCTGGGGGTGGGGGGAAACCGTTTTTTTTGTGGTGGCCTCCATTTCCACCCCAGGGTTTATGGATTGAGATACGAGATTGCAGGTATGGGCCCCCCAATCTGGATCAGGCCCATAGAGGTGGGGGGGAAGGGTTAAGGTCCCCTACCACCCACACTAGGGTCCTGATCCAATATCAATCCCCTTCCACCTACTACTTTAGAGTAAAAATGTGGGGGAATGTAGCTGTTAGTTACATCTTTAATGTCTCTGTTTTGGCCAGGGCCCCTCTTGAACAGAGACGAGTGGGCTTGTGGTTTTGGGGAGAGAGAGAGAGGTGTGCTTCCCCATGCGACCTGTTCCCCCAGGAACTACCAGCCCCAGACTTCCTTGTGCATAAGGCAGGAGTGAAGGATGGCTGGTTGCAGGCTAGAAAGCCCCATAAGCGACTCCAGGGACAGTGGGAGCCAGTGCTGCAGGTAGAATTTGCAGGACCCCAGTAGAGGTGAGTAGAAGTCTAGCGAATACTCCTACCTGCCAGGTCTGGCTATCAATACAAATCAGGCAGCTGGAAATGTCAGTCGGTTGAACAAAGGGAACTAAGCAGCGCTAAAGGGCACCAGCCAGCCCTCCAGCTTTGCAAAGCAGGCCCAATGCTTTTGTGCAGTCAGGCTCAGGCGATGCACTGATTAGGGAATAGGGTGACCCTATGAAAAGGAGGACAGGGCTCCTGTATCTTTAACAGTTGTATTGAAAAGGGAATTTCTGCAGGTGTCATTTGTATATATGGAGAACCTGGTGAAATCCCCTCTTCATCAGAACAGTTAAAGCTGCAGGTGCCCTGCCCTCTTTTAAAATGGTCACTCTAGTATAGCTCCTGCACCTTTAATTATTGTGATGAAGAGGGAATTTCACCAGGTTCTCCATATATACAAATAAAACACCTGCTGAAATTCCCTTTTCTATGCAACTGTTAAAGATACAGGAGCCCTGTCCTCCTTTTCATAGGGTCACCAAATTAGGGAAGGAGATGAACCAAAGCAAGGTGAACATGATTTCAGTCTGGAGACTGCAGCCCCCTATGCAAGGGTTCCAGCGATTGCATGAGGGCTTCGAGCGGGAGGAGAGGGACGGGGAGCTTCGCTTCCAACCTTTGCCCATTGGGTGCGAAGTTGGAAGGGACGCCAGGTCAGGCTACTGGGGGTGCACAGACAGGTCAGGGAAGTGGCCGGACACTGTCACGCTTCTACTGATTTCACTGGGAGCCCAGCAGCGTCTACATCCGGCCCAGAATAAACTGAGTTATTTTCAGTGGGGGAAACAACATGGTTTATGGAGCCAAATTCCAAATTGAGCTAAGGTCAAGGCGGGTCACCTATCCCTTCCCTGGAATGGACCACAGTTTCCTTTGCTCATTAATAGCTAGGGATGGATGAAGGTTTCATGTCAGTTCACAAATCATGCAAACATCTCCCATTTACAATCCTAAATGCAAGCAGGAGAAATGTCCACAAATTCCCGAAGTTGTGATTGCATTTGAAAAATGAGCATTTTTTAAAAATGTGCACTTTGAAGTATATTTTTTTAAAAAAAACTCTGCATTTTAACACTGAAGTCAACGGCCGTAGCTAGACCTAAGGTTTATCCCAGGATCATCCCGGGTTCGTCCCTGCCTGAGCGCTGGATGCCCTGTGTGGCACTTAGATGAACAGGTTTGACCCCAGGACAATCCTGGGATAAACCTTTGGTCTAGCTACGGCCAATGTGGGGGTGGGGTATTGCACACTGAAAAGAGCACTTTCCCCATTCAAACAAGCTAAGAAGCACATCAGAAACAAAATAAACAAAAGAAAAATGGATTTCGACGTGCTTTCGAAGGGGAGTCCAAAAATCACGGATTCTCCCATCGCCATTGATAACAGGATCAGGAAATGGGTGAGACCCAGCCTGCTAGTCTAGCTGGCCCTCGGCAGAGTAAGGGCTCAAAGAAACTCCGGAATTGCTGTCTATCCACCCCATCGCTCTGCTTTCCCTCTGCGTTTTTCCTATGTTTGTTTCGTTGAGCGCTTTGCGCCTTTTCCCGGGTTTTGACCATCTAATGGTTCAGGTCACTTTAAGTCCTTGGTGATCCCAGAATGGGGAAGGCAAAGTGAGGAGGAACACCAGGCCACTACCCAGCACAGACCTCAAAGTCTTTGCTTCTCCTGGGCACTTTCATGTCTTCGGCATTTCTCAGTGTTTGGGAAATTAAATATTTATTGAACCCTTTAGCTCTTTTAAGTTGTTTCCCTGCTTCCGAAAGTGAGGATAAAAGGGAGACGCCGAGGAGCACGCATCGCTCTGCCACCGCCGCGTCCCCTTCGCCTCGCTCTTATCGTCTTTGAGTTGTGGGGAAGGAACCCTGAGGGCCCCACTTTAGAAAAGCGCTCTCTTCTTGCCTCTGAGCAAGCGAGTGCTTCAAAATGCCCAGGCAGCCTGGAGGAAATTACCAGTTGCAAGCAGAAGAGTTTAAAATCTCTCTCTCAAACCAACAGAGAGAGAACAGGTGTAGAATGCTCAGCAATCTAAAGATGTCTGATGCGCTAGGCGGAGTGACGCCCGGAGAGCCGTGTTCCTTCTTGGAGACCGCTCAACGTTTACGTGGGCCGTTGGATATTATCCTGCTGAGGGTTCTAGAGCCGTTTCTGTATTCTTGGGGTAAGTGCAGCATGACCTGCTTCCTTCTCGAACCCTCCGGAGCCCCAGGGATTCTGGGAAACTTGCCTCTGGGGTCAGGGCTTCCAGAATCCTTCACAGATTCCTGGATGGGGAAGAAGTCTGTGGCAGGTATTTAGTTGGGGGGATGGGGAACGCGCCACCAAACATTGCCCATGCCGGAAACATCCGGTAACATCCATCACTAAGCCTGAAAGGTCCCACATCCCCCTGAGCTGAGCTGCCACCCTCACAGCAGTTGGAGGGAAATTAATTTCCCCAGTATCGATATATTGTTCCCTGTTGTCAGGCAAAGCACTCGGGGCTGGCTTGCCCCGGAATGAGCAAGGAAGCTTTACAAGACACCTGCCTCTGGGTTGAGGTGAAAACTATTGGGATTCTTGGATTGTCCCAGTCGCCGTGGCTTTGGGGAAGTTCATGATGCAACGAGGAGCACAGCTTCATATTTATACAGTGCTTTTGAGCATTTAGAGAACTTCACACACCATTCTGGGACCTTCCCTGCAGCCCTGTGGATTCAGAAAGCAACCTCTGAGGCCTCAGCAGGAATTACTTGGCCTTGGGCCGTCCGGTGTGTTTGTGTCTGAGGCAAGGCGGGGAGGGGGGTCCCTGGAGGCAGCGGTGAGGCACTGTGGCCCTCCAGATGTTGTTGGGCTACAGCTTCTGCCTTCCCTCGCCATTGGCCATGTTGGCTGTGGCTGATGGGAGTTGGAGTCCAACGACATCTAGAAGGTCACCGGTTTCCCACCCCTGCCTTACAACTGACGGATTCAGACCATTCCAGGAGCATTCAGCGTTTTCAACTTCATAGCAGAAACAAATTTTCAAAAGCGTGGAGCCCGCTTTATGGGGAATAGGGTTTACAAGTGGGACCTGCAACAAAATGTAATGGAGTACTTCTATTCAGGGCTGGAGCCGGCCATGCCCATCCATTCCCTTTCCCTTTCTCTTTCTTTTCCCACAGGCGCCCCACAGAGGGCCTGTTCAGACCACACGCTAAGCCATGGTTAGGCCGCGAACCCTTTTGCAGCAAGTAGTTAGTGAGCATAATAATAGTAATAATAATAATAATGTTTAGCTCAAAATAGTTAACCATCATGTGCCTGCCCGGACCTTAAGATCATCCACAGGGGTCCTTCTCCATGAGCCCCAGCCAAAGGAAGTGAGGCAGGTGGCTACCAGGAGGAGCAGGGCCTTCTCTGCTGTGGCACCCTGGCTGCTCCCCAGAGAGGTCCGCCTGTTATCTCTTTCCGTTGCCAGCTGAAGACCTTTTTATTCTCTCAGTATTTTAACACTTAATTTTAACTTAAATTTAAACCTTGTTTTAATTCCGTATTTTAACCTATATCGACTTTTGCTGTGTGGTTTTATCCTGGTTGTGCTTTTTATATTTGTGTTTTTAGATTGTTGGTTGTTTTTTATGCTCTTCATGGTTTTAACTTTTGTGAACCGCCCAGAGAGCTTTGGCTATTGGGTGGTATAAAAATGAAATAAATGAATGAATGAATGAATGAATGAATGTTGTCTGAACAGGGCCCAGTCCATGGCCACGGAGTGTGCTCAGTGCTTGGGGGCGGGGGGGGTTCAGCCATGGGGGCGAGATGGACGTTGCCCCCTTAGATGTTTTAGATATCGAGGGATGAAGTGGGCAAATACTCAAGGTAAACCATAGATCCGGCTGTCCCATCAGGGAGAGGGTGGGCTTTTCTGGGACGGCCGTGTTTCATCCTGCCTCTTGCTTCAGGCTCCTGCATGAAAGAAAATCCACTTGAATGCTGCTCCCTTGGCAGATTCATGAGGCTCAGTGGCTGACTCAGCATCAGGCCTTGATGGGGTGCGTGAAGGATGGCCACCACCTCCGTGGGCTGGCCTGGTCCGTTTTCAGCATTGCAGTTTTAGCAGATTGCTTGGGAAGAGTGCCTGCTTACCCTACCCTGTGCCTGTTGGCATTCTCTTCCCCTCCTTATTGTTTTACTATGATTTTATTAGATTGTAAGCCTATGCGGCAGGGTCTTGCTATTTACTGTTTTACTCTGTACAGCACCATGTACATTGATGGCGCTATATAAATAAATAAATAATAATAATAATAAGAAGAAGAAGAAGAAGAAGAAGAAGAAGAAGAAGAAGAAGAAGAAGAAGAAGAAGAGGGCATGCTAACCCTCCCTCTTCCCCCCCTCCACTGGCTGCAATGATTGACAGTTCTCTCCTCCTCCTCCTCCTCCTCCTCCTCCTCCTCCCACATGGCTGTGACATCACAGCAGCCACCTGGTACTCCTCCTGCTGTTGCTCCTCCCTTTCCTGCCATCATCATCATCATCATCATCATCATCATCATCATCACCTCCTCCTCCTCCTCCCTCCTGCCTTGACGATGGAAGCGACAGCAGCAGCCTCTCTTTTCTCCACCGCCCCCTGGTGAAACATTGGTGGGGAGGTGGCCCTGGAGGCTGTCAGAGAGAGAGAGAGCTCCCCGCCAACGCCTCGCTCTCAGGAAGGCCCCCTAGGAGCGAGGCATTTGGGCTCTCTGGAGAGCCATCTCTCCTGCGCGGATGGCGGGGGCTTCCCTGAGAGCCCTCCCTCCCGATGCATCACTCTGGGGGGGGGGTCCCTCAGTGCAAGGCATCAGACAAGAGGTGCTCCAGAGAGCAGCCAGCAGGAGAACAGGCAGCAGGTCTTTCTGGAGCACTGGTGTGGGTGTGTGGGTGTGGGTGTGGGTGTGTGTAGTTCCGCTGGCGCCCTTCACCACCGGCCGCCTGAAGCAGGGGCTTCACCCCACCTCGTGGAAGAGTCGGCCCTGCTGGGACACATTTGGTTCAAATAAATAAGTTTTCCTTTGGCACCTTTGAGAATGCAGTCTCTGTTTGCGTTTCGCTCAGGCCATTGCCGTTCCTTCTGGCCCATTCATTGAAGAATTCTCTTCTTCCTTTGTCCATTTGATATTTAGTTCCTTTTTTTACAGAAGTCTCTCCCATTTCCCTCCTTGTCGCGCCTCCCCTCATGGAGTTTTACTTTAATTAGATTTCCTGCAGGCCGCTGATATGGTGGGTTTAATTTTCTCCATGTAGACCAGAACTTCAGAACTTCACCGTTTTGTCTCTCCTCCCTCTTATGTTCAATCAAAGATGGCAAAATGGAATCCAGAGGAAACCCTTTTGTTTCATTCCCACGTGCTCAGAAGTGCCCGTTCCTCCTTTTCAGGGCGCCGGGAGCCCTGGTCCCCGAGGAAGCCCTTTGTTCTCAGCTCTAAACAGATGTGGACTCTATTCAGTCCGGTTTCCCTCTCCAGCAAGACTTCAGAAAGCGGCTGCAATCAGAACGGAAACTTTCTCTACTGAATCGGCAAAACCCACGTGATTCCGCGACAGGATTGCCGTCCTCCTCCTGAGAAACTGAAAGGGAAAAGAGGATCTGTGAATCTTTGACTTGCAAATAGCAGTTTAAAAGAAAAAAGGAAAAAAAGCCTTCTGTCAAGCTTTGTCTTATTGCATTTTGAAATTCCAGATGCACATCCTGACCCTTCTTAAACGCTAAAAGAGCTAAATGAACGTGGGAGTGCAGGGAAGTCTCAGAAACTACGCTGCCCCTGCAGTGTGGAGCACAGAACCCTTTTCACTACAATAAACATCCCCTCCCTCATTATGGCAGGTGAGAGATGAGCTGAATCTTCTTGCAACGAAGAACATCCTATGGAGAGAGGGGGCCACGCCCTCTGGCCCCACCCTGGCCAGACCCACCTGCAATGGGAAAGCCTGCTGAACAGGTGCCGGCTCTCCTTCTGTTGGCCCAGAACTCACCTGCCTTGCGGCCAGAAGCTCCCAGATCCAGGCGCTGAAGCGTCCCCATTTAAAAATATCTCCGGTAAGAGGTCTGGGAACGGTCTCTGCCCAGCTGGCAGCTCCTCTCAGTCTAAACCAGCTCCCCATGTTGATACTCTCCTATGTCACCTGCTCACAGTGATGCTTGAGCCTCCCTAGGCATCATGGGTCACTCACAGCCATGCTTCCTCATGGCTTGGAACTGGGCATAATGGCACCCAGGAACTCCCCAGCCACCTGGGGCCAAATTCCCAGGTTCAGGGGCTGATCTGCAGTACTTCCCCAGTGGGATTTGTCCACCATCAGCCCTGAGTTAAGAACTGGCCCGGGCACCCACGTCAACAGCCTGACCGGCAGCAGGAGCCCCTGGCAAGCAAAGGAGTCGATCTGCGTCCAAATCCAAGTGCCCCGGGCCACGCTCCAAAGAGGAAAGAGGCAGAGAAGTGGGAGGCCGGTGTGCGCCCTCACACCCATGTCCCCTGAATGGCCAAGGGAGCCCTGAAGCATGCGAAACGAGCTTCACACCCAAAGGCAAAGTCCAAGGGACCGCCAAATGCTGGGGCCCATTTCAGTCATTTGTTTGCAGCCGGAGCTGGCTGGCGTCAGTCAGCAGTCACTGGTGGACTCACAGCCTCCTGTGTTGCACTTTGAGCTGGGACGCTTCCTGCTCTGCCACCCACCCCCACCCCCTCCGCCCAGGGTAACAAAGTGCCCCCTCCCCTCCTCCCCCAAGAGACCCAACCATTGCCCTGGGCTCCAAGGCCCACCTCTGTTTCACGTCCCGTGAGCCAGGCCCAGCCGGGCTGCCGATTCAAGCAGCCCCCTTTCACCCGGCTGTTCCTGAAATGAGGGCCGGATCGATGCCTTTGTCAAATTGTTACGACCCCATCGTGGGAGCGCTCTATCCTTCTGGCGCATTTAGGTCTCATAGGACACACAGAGCATCAGCCCATGGGGGGGGGGATCACATTTCCTTACCGTCACTTCTCTTCCCCCGCTTTTGTCCCTCACTAGTTCCTCTTTCTGCCCGGAGGGGAAAGAGGAAGTAAACAAAGACCTCATGGCCCATTCAGGGGGCATTTTTAACGCACTGCTTTTCCTGCAAACAGCAGGAGATCGCGGCACATTCTGGGGTGGGTTTTTTTTTTTTAAGGGGTCTATTTGGCAACAGAAAAATGAGCAGAATGAGTGGGAGGCACATGGGAGGCACATAGGAGGCACATGGGAGGTGAGCGGGAGGTGGATGTCGTCATCTCAGGGACACACAGACAACTGTAAGTGGGCAGTTGCGAGCCTGCACTCAAACGCTTGTCTGATGAACCTCACAATGACATTTGCACAACATGGAATAAAAAGCAGGAAATAGTGCTGTGAAAGCTGTGCCTGGCGTGCGGCTAACTGCGCCCCAGCAGTTATCAGGGCACTCCAAGACCGCCACAGGGCAGCAGTGTAGGGCTAGCTGGCGAGGCGCCCCGGCCTCCTGGGTCCCCTTGGGTGAGTTCCGGTCCTCATTTGTAGCCTGGCTCGTTCCGTGCCTGCAAAACGAAAGCCCTCATTTTCAGCTCAGCGGCCGAGAAACTGGCCACGTGGGTTAAAGCAGCAGGTGTGGCACCAACTTATAATGAGTTATGGAAATCCTGTCACCAGCTCATTTTGTGGAAATTAATTTAACTTATTACCCACCCAGCATTCACGCTCCGTCTCAGGCAGAGCGGCCGTGTTTTGACAGAGCGCCCCGCCGTGCGCCCGCGTACTGCAATAACAACCGCTCTCTTCCAGGGGACAAAGCCATTTCCTTTCATTTAAAACCACAGAGAAACGCAGAGGAGGATTCACTTCCAGACAGCGAGGGGGCTTCTGGGGAAGGGGTGCGTGTGAGTGTGTGGTGGCCGAGGGGGAAGGGGAGAACCATGACGAGAGTGTTTCAAGCCCAAGCCCATGATGTAGCAGCTATCTTTGGGGGGGGGGGGTTAATTTCTTTTCTGCTCTTGAACTTGGCTTTCACACCTTGGGTTTCACTGCTGTGGAGTGGCAGCAGGTAATCCTGATTGCAGAGTCAGCGTGGGCTTTCTGGCGGCCATTTGGTCCATCAGGCCCACCACCCTCTGTCTGGCTTCTGGCGACCAAGCAGTAGTTGACATCTGCCCCGGAATTCAAGCAAAGTGACATGGTGGAAGGGCCCTGCTGACCTCAATACTGCTGGAAGCCTTCAGCAAAGGAGGGAGGAGGAGGAGGAGGAGGAGGAGGAGGAGGAGGAGGAGGAGGAGGAGGAAGAAGAAGAAGAAGAAGAAGAAGAAGAAGAAGAAGAAGAAGAAGAAGAAGAAGAAGAAGAAGAAAGTCATGCCTGCAGGAAGACTGTGGCAACCACAGCTCCTCCGTATTTTATATGAAGCCATTGGGGGAGGGCATTAGGGGTTCGACGGTTGGGTGCCATGAGTATGCTGACGATACTCAGCTCTACTTCTCCTTGTCGTAGGAGTCAGCTGGGGCGGTGAAGGTGCTGACCTATACCTTGTAACACAGCACTGTACCCTCAGGAGGAATGTGCATCAACGGCACCCATGGTCACCCATGCTGTCTCCAATCCAGTGACCCTTAGGGGCAGTTTGTCATTGGCTTCCCATGTTTGCCACCTTCTCCTCTTTATGCACCATGGTAAGCCATGCACACCTGATGCACCTCTCCCAGTTCAGAGTGCTCCATGCCAAGCCAGACCCATGCTCCACAGCGCTATTTCCAGCGTAGGAGCCTGCCCGTGGCCAGCTTCCACCAACGTCCCCCCCCCCTTTTGCCAGAAGGACCATCCTGTGCTCTGATCCCTGATCTCCCACCCTTGCGTTACAAGCTCAGCTTTCTGCTCCCAGATCTGGGGCTACGGTCACTCTTGAAGCCAAGTAAATCAGTTCTATGGATCACCTGAAATTGTAGCTGGATCTTTTAAGGACATCAGAAGAGCCCTGATGCCTGTCCATCTAGTTCACACAGTGGCCAACCAGATGCACATAGGAAGCCCACATGTGGGGAATGGTTGCAACAGCACCTGCCACCCCCCAATATATCCCCAGGATACTAGGGGTAGCATATAGCCATCACAACGAGCAGCCATTGATAACCTCCATGAATTTGTCTGATCCCCTTTTAAAGCCATCCAAATTGGTGGCCATCACTATATCTTGCGGAAGTGAATTTCATTGTTCAACTTTGCACTGTGTGAAGAAGTCCTTCCTTTGGCCTGTCCTGAGTCTACCACCATTCAGCATTCAGAGGAGGGCAACCGGGATGATCAGGGGTCTGGAAACAAAGCCCTATGAAGAGAAACTGAAAGAACTGGGCCTGTTTAGCCTGGAGAAGAGAAGATGGAGGGGAGACATGAGAGCATTCTTCAAAGACTTAAAAGGTTGTCCCACAGAGGAGGGCCAGGATCTCTTCTCGATCCTCCCAGAGTGCAGGGCACGGAATAACAGGCTCAAGTTGAAGGAAGCCAGATTCCAACTGGACATCAGGAAAAACTTCATGACTGTTAGAGCAGTACGACAATGGAACCAGTTACCTAGGGAGGTTGTGGACTCTCCCACACTAGAGGCCTTCAAGAGGCAGCTGGACAAGCATCTGTCAGGGATGCTTTAGGGTGGATTCCTGCATGGAGCAGGGGGTTGGACTCGATGGCCTTGTAGGCCCCTTCCAACTCTGCTATTCTATGATTCTATGATTCTATGGCATGACCCCACTGGGTTCTAGCATTATGAGAGAGGGAGAAAAATGCCTCCCTATCCACTTTCTCCACACCATGCAAAACTTTGTACACCTGGATCCTGTCTCCCCTCACTCACCTTTCCTGTACGCTGAACAATCCCAGCTGTTTAGAGCCTCTCCATCTGCCCCTCCGCATCTGCCCCACCAACAGCACACAGCCTGTTCTGCCCCTAGTTCCCATGTAAGCCCCCAGTGTGGGGAAATGAATAGTGTTGGTAAAACATTTTGGCCAAAATGCGGACTGTTATTTCAGTACCACTGAGTACGAACTTACAAGAATATTTGGGATTTTCAAAAGCTGGGGGTATGTCTAACTCAAAAATGGCAAGGATTCCCCCCCACCCCGGCCGCCCCTCTCCTTCCTATGAAGCAGCGAAGAAAGATATATGATCTCTGAGATGAGAAATCTGTCAGAATTCTCCACCGCTGCCCAGGGCCTCCCAGCTTCCTTTCCACTCCATTACTCCAATCTCCGCAGAGGGCATCGGAGCCACTGTGGAGGTGGCCGCCTCCACCGTTCTCCATGTCAGCAAGAGCCGCCTCCCTGCCAGAGACAAATTTGAGAAAGGTGAACAGCAGGGAGTTGGCAGGCGAAAGTCGTTCGGCTTGAAGAGGCTCCGGGAGGCCCGCGAAGAGCTGCCCGTCTGCGGTGCTAATGAAAAGACTGCGGCTGATCCTAAATCTTAATAAAAATGGACGGAGTTGCCAGGTCTTTACGAGCCAGTCAAAAGGGTCGATTTGGCAACCCGGAGCAGCGAACTCGCCTCATTACTGCACATGTCCGAGGAAGGAAGATAAACGGGGAGATTTGCACAAAAGCGCCGTCCTGCACGCCGCTAAGTAAACAGGAAGATGAATTATGGCCGCACCACGACATGCCTAAGTGGTTTGTAGCCACAAATCCCGTAACCAGTCACTTCCTTGACTCTTCGCAAATGTGTCTTGATTCCGCCAAGCCCTTTGGGCTTATTCATAGCTGGAAGCAACAATGACCTCATCAGCATTTGCTTGGGCTTCGTGGAACAGCAGCCCTTGCCGGCGCTCCAAACTCCTCCGGACTGACTGACTGAGGGATTCCACCTCCTCCCGTCTTCTGCGTTTCATTCCCTTCTTCTCCCCGTACTAACTTTCCTATTCAGTGCCCCCCTCTCTCCTTTCTCCTACGTGACATTTTTCTTTTACTGGAGCTACAGAATTTTGCCTTTCTAGTAGGGATGTGCTCCGCTTCTAATCGGACCGGAGAAGCAGTAGCGGAGCGGGGGGCTTCGCCTGCCCTTAAGGCGGAGGCGAAGAGGATTGGGGGGCCGGCGGAGCGTGGCGAAGAGGATCGAGGTGAAGGCGGATCCTTCGCCTCGATCCGGAGCTCCGCCGGAAAGGTAAGTGGGGTTTACCGGGCCCTGCCGCTGTCGCTGTCGCCCATGCGGCAACAGCAGCAGGGCCCGGTAATGCCCCCCCGCCCTCCTCTCCCTTACCTGTCTCCGTCCGCGGTCCGTTGGCGTCTCCAATTGAGCCCGTGGTTCCAGCAGGAAGTCTGGGCCGCACGGCCCAGACTTCCTGGTGGAACCGCGGGCTCAATTGAAGACGGCGACGGACCACGGACGGAGGCAGGTAAGGCCCCCCTCCCCCTTGGTCCCTTACCGGGCTCTGCCGCCGTCGCCGCATGGGCGGCGATGGCGACAGGGCCCGGTAACGGGACTGGAGCTCCGATCTGGATCCGGAGCTTCGAGCGGAGCGGAGTGGGCACAGGCGGAGTGGGGGCGGGGCGGAGTGGGCCGATCCGAAAATGGCAGATCTTAAAGTGAAGCGGAGTGGGGGGTCCGTGCACACCCCTACTTTCTAGTATATATTCATACATCGGTCTTGTAATCTTAGCTATTAATTTCATTTTCGGTTTTATTCTTGCCCATCCAGCACTGACTAGAACGGCCCCTTTTCCTACCTTCATCCCTCCATTTTTATTCGACTGCGAGCCTACGGGGGGGGGGGATTGTTGTGAATTCTATCTCACGCCAAGAGCCTAGGAGGCACGACTCACCCTCGAAATAATACATTCTGAGGATGCCATATGCATCAATTAATGTATTTCTTCATCCAAATTGTGATCTGCTGCACCTCAAGGGTACATTGTAGTTAACAACAGGTTAAAAGGGAAAAATCCTCTTGCCAATCATTTAGCACCTATGGACATTTTGACAATTTGATGCAAAGAACTGAGCTGGAATGGTAATTGCAGGACTCCATTTTTTTCTGAAATTATTTTAAATCAATGGTCTTGTATGGTATGCTGTGGTACTAGCACTTCCCTTTTAAAATAAAGAAAAACATAAACAGCCTTCCAGATATTGAAGCTAAACTGAAGAGGTGCCGTCGCTCAGTGGTCCAAGTTCGAATCCAGGCATTTCCAGTTAGATCAGAGGAGTGACGTCGCTCACTCTGCCTGGCGGATACCCTGGAGAGTGGCCCGTTGCCCCGAAGGGGGGTGACTTGGGATGAGGCAGCTTCCTGTAGAGGGACCCTCATTTCACCCGACCCCTGGCTACCCAGAGCTTGTGGAATGCCCTCCCCTTGGAGGCCTGACTGGCACTGGCACTGGCTACATTTTGACGCCAAGTTAAAACATGGCTTTTTATCAAGGCCTTTGAGAGCTAAATTCTCCATGGCTGCACATAGTTTTAATTGTTTTCAACTGTTTCTATTGCTTTTTAAAAAAATTCTACTGGTTTTAATTTGTTAACAATTTAATGTGTTTTTTAGCTGTGCATATTATTTATTGTTTTACACTGTTCTGATTTTATCTGTACGCTGCCCTGAGATCCCAGTGATATAGGGTGGGATACAAATGTTTTAATGAAAAACTAAATAAAGTCAAATGAAGGTTAACTGAGCAGAAGGCCGGCCCGCTTGGGATGCTGCATTCCTGACCGTACCTGGAGAGTCCAGGGATCACGTCACCTGGGATCTTCTTCATGCATCCCCCCGACACTCTCCACGTCACCAAAGTGCCACGTCAGCTCTCTACCCTGGGGAAAGAGTCTAAAATAGATGTTGACCTGTGAGTTGGAAGACGTCCACACTGCACATGTGAAAGCGGGAGGACCACCCATCTCCCTTCCCCTGGATACGTTTTCTATTGGGAGCCTCATCACACTTGAGCAGCCATGGTGTTTGCCACATAGAAGTTGCACCAGGTGTGGCGTTCACTGCAGTCAGCACTATCCAGCTGGGGTCAGAGGGCAGCACGAGCGGTTTCCGCTGGGCCTGTCCCTAGCCAGAGGGCAATGGTGGATGCACACGGGGGTTCGGTAGGCCCAGCTTCTCTTTAATGCACCCTATTGGAAAGATGCCATAAAGGTTGATGGGTAGCCCATGTCCTGATGGCCTCTGGCTTCCCAGCATTGCTGCACAGGTTTGCTCTTCACATGGTCTGTGTTTCTGAAGGGAATAGTAGTGTTACACGGGAGTAGCCACCGCAAACACAACTGCAAACACTGCAAACACACCACAAACACAATCAGGAAAAACTTCCTGACTGTTAGAGCAGTACGACAATGGAATCAGTGACCTAGGGAGGTTGTGGGCTCTCCCACACTAGAGGCCTTCAAGAGGCAGCTGGACAACCCTCTGTCAGGGATGCTTTAGGGTGGATTCCTGCATTGAGCAGGGGGTTGGACTCGATGGCCTTGTAGGCCCCTTCCAACTCTGCTTTTCTATGATTCTATGATTCTATGAACTGCTGCATGAAATATGAAGTCCCTCTCAGAGTCATGGCTGCTGCCTCATGGCTGCAGACTTTTCTTTTCAGACGTTGAGGCTGGTAATGGAATTGACACCTTGGTGTATAATTACCAAAGTCCTGCCTGATGACATTAAAGAAGGAAATAATTGTTTCTCCATTTAAAATTCAGATTTAGCCAGACAGGGCTGAGCGGCGTCTGAAGGTCCCTAAACGATGAGATTCTGAGCTCAATAAATGGGAAATTGGATGAGGAAATTTCCCCCCTCAACAGAATGCTTGCATCGAAACAGAATCACCACCAAGGAGGGAATTACAAACTAATCAAAATGAAAAGGTGGATACCAGGCAATGTGGCAGGGAGGTGGTCTTCACAAAGATGCAAACGCCATGATCAATCAGGGAGCGCTCAGAGGCAGCTGGGGAAGCTGAAATGAATTTGCACCTCCTCTCAATCCATCCAATAATCCACTGCTGGGTGTTCCACCAGCAATGATTTGTCAAATGTTTAATACCAAATATGTTATGACCAGTATTTAATATGTCAGATTTAATATCTGCTGTTATTATTTTCAGCAAATGATATTTCTCATTCAATATATGCAATCAATAACAGTTATTTGGTGTTCATAGAATCATAGAATTTCTGGTTGGTGCTGTTCCCTAATGACACATAGAATCATAGAACAGCAGAGTTGGAAGGGGCTACAAGGCCATCGAGTCCAACCCCCTGCTCCATGCAGGAATCCACCCTAAAGCATCCCTGACAGGTGGCTGTCCAGCTGCCTCTTGAAGGCCTCTAGGGTGGGAGAGGCCACAACCTCCCGGGTCATTGGTTCCATTGTCGTACTGCTCTAACAGTCCCGAAGTTTTTCCTGCTGTCCAGCCGGAATCTGACTTCCTGTAACTTGAGCCCGTTATTCCGTGTCCTGCACTCTGGGAGGATCGAGAAGAGATCCTGGCCCTCCTCTGGGTGACAACCTTTCAAGTCTTTGAAGAGTGCCATCATGTCTCCCCTCCATCTTCTCTTCTCCAGGCTAAACAAGCCCCCTGTTCTTTCAGTCTCTTTGTTTCTATTTCTTTAGAGCTCCTCCTCCATCCACTCATCAGTGTTCAGTTATTTCAATAGTTTATATTTTTGTCCGGGACACACATAGGAAATGTTCGCAGTTTCTCTCCAAAGGGCTTCGTGGGCATTTCTCACATGGGTTGTTGCAGCATCCCGGCTTGAAGCATCTCAGTATCCAAATCTGAAATGGATCATTTGGATACGATGATGATGAAAACAAAGCTGGCTCCTCTTTAGCCATTTATAAAGGCACTAAATTAACTTGAGCAGAGGAGATCGTTAAAATTTATGCAGCTTAAAATGCAAACCCATATAACTAGTAATTTTTACTCCATAAACTTTTACAATGGCTTAGGTTGACTTATAAAAGAGGCTGCTTTTGTGGAGGTACTGAAGCTCTTTGTGTTGTCCTGTCAGTTGCAAAACTGCCTTTAACTTCCAGTAAAATGGATAACGATGAGCGCAGAGTCTGGTTATTTTATCACAGCATCCTCGTGCTGCCGGATCATTTGCAGGGTGTGCCATTCAGCTCCACAAGTCAACTTTGTGAAGCAGAGCAATATCATTCCCATTTCACAGAGGCTGAGGCTGAAGCAACATCCCTGCCTCCTCCCCTCTACCTGCCGTATGTGGCCATGTTGGGTCCTGCAACCTCATCGCACTGCGCGTTTCCTCCACTCCTGAAAGCTGAAGCCAAGGAAGTGGCGCCACGCCAGGATAGCAGTGATGTCACATCACACATCTTTACTAAATGTTACCTGGGGAGAGAGGAGGAGGAGGAGGAGGAAGAGAAGGGAACCTGGGCCAATGGTTTGCTCCCTCAGAAGCAGTGCTTTGGTCAAGGACACCATTCAAGGAGCTCCGGTTCAAGCTGGGCTTGGCTCTCCCTTGTTATCAACAAATGCTGGGGATTATGCGTTCTCTAAAGCCCCATGTCTGCTGTTAGCAACCACAAGTCAACAAGAAATTACATTTTGGTTCAAGCATATAATGGCTGGAATTCTTGAAACCCTTCAGGAATTGTCGGCCCTGATCTCCAGGTCTTGTTCACTTTTGGCTGCCCAGAACAGATAGAAGTAGATGAGAGCTCCTTTTTCTAATGTTCTTATCTTCCGTTCCCAGGATTGAAGGTGATAAGGATGGTGGAGGAGAAGGAGAACAAAGATGGTCAACAATGGATGATTTTGTGATGGTGAGCAGCACAGTCCGTATGTATGCATTGCATGTGAACTATCTTCATAGAATCCTAGAATAGCAGAGTTGGAAGGGGCCTACAAGGCCATCGAGTCCAACCCCCTGCTCAATGCAGGAATCCACCCTAAAGCATCCCTGACAGACGGTTGTCCAGGTGCCTCTTGAATGCATATATACATCTGCATGGCATGACTCAGAGGCAGCAGTGGAGAAGAGAGTGAGGAAGAGGAAAGGAGAGAAAGAATTACTTCCCTCTTGATACATTGTCAACATGGCCAGAAAAGAAGAGCGGAACAAGGGAGTGAGGAAGCCTCCCTTGGAGCCTGAGAGGGTGTAACTTGGGCTCTCACCAAATATGAACATGCTGGAGACATCTGGCCCCACCCCGTGCCCACTTGCACACTGTTCCACATTCAGTGTTGCATTGTATTATCATGCCTGATGTTACGGATGGATGGATGGATTTATATTTTTAGCCCACAGACTCCCAGAAGCTCAGAGCAGCTTAGCATTAAAACAGCAACAACAACCAAGCTCACATAACAAGAATTGGCATTCAAATTAGCCAGGCAAAATTTCACCATATTTCTCCCTCTTCCCTACTCCCAACATTTTCATCCAAAACAGCTCCAACCCCAGGTCTCTTCCTAAGCTCAGGCCTCATCCCAGATAAAGCTGATGTAGCAATCAGGGAAGCAGATCATGTTTGCTCAGGAGCTTCAATCACAACCAGTTGCTGCATTTGTTGTAGGAGAACGGCACGACTGTTCCCTGAATGATAAGTAAAAGCAGCTCATTGTGCACCGTAGAACAAAGTGGCATTGGGAGCACATTTGAAACATCAAACACTCCGTTCCAAGTGCACATTCACAAAGCAGTTGGCAGGAAAAGGAGACACTGCTGTTCCTGCCGTGCAACGAACACCCCATGTCCAGATTTTTGCTCGTCATCGCTCAGTACCATCCCCACTTGACAAGGGGGAGTGGGGAACACCTTCAGCACCCATCTTCGGAGCCTGGACCTCCGTTTCCAAGTACTTTTATTCTAAGCCCTTGGGTGTGTTCAGAGGGCAACCAGGATGATCAGGGGTCTGGAAACAAAGCCCTATGAAGAGAGACTGAAAGAACTGGGCCTGTTGAGCCTGGAGAAGAGAAGATTGGAGACATGAGAGCACTCTTCAAATACTTGAAAGGTTGTCACACAGAGGAGGGCCAGGATCTCTTCTCGATCCTCCCAGAGTGCAGGTCACAGAATAATGGGCTCAAGTTACAGGAAGCCGGATTCCAGCTGGACATCAGGAAAAACTTCCTAACTGTTAGAGCAGTATGACAATGGAACCAGTTACCTAGGGAGGTTGTGGGCTCTCCCACACTAGAGGCCTTCAAGAGTTGACAAGGCCCACAAGACTCGATGGCCTTGTGGGCCTACAAGGCCATCGAGTCCAACCCCCTGCTCAATGCGGGAATCCACCCTAAAGCATCCCTGGCAGATGGTTGTCCAGCTGCCTCTTGAACGCCTCTAGTATGGAAGAGCACACATAGAATAGCAGAGTTGGAAGGGGCCTACAAGGCCATTCTATGTATCATTAGGGTACAGCACCAACCAGAAATGGCGTATCAATTATATAATCTTTTTATCCATTTTATCCATTACAATTTTTTTATTAATCACATGACTTTGTTTCCCACAATGAAAGGGAGGCAGCAAAGAGCCTCCAACCACTTACCGGGGGCCCCTCTGACTCTTTTGCAACTCACTTTCCACTGGGCGTTACAAAGGGATTAGCAATGGCGTGCCGGTTGTGTAAACCTACCTTCTGTGCTTCTCCTGAGCCATCCTGAGAAATAATTCAGTGTGTTTCATCATTTGTTCTGGACTTAGTTGTCCACTGTCATTTGGAGCCACTTTTTCCTGGAATAGGACACCCACACCCCGCCCCACCCCACCCCACCCGCCATTCTGTAGGTCTTGCAGCTCCAGCTGGCCTTCATTTCAGAGAACGCTCGACATCAACGCTCCGACGGGGGCCTCTCCTGCCCGTCTCCCTCTCCACGTCCGTGAGCCACGGGTTGGAGCCTTGGAAAGGGACGAGGTGAGCTCAAAAGTGAGGAGGGAACCCAGCAGCTCCACAGCACACCTCTGAATGTGCTTTCTGCTCAGGCCCCTTTGGGGAGAGCTTAGCGACAAATTGCCAAAAGACACAGAAAGGTTTAAAAAAGGGAATGGAGAAAGGAAATCAAGAGAACGGGGTGGAATTAAACAATGTCCCCCATTTCAAAAGGAAGCCGGTTGACCCAAGGAACGGTTGGCCGGCCAGATGGCGCGTGTGCCCGTGTGAGCGTGTGTGTTTTGTTTTCCAGCTTATTATTGCTGGGCATATGCTTGAATTGTAGATGGGATTCTAATTTCCTCCAGGATAGATTAATGCAAGGCACAAATGCAGGTATTGTCTCTTCGCACACAAGGAGAAGAAGGCTGCAGCTGCGAAGCCGCTTCCTTCACAATGAACTTGGATTAAAGCCATCGATAATCTCATCACACCTAAGAGGATCAGGAGCTTTGGTGGAAAATAGGCCTCGGAGGGATAGAGCAGGCTGGAGCTCCCCCCACCCCTCTCTCTCTCCAGCCCTGCGTGCGACTCTTTCCCCTGTTCAGATGGTGAAAGAGGATACTGAGCAGCACACCAAAGGCGGAGCAGGATGGCAGCAGCAGCAGCAGGCCCCAGCGCTTCAGCCACACACACCACGTGTCCCTTATTATGCACAGAGCAATGCACGTGCCACGCCATGAAGAACAGTGAGCAGAGAAGGGGCAACGTGGTCTGGGCTCTCAGCCCTCCCAGGAGGGCATCATGTGGGCCACCAAGCATCCTGGGCTGCGTCATGCGAGGAGGAACTGCTTCAGGAGGGGGCGGGATGCTTCTGAGTGGAGATGGGCAAGGGCGAGGTCCCTCCGGCTGGGTTCCCTTCCAAGCTCCCCACAGCCACAAATTCCCCTCTGCAATCCCAGACGCACGTTGGATCGTGAGCATTTCCAAAACCCTGTGGGGGAGAGAAAGCAGCTTGGAGAGACTTGCAGCAGACAAGTAGATGTGGGGAGAGTTCAGGACCTCTTTCCTGACCCCACTCCACTCCACTCCACGCTCTGCTCTGCCAAAAAGCCCCCCCACACACAAACACACATTTCACTAGAAGCAACTGCCATCGAGGTTGTGCATTCTTCTCTGTGCATTGGGCGCCACTTATAGAATCATAGAATAGCAGAGTTGGAAGGGGCCTACAAGGCCATCGAGTCCAACCCCCTGCTCAATGCAGGAATCCACCCTAAAGCATCCCTGACAGATGGTTGTCCAGCTGCCTCTTGAAGGCCTCTAATGTGGGAGAGCCCACAACCTCCCTAGGGAACTGGTTCCATTGTCGTACTGCTCTAACAGTCAGGAAGTTTTTCCTGATGTCCAGCCGGAATCTGACTTCCTGTAACTTGAGCCCATTATTCCGTGTCCTGCACTCTGGGAGGATCGAGAAGAGATCCTGGCCCTCCTCTGTGTGACAACCTTTTAAGTATTTGAAGAGTGCTCTCATGTCTCCCCTCAATCTTCTCTTCTCCAGGCTAAACATGCCCAGTTCTTTCAGTCTCTCTTCATAGGGCTTTGTTTCCAGACCCCTGATCATCCTGGTTGCCCTCCTCTGAACATGCTCCAGCTTGTTTGCATCCTTCTTGAATTGTGGAGCCCAGAACTGGACGCAATACTCTAGATGAGGCCTAACCAGGGCCGAATAGAGAGGAACCAGGACCTCACGCGATTTGGTAGCTATACTCCAGGATGATCAGGGGTCTGGAAACAATGCCCTATGAAGAGAGACTGAAAGAACTGGGCATGTTTAGCCTGGAGAAGAGAAAATTGAGGGGAGACATGATAGCACTCTTCAAATACTTAAAAGGTTGTCACACAGAGGAGGGCCAGGGTCTCTTCTCAATCCTCCCAGAGTGCAGGACACAGAATAACGGACTCAAGTTACAGGGAGCCAGATTCCAACTGGACATCAGGAAAAACTTCCTGACTGTTAGAGCAGTACGACAATGGAACCAGTTACCTAGGGAGCTTGTGGGCTCTCCCACACTAGAGGCCTTCAGAGGCAGCTGGACAACCATCTGTCGGGGATGCTTTAGGGTGGATTCCTGCATTGAGCCGGGGGTTGGACTCGATGGCCTTGTAGGCCCCTTCCAACTCTGCTATTCTATGAGTCTATACTTGTTCCATGCACCTTCCATCCTTTTCCCAATGGAGCAGGTTCAGGGGAGGACACACCTCAGACCAAGCTCCTGGGAACATCTGCCTATTTTCCAGGCTCTGGTTTCATTTGGATCACTGTGTCCTGCTTTGCAATCGCAGCAATGCCAGCGCTTGACAAAACGTTCAAACGCGTCTCCCCTTTGAAGTGCCTATCGCCAACTCCCAGTGCCTCCTCTCATTCCATAGAGAATATTAACTAATCCAGCCAATTGGACACAGCTCTCTCCCAAGTGATGAGAAGTGGCTGATTTTCCCTCAAGCCCCAGTGCGGCTCTGCAGATGCTATGTTGTCTTGTTCCTCCTTCCATTTGAAGGGCTCGGTGCCACCAGGGCTTGGCTCATGTCTGTTGGGCTCTTCAGCATTTCACCTCTTCTTCTTCCCCTCTGTACTTCTGTTGAATTTGGAGCTTCACTGGTTACCCTCCTCTTTCCATCCGTTATCATTTGGTTGCCCTCCTGCAACCCCTTTTGGTTCCTACATAGCTAGAGAAGATTCAAAAAGGGAGACATGATAGAGGTGTACAAAATGATGTCTGGTGTGGAGAATGTGGGTAGGGAGACATTTTTCTCCCTCTTCCATAATACTAGAACCCAATGGAGTCATCCCATGAAGCTGATTGGTGGGACATTCAGGACAGATAAAAGGAAGGACTTCTTCACACAGCGCATAGTTAAATTATGGAACTCACTACCACATGATGTAGTGATGGCCACCAATTTGGATGGCTTCAAAAGGGGGTTGGATAAATTCCTGGAGGGGAAGGCTATCCATGGCTACCAGCCCTGATGGTTCTGTGCTACCTCCAGTATTCAAGGCAGCAAGCCTGTGTGCACCAGTTGCTGGGGAACATGGGTGGGAGAGTGCTGTTGCACCATGTCCTGCTTGTTCATCCCTGGCCAATGGCTGGTTGGCCACTGTGTGAACAGAGTGCTGGACTAGATGGACCCTTGGTCTGATCTAGCATCAGGGCACTTCTGATGTTCTTATGTTAGGTGGTGTTTTCGTGGCCTTCTCTGCCATCCCCAGCTGAATGCCCACTTGAGAACAATGTCCAAAGCCCACCACGCTTTGGGTGTCTTCAGACAAAAGGAGTCTCGACTAGGAAGGAAAGGGTCCAGGGCTAGAGCACCTCACACATCTCCTCTTACTGGCAGTGTAGGTGTCCTGCTCAGTCTGGGGTTCCATCAACAGCTCTGGGCAGCAGCTCAGGTGAAGAGGCACCACATGGGATGGGTGACTAGAGCCTGATCTACACCAAGTAGGACATTTCACTATGGAAATGGTATGAAAGCAGTATGTAAAAGACAGGAGCCACACCGAGCAGGATATAGCACTATGAAAGCGGCATATGACCCAACAGTTGTCAGTGCACCAATACTGCCATGAAGCAGTGGTGTGGCTCCTGCCTTTCATATACTGCTTTCATGCCACTTTCATAGTACAATATCCTACTTGGTGTAGATTAGGCCTAGGTCTGGAGCAGTTTTAGTGCCACTGTCAACACCGCAGGAAGCAGCCCAGTGCTTGGGTTTGATTCCAGGACCACGAAGAACAGCCCTGACAAATCACTCCAGCACCACTTGGGAGCAACTGGCAGAGATTTAGAGTCGGGCCAGGAGAGTCTTCCTGGAAGTTCCACACCCTTCTGTGCTGCAACTGGCTGTTACACGGTCGGCACCCTTTTCCTGCAGGTGTTGGATCCTCCTGGGGAGTAAAGGTTGGAGGAGGCAGGAGACAGTTCAGGACTGCTCCCCAGGATTTCCTTGTACGCCAGAGCAGCCCGAGGTCCACTCTTCGGAGGCAAAGTGGAGGGGGCACCTCCTGGGATTCAGATGGACAGGATGTGACATCAGAGACAGTTGGCTGCAGTTCAGAAGGACCAGGGGCTGCTTGTGGTGCCTCCTCCAAGTCTGTCAATGGAGGCTTTGCCTGTTCCTGGGCCATGATCATAGGATGGGAAGAGCAGGTCAAACAAACGACATGCCAAGAGACCGGCTTCCCTGGTTTGTGAAGTCTTTGGCCTCAACCTTAGGGTGACCCTATGAAAAGGAGGACAGGGCTCCTGTATCTTTAACGATTGTGCAGGAAAGGAAATTGCAGCAGGTGCCAGAAAGAGACTGGACCTTACAGATTTGCTAGGTCGGCTCCAGCCCTCTAGTAACAAACATTTTCTAAGCCAGCACATAGCCTGGAAGCTGAAGTACAAACCTGAGCTCCAGGACCTCACTGGAAAACCGCTGGTGCTCTTTCAAGGCTTCAGAAAGCAGCCGCCTCTTACCCAAGGGTTCAGCACCTGGAGGGAGCCCCATCATGAGCTCCAACTGATCGGGCTGGGTCAGGAGTCCAAGCTCTCTCCTCAGCAAGCCAGGAGTGACCGCCACGACTTGTTCGCACCTGCCTGGTAAGTGTGCAATACATTTGGCGCATCTGTGGAACGCTTAGGTGGGGAACCCAGGGACCCGGCAAGCCAGGGCACCGTCACAAAACCACTTCAGACGAATTTCCAATGCAGATCAATTTCCCGCAGGGTTGTTGTTGTTGTTTAAAAAAGGTAAACAAAGAAATGGATTTTAACAATTTTGCAGATTAATATGAGAAAACTAAATCAAAATGAGAATGCCAAAGCTTCTGAGAGAGAAGCTTCCAATAAAGCAATATACATTCAAATACAGCAATAATAGATGATGCAGAAATATGCATGCCATATTAAAGCTATGAACAGTTATAAATAAAAAAAGATGAAAAAGAGAGTTCGTGCTAAACCTAAATAAAGACAACCATTAAAATAGCAGGGGGGAAAGTAATTCCTTTCACTTTAATTGTAAAGAAGGTCTTTACACGTCTCACCCATATTACCAATTTTGAGATGGGCAGCAGGGTTTTAGTCCATTGCAGCAAAAACCATACGGAGCCTTGCAGCACTTTAAAGATTAAGACAAGCTGGAGCGTGTTCAGAGGAGGGCAGCCAGGATGATCAGGGGTCTGGAAACAAAGCCCTATGAAGACAGACTGAAAGAACTGGGCCTGTTTAGCCTGGAGAAGAGAAGATGGAGGGGAGACATGACAGCACTCTTCAAATACTTGAAAGGTTGTCACACAGAGGAGGGCCAGGATCTCTTCTCGATCCTCCCAGAGTGCAGGACACGGAATAACGGGCTCAAGTTAAAGGAAGCCAGATTTCAGCTGGACATCAGGAAAAACTTCCTGGCTGTTAGAGCAGTACGACAATGGAACCAGTGACCTAGGGAGGTTGTGGGCTCTCCCACACTAGAGGCATTCCAGAGGCAGCTGGACAACCATCTGTCAAGGATGCTTTAGGGTGGATTCCTGCATTGAGCAGGGGGTTGGACTCGATGGCCTTGTAGGCCCCTTCCAACTCTGCTATTCTATGATTCTATGATTCTATATTTATTGTGGCAAAAGCTCTTCAGGACTAGAATCCATTTCATGTATCTTACCAAAGACTCCTGAGCAAACCAGTCATAGGATAAGAGGACAGGTCCCCTTATGGCTTAGTAACTGGTTGAAGAACAGCAAGCAGAGAGCAGGAATAAAGCAGCGACTACCTCACAACTCCGATGAACCACGCACTGCTCATAGGCCCTGGAGATGGTTCTAGTTGCTACGGGACGAAGTCTGAGGTGGCCGTTCATCCCGTATAGCAAAAGAGGGCACTTGGCTGATGATGGCTGCACTTGCTGGAAACAGAAGTTTTACTTACTGTCACTAATTCTTTTAACAAAAGATGACCTTACATATTAATGACTGCCTTAAAGTCAGGTGTCCAGGTCGGAGTTCAATAGTAGGACCACATTCCAGGTATTTGACCGGGTGTCTTTATTAGATTTTCTTTTTTTATTGTGAATATCCACGAAACAGAACAGAAACTGCATCGTGAAAATGAAAGAGAGAAAAAAAACCATACATTGCATATATAGGATTATCGTCATTTCCATCTTGTGTACCATTCAACAACAAAAAAGGGGGAGGGAATTATACAAAGGTTTCAAGAAAAGCAGACCAGATATCCGTGAATTTATCCACTTGCAAGTTGCATCTATATAACACTCATTCAAAAGTTGATAATGTTATTAAGTCCTCGATCCATTGCATTACAGGAGGAGTAAATTTGTCCTTCCAATGTGATAATATAAGTCTTTTGGCTGTCATAAGGGCCCTGAAGATGCATCTGACCATGAGTTAACTTCCAAGCAGCCGGTAGGTAATTTAGGAGGAGATGCACATTGTTCTGTATTATAGACTGTTTCAGTACAAAGTTCATCCTTATTATAACCTCCTCCCAAAAAAGGGGCAACTATGGGGCATTGCCAAAACTTATGTGTTAAAGAAGCATTAGGTGCATTACACCTCCAACAATTGTGCAAGTTAGACAAACCCTTATTGAAAAGGCATTGTGGAGTCCAATAAACCCAAAACAGTTTTGTTTTTTGTTTTTTTGCTGAATAAGACATAACCTGAGATCCATAGAAGCTTCAGAAACAGATGCCAGGGCAACCGTCCATGGGTTAGGCAAGAGAGGGCACTCCAATTCTCTATTCCAGTCCAGTCTTAAACTATGGGTATCATATTTACTAACAGCTTTCACATTGTCCTGCAATGGCAAATTGCCCTTTCAAACTGAAGAAGGAAATCCCTGGTAGTTCAGTTTAGCCAGACCTAAAATAGTCACAAGGAAGCCCCTGCCATGCTTCTTTTTTTTAACCCCTTACTGCTACCATTATTGTGATTACTATTGGTTTACTCAGAGCGACTGCATTTTCATTTTAATCCTGCACAACTTTCCCAGGCAAGAGCTGCTCCGGATGCTTTTTTCCTCCACACACACAGTGTTCTCATATTTTGTGCATGAGTTAATGAGCAGCCTTTTGTGCCACAGGTTCTCCAAATGGAAAATCACAGGGATCGTTTGGACGGGTAATTTATATCGCTGAACAAAACCAAAGATAACTCCAACTGGGATTTGAACTCCCCAGCTAAGGAGGTTATTAATAAATGAATGCATCATTCATTTCAAGAGATGCAGCTGGATTTAGAGCGCCTCTGGCAAGGGAGAGAAAGAGAGGGAGGGGGAGAGAGAGTGTGTGTGTGTGTCATTATTATTTTTGACAATGAAACAGAGAAAATATTTTGTAAGGTGCCTGTGAGCATTTGGGGAAGTGCTCCTTTCCATCCCACCTGTGCTGTGCTGGAGGGCCTGGCCTGGCTCCGGCTGCTTTTGCCATGCCCATGCCAGGCAGCAGCTGCAGCCAACCTGGGACACAGGGATGGCTGGGCGAGAATGTAATCATAAGAACATTAGAACACCAGAAGTGCTCTGCTAGATCAGACCAAAGGTCCATCTAGTCCAGCACTCTGTTCACACAGGGGCCAACCAGCCATCGGCCAGGGATGAACAAGCAGGACATGGTGCAACAGCACCCTCCCACCCATGTTCCCCAGCAACTGGTGCTCACAGGCTTACTACCTCGGATACTGGAGATAGCACACAACCATCAAGGCTGGTAGCCATGGACAGCCTTCTCCTCCAGGCTGTACCTCTTGAATTTGGCTGCTGCAGAGAGGAAAGCATTTTGTTTCAATTCCTATTTGTTCTCAAATTCACAGCCTATTTGGGAGAGAAAGAACCATAGAATTTTGAGACTTTAAATGCTTGAATGTGGAGAAAGCAAACCTGACCTACCTCTACAAGGAGATTCCACTTTCTTTACAGGCCCCATCCTAGCAGTGGAGGAGGGGTCTGGTGCCACGTGCATGTGTGTCTGTGTCCGGGCGGGGGGGGGGGGGGAGGCAGTAGCAGTGACCCTAGAGGCCCAATGCTTTGAAACAAGGGGAGACAAAAGTGGAAATAGTGAAGCCAGTAAACAATAATTATCTCTTTTTATTTATTTAAGGAATGTTGCAAGGCGCACTCCCTCCACCCAAGACACTTCGCACAACTTCCATCTAAAAATAATAACCCAACCACATAAATATTCATTCATTTATTCCTTTACGGCATTTATATACTATTCCGTGTCTCAAGAGATTCTGGAGTGGTGAATAGTAAAAGATAAAATGATAAAAAGATGAAAGGAATAAAACACAATATTAAAAGTTATTTTTTTGAAAACCGAGCTCTGAACAAACAAACAACCCCATGGCTGGTCTGTCAAGGAAGGCTTCCTGGAGTAAAGATGTTTTCAGGAGGTGCTGGAAACAAAATGTTTGCACTTTCCTGACCTCCATAGGCAGGGAGTTTCACAGAAAAGGGGCCACCACACTGAAGGCTCTTCTCTGGGGGGATACCCAGGAACCACCGGGAGCAGGCCCTCTGATGACCTCAGTGAAGGCACTGGTTGGTAAGGGAGAAGGCGGCGCTCTCTCAGGTATCCGGGTCCCAAGTTGTTTAGGGCTTTGTACACAAGTACAAGAACCTTCAACCTGGTCTGGTAACAAATAGGCAGCCAGTGCAAAGGAGTGGCATGAAGGAAAGGTGCAGCTCCCGACAACAGCCAAGGTGCCGCGTTCTGCACTGCCTCCAGCTTCCGGAGTAGCCTGGAGGGCAGCCCCTCCTAAATATAACTGCTATAAACTTTATTGATCCTTATTACCTCACAGGATCATTATGGTCAATTGATGCAGAATCAGGAACACATCCAGTTCTGGGCTCCACAATTCAAGAAGGATGCAGACAAGCTGGAGCGTGTTCAGAGGAGGGCAACCAGGATGATCAGGGGTCTGGAAACAAAGCCCTATGAAGAGAGACTGAAAAAACTGGGCCTGTTTAGTCTGGAGAAGAGAAGGTTGAGGGGAGACATGAGAGCACTCTTCAAATACTTGAAAGGTTGTCACACAGAAGAGGGCCAGGATCTCTTCTCAATCCTCCCAGAGTGCAGGACACAGAATAACGGGCTCAAGTTAAAGGAAGCCAGATTCCAGCTGGACATCAGGAAAAACTTCCTGACTGTTAGAGCAGTAGGACAATGGAATCAGTTTCCTGGTGAGGTTGTGGGCTCTCCCACACCAGAGGCCTTCAAGAGGCAGGTGGACAACCATCTGTCAGGGATGGTTTAGGGTGGATTCCTGCAATGAGCAGGGGGTTGGACTCGATGGCCTTGTAGCCCCCTTCCAACTCTGCTATTCTGTGATTCTATGATACATCATGGAGTAAGCCATCAGTAAGGAGTTGTAGGATGAATGATTACTGAGTTTGATGGGAAAGTAGTTAAAGTAGGGTGACCCTACGAAAAGGAGGACAGGGCTCCTGTATCTTTAACAGTTGCATAGAAAAGGGAATTTCAGCAGGTGTCATTTGTATATATGGAAAACCTGGTGAAATTCCCACTTCATCACAACAGTTAAAGCTGCAGGAGCTATACTAGAGTGACCAGATTTAAAAGAGGGCAGGGCACCTGCAGCTTTAACTGTTGTGATGAAGAGGAAATTTCACCAGGGCAGGATCTACACTACTGCTTATAACGGTTTATAATGGTTTTGACAACTGTTCAGGCTCAGGACACATGACATACAGTTTTCAAACCGTTTTAAAGTGTTGTATCCTGCTTGGTGTAGATCTGGCCCAGATTCCCCATATGACGCCTGCTGAAATTTCCTTTTCAATACAACTGTTAAAGATACAGGAGCCCTGTCCTCCTTTTCATAGGGTCACCCTAGTTAAAGCCTTCCGCTCTAACCATAATACCACACTGGCTTTCCTGGAATTCCAAAAGGCTTTTGATAAAGCCCCTCACCAAAGACTCCTGAGCAACTTAGCAGTTGTGGTTTAAGAGGAGAGGTCCTCTAATGGAACAGTAACTGGATAAAGAACACAAAGCAGAGAGTAGGAATGAATGGAAAATTCTCCCGATGGAGGGCATTAAACAGTGGGGTCCCACAGGGATCGGTACTGGGACCAGTGCTTTTCAACCTGTTCATAAATGATCTGGAATTAGGAGTGAGCAGTGAAGTGGCCAAGTTGGCCGACGACACCAAATTATTTAAGGTTGATAAAACACAAAGGGATTGTGAAGAGTTCCAAAGGGATCCCTCCAAGCTGGGAGAGTGGGGATCCAAATGGCAGGTGCGGTTCAATGTAAGCAAGTGAGCAAATAAGCTGATGGCATCTGATCTTCTGTGACTGACCAAGAAAGTGATCTTGGGGTCGTGGTGGACAGTTCAATGGAAATGTCAACCCAGTGTGCAGCTGTTGTAAAGACGAATGAATGCCTTGAATGTGTCCATGAAGATGGGGCTGAACAAGAATTCGTTTCCATTTATTTAACAGCAGAAATTGGCCTTGTTCTCCCCCACAAACGTGTGACACGAGTTCTATCTCATTTTGCGGGCAAAGCTCACATCTTCCTGAGCTTGTGATTGCATTTGCAATCTCTACAGTGGGGGTGGGGGGATTTTGAGAAGCAGGTGGGTGGAGGGAAGAGTTAACCCTTTCCTCCCAATGTGCACTGGTCCAAATGCAAATCAGGGCTGCATGCAACAGGTTCCTGAGATTCAAAGGGATTCTTTTTCACCTCTTCAGGAAGAAGATGTACAGCCTTTTATCCCCGAGGGTTGCATATAAGGCTGGATGGGAGGCTGAATGTACACGCACACACACACACGCACACACACCAGCAATCCTGATACAGATCAGTCTTTCTCCTGTGCTGCTGTCAATGAGGAATGAGTGAACAGGGCCAGGATTTCCGGGGGGGGGGGACGGACAGTTGGGCAGTGGGGGCCAGAAGTTGCAATTGAGGCCTTGGCCGGGGTATGTGATTCCCAGGCCATGAGGTTTGCCCTTCCGGGCTAAATGAATGAGTGAACTTCTCTCAACACTGGGAATCTAAAATCATTGGCTGTCAGTCAAATGCTGGCATTAAATATCAAATATTTGTTACTGTTTTATACTGTTTTTATGTTTTTTTAATTTTTGAATACTTTTAATGTTTACTATTTTTAATTGTTGTAAACCGCCCAGAGAGCTTCAGCTGTGGGGCGGTATATAAATGTAATTAAATAAATAAATAAATAAATTTGTCAAATATTCACACAGCCCAAGTCTGTTTGGAGAAGATCTGCTGTCAAAAAAAAAAACTCACAGGAAAAAACTTCTGAAGGCAACATTTTGGGGTTGTCCTCCAAATGTGGAGCCCCAATTTCCCCAGCAAAACAGGCTAAGCACAAATGCAAAGGCGGGGAGGGTGGGGTGAGCTGTGAGGAGAGTTTGCACATCGTCCTCCCAGCTAGAAACCTTTTGATCTGTCCCTGAATTCATTTTCATACCTGATGAGTACACAGTTATCTTGTTTTCTAATCACGCCGCTCGGGTGCGGCGGAAACTGTAATTATGCTGGAGAGCCTGTTTGATAAGGGAAGGCGGTGAATTCTGAACAGTGCTGAGAATGTGGCCCTGGGGAATCATTCAGACGGCCCTGGGTCACATTCAGGGTGCCAAATCTGTCTCGCATGACAACAGGGCCTCTATTGATTGTACACATGCCTACTCTAAAGTACTCCCATTGAGTTCAATGCCGCTTACTACTAAGATACTGGGTACAGGATTGCAGCCATAAATAAAAAAAAAACTGTGAAAGATTTAAAGTAGGGCTGTGCTCAGCTTCGCTTCGGTTCTTAGAACCGATAGCGGAGCGGCCTGATTTGCCTCTGACAAAGGCGGAGACGGGTCAGGTCGGGGGAAATGTGGATCGAGACCAAGCGGATCGAGACCAAGTGGATCCTTTGCCTTGATCCGGAGCACCGAAAAAAAGGTAAGTGTGGCCAGAGGGGGGCTTACCTGGTGCCACCACAGTCCGTGCAGCGGCGGCGACAGAACCAGGTAAGGGGGCAGGAGGGGAGGGGGGCTTCAACAGAGGCCCAGGCCTCAAACCGGAAGACTAGGCCGCAGCCACTGGGCATGAATGTGGATACATGTATAAGCTCTCATGGTGCCGATTTTGAGGTTTCTAATGTTAAAAGTAAAAAAGTCATAGGCGTTTGATTTTCAATGCAAGTCTATTGGGGGGGGGGGAATACAGAGCTCCAATCCGGAGCCCCGCAGTGGATCGGAGCGGAGCATAGGCGGATCAATACGGGGTGGAGCAGACCTGATCTGGAAGTTGCGGATCAGGATCCAGAGTGGATCGGGGGGTCCGTGCACAGCCCTAATTTAAAGCTCCCTCACACCTGAGGGAAAACACTGGCTACTTTGGATTCTCTGCTCCAGGTTTTGTCACTCAGTTATTTCCTGCTTGAAAACAGGAAGTAAACAAGGAGCACGAGGCCCATTCAGTTGGGCGCTGTGATCACGCCGCTTCTCCCCCACACAGCAGGAGGGAGCAGCCACCGGACTTTTTCTGGATTTTCTTCCAGCGCAAGGAAGGCCGGAAGGGGCGGAAGCCGCAAGAGAGGCAGTCAGACGACGTCATGGGAGGGCCCTCCGAGGAATCCCTGAGTGCCCAGAAACAAGCCTGCAATAAAATACTCGTCGGACGGAGCCCTTAATTAAGACTTCTAATACTATAAGGCAGCAGGCTGGTATCTCCGGTGTCAGTGAGGCAGTGATGGAGCTCTGGGTCTCAGCCAGAACTCTGCAGGGGCTGTCCGAAGTGCCGAAGCCTATCCCCAAAACCTGGGTTCAGCACTTTAGACAGCTCCTTTACCGTTCTGACCTGAGATTCAGCCATGCTGTGGCTGGGTGGATGGCTAGACGGGGCCCCTGCGTGGCGCGGGGTGGGCTTCCTTTGAAAACTCTTTGGACGCTTCAGCTGCTCCAGAATGCTGCAGCCAGACGGTTGATTGGGGCCAGTTACCTGGAGCACGTGACTCCCTTGTGCCACAGCTTCAAGGGGTCCCAGTTTGTTTCTGGGCAGAATAGCAAGGTGTGGTATGCAAAGTCTTATAGGACTTGTGACCAGGTTATGTGAAAGACCAGCTTCTCCCATAGGAGGTTGCCAAGTTCAAAGCTCTTCGGGACGGGGCCCTTCTTCCGATACCATTGCTGACACCGGAGAGGGTCTTCTCAGTGGCAGCTCCCAGGCTGGCTGGTTGGTTCCCTCTCTGCTGTCATTGCACCGACGGGCAACAATATTTTTCTTCAAGCAGCCTTCGGCATAGAAGCAGGCCTGTTGGGTTGGCTGCTGTTTTTATGCTGCTGTTGTTGTGTTTCGAGTTATTATTTTGAAGATCCAGTTCCTTTGATTATAAGCCACCATGAGTGCCATTTCCACGACAGAGAGGGGAAACAAAACCAATCAATCAATAGACTTGAGTCCTTGGCAATATCATCCCACCTTCTCTAGACGATGCTGCCCAGATTGATTGATTGATTACATTTCTATACCGCCCAATAGCCAGGGCTCTCTGGGCGGTCCACAAAAATCAAAAACCTTCAAAGTATAAAACAACAGAATAAAACCATAATATAAAATACAATATAAAAGCTCAACCAGATAAAAACAGCAGCAATGTAAAAATAAAAATTTAAAACACCAAGTTAAAATTTATTTATAGACTGTTAAAATGCTGAGAGAATAAAAAGGGTCTTCACCTGGCGTCTAAAAGCATATAATGTAGGTGCCAAGCGAACCTCCTTAGGGAGCTCATTCCACAGCCGGGGTGCCACAGCAGAGAAGGCCCTCCTCCTGGTAGCCACCTGCCTCACTTCCTTTGGCAGGGGCTCGCGGAGAAGGACCCCTGAGGAAGACCTTAGGGTCCGGGCAGGTACATATGGGAGGCGGCGTTCCTTCAGATAGCCTGGCCCCAAGCCATTTAGGGCTTTAAATGTTAATCCCAGCACTTTGAATCGGGCCCGGACCTGGACTGGCAGCCAATGAAGCTGGAAAAGGACTGGCGTGATGTGGTCTCGTCGGCCAGTCCCTGTTAGTAACCGTGCTGCCCTGTTTTATACCAGGGATTTTTGGTGGAACCCAATCCTCCTTGTGGTTTGAAGTCTATATACAACCTTTTATTTAGGAATGTGAGGCAGGTGGCTACCAGGAGCAGGGTCTTCTCTGCTGTGGCACCCCGGCTGTGGCATGAGCTCCCTAAGGAGGTTGGCTTGGCACCTACATTATATGCTTTTAGACGCCAGGTGAAGACCTTTGTATTCTCCCAGTATTTTAACAGTCTATGAATTAATTTTAACCTTGCTGTTTTAAATTTGTATTTATGCATTGCTGCTGTTTTTATCTTGGTTGTGCTTTTATATTGTATTTTATATTATGATTTTATACTGTTGTTTTGTTTTGAATTGTCTTAATTTTGCAAACCGCCCAGAGAGCTTCGGCTATTGGGCGGTATAGAAATGTAATAAATAAATAAATAGGAAGGGGGGCTCTTTTTAAAAAAACCCTGGCATTGTTTCTGTAAGTATGGATACTGTGGTACGGGCGTTTCACTGGTCCTATCTTCTCCCATGGGGTGCTTCCAGGTGAGGCTTTTATTGTGCAATTGCCCTGCCTCGTGCACGGAATTTTACTGGGGTGGTGGTGGTGGTCAAGAGATCTTTAGCTTGTAAGCCTTCCATGTTTTCCCATTACTTCTTCCACTTCTTTCCTTTCCATGTAAAAGCTGTTAGGGAGGGAGAGATTGAATAATGCTCAATGGCCTTTGACTCCATCTGGAAGCGCCCAGTGTATTTAGACAGGGCATGTTGGCAGATTTCATATCTCTAAAAGGATATCCAGAGGAAAGGGATCATCACAGTAGCTCTTATGGCTCAGGGAGATGGCAAATTGGGGAGAGAAAAAATGCAAACTCTAAGAGCAGTTTGCCAGTAGGGCAAAAGCATCCCAAAGACAGTGCAGGGGGTTCTTGGAAGCCCTATGAAGAGAGACTGAAAGAACGGGGCATGTTTAGCCTGGAGAAGAGAAGATTGAGTGGAGACCTGATAGCACTCTTCAGATACCTGAAAGGTTGTCACACAGAGGAGGGCCAGGATCTCCTCTCGATCCTCCCAGAGTGCAGGACACGGAATAACGGGCTCAAGTTAAAGGAAGCCAGATTCCAGCTGGACATCAGGAAAAACTTCCTGACTGTTAGAGCAGTACGACAATGGAAGTTACATAGGGAGGTTGTGGGCTGTCCCACATTAGAGGCCTTCAAGAGGCAGCTGGACAACCACCTGTCAGGGATGCTTTAGGGTGGATTCCTGCACTCGATGGCCTTTTAGGCCCCTTCCAACTCTGCTATTCTATGATTCTATGAAAGTGTCAGCTGCCGCCCCATCACCGGCCAGGGAAACGTCCCCTCTGCTGAGGGATGTTTTGGGTGTCTGGCTTTGCGCCTTGGAGTGAGGGCGGGGGAAGGCTGATGGAGGTTACTTCCGAGGGCCTGTTTCTGGACCCTGAGGATTCTGGGGAAATCGATACAGACTTATTGCCAAAGCCATGTCAATGCAAACAGGGCTTGCCTGCTCAACCTGAATGGCCGCTGAATGGGCAATGAGCCAGCAGGAACGTCCTGTCAATTCATGTCGCTGCTGTGCCACTTTTCCCACACCTCCGGGATGTCATTTGAGAGTGAGGATGTTTGGAGTTGGAGGGGGTGGATTTAAAAAAGAACAAATCTTTTAAAACAGTTCTCCCTGCAAGCATGGCACACGTTATGAGGATTTCATCCAGACATCTGAAAATGATTCCACTTTCAAACATGCATTTAGACAAGTTTGAAGAAAGATATGTTATTTGCCCGCAAGTAAATTATACCTTTGGATGAATAATATATACGGGCTGGCTTATGTTGATATTTTAAGAGCACGTGTTATTTTTCTGCAGCAGAAAGGAATTATACCTTTAGAGCTGTTCCTGTCAATTCGCACAGTACCTTGCTCTGGAACGCTCTCCCGTTTTCACAGCCAAGTCTTGCTGAAGGATGTGCAAAGCCTGTGCCTTTATTTTGGCTGGTAACGGCACCTTCCCACAGCTGGCATTTCTCAACTCAACCTAAGATGAGAGACTTGGGCACCACTTTGGATGACTTTAAAAGGGGGTTGGATAAATTGCTGAAGGAGAAAGCTATCAATGGCTACTAGCCCTGATGGCTATATGCGACCTCTAATATCTGAGGCAGTAAGCTGGTGTGCAGCAGCTGCTGGGAACGTGGGTGGGAGAGTGCTGTGGCACCATGTCCTGCTTGTCGGTTTCCCATTGCGTCATCTCCACCACCACTCCCTGGAGGAATCCTCTTTAGAGGGTCATCTGGAGGCTCCTGAGTCAAGTGTCCCCAGGGAACAAGTCCCCTCAGGGGATCCTGGGCTGAATAGGGACCCAGGGCTCTCAGCAGAGAGAGCTTTGGATCTTCTTCCTTGACAGGTGGAAAGCTCAGCGTGTGCGGCAAAGAGAGACACTGGGCCACCACCTAGCCCCCGAGGGTGCCAGCACCTTCAGGTTCATGATAGGATGGTGGCCAGGCGAAGGAGTGCTCACTTCCTGAAGAGGGCTTTTTGTGAGAAAAGGACTACCACTGAGTTGGGGTCTCCTCATGAGGAGGACATCTGACATAAGCCTCTACTGTAGTGCAGCGGAGGGCTCTGGTAGCTCTGGCTATTGGCTCCATCACACCTTTTTTTCCCTTTTGTTTGTCTCTGAGTTTTTTTACCTCCGTTTCTTAAGTGCGTCAAGGGCTCCCTCACACACTGTCCCTTTCACGTGGTTTTTTGCTCTGCTTGCTCTTCCATTCCACTCCGCTCCTTCTCCTTCCTCCTTCAGTTCATTGGTTGTGGTACTCTGATGGGCGTGGGCTCTTTCCCCGCCCCCTCACTCTGGCTTTGTTATCGAGCAATTACTTTTAAGGTTTCATCTGGGCTCCGTTTCTGCAGGCAATGAGGGGGGAGAGAGATTAGAGCACTAAAAAGTCCATTCAACTGTCTAACAAGTCCTTACGACGGTCATGCTGAAGGAGGAGAACCTCCCCGCCCTTCCCTTTCATCATCAAGACTCCATTAGCACACACACGCGCACATACACACACACACACACACACACACACACACCAACAAAGGAAAAAACGAGACGGGAAAATAATCCAGACTTTCCCCGCACCAAAATAAAAAGTAAGAAGGGGGGAAGGAGCGAGACGAGTGCAGGGCAGAGACGACGTCATGTGAGCACTGCGCTGTGAATCCACATGTCAGGAATGGCGAGTGTGTGATAAATTGCTGGCGTGATGGAGCTCAGCTCCAGTCTTCTGTTACTTTGACCTTGGTTTATCTTTGGCCCACCTGACAACTGACCACCGGACTCCTGGGGCTCATCTACACCAAGCAGGATATTCCACTATGAAAGCGGTATATAAAAGGCAGGAGCCACACTGCTGCCTTATAGCAGTATTGAAGTGCACTGACAATGGTTGGGGCCCATGACACATCTACACCAAGTAGGATATAACACTATGAAAGTGGTATAAAAGTGGTCTATGGTCTGTGTCAATGGGCCCCATCAGTTGTGAGTGCACTTCAATACTGCTATAAAGCAGTAGTGTGGCTCCTGCCCTGCTGTCTCTGCTTTCTGACTGTACTTCTACTTGATTGATATCTCAGATTTTTCTTTGACCTTGGCTGTGCCTCAGTCCTCTTTCTGGAAAACACCCACTTGCTTGGCAAAACTCTGCTTGACCATTTGCCTGCAAAATTGACTTCATGAATGTCTTGGCCTAGGAAAGAACTGGACCCAGTTAAAGCAGGGCCCACTGAGACGTCTGTTCAGTCCCTGTGGGAAACAGGACTAGGTGAACCCTTCTTCTGAGCCAGCCTGCCTCTTCTTATGGTTTTAAATCTAAAGTTTCATGTGTGTCACTGATTCTCATGGGAAAACAAAAAATGGATATAATGGTGTTTTTTTCTTTTGTCAGAAGTAGAAAAAGTTTGCAGCTGGGTTTTTTTTTCCTGTTGTTGTTTGTTGGTTTTAAAAGAACCACATCCTTAGCTTCCATGCCTCCTGGGATTAAGCCACAAGCCCTCTGAGCCCCCCCCCTCTCTCTCTCTCTCCAGGAGATAAGAAAACAACTCTCATCCTGAAGCGCTTGCCTCTGAGGAGCCCACCTCGTCAGGCCTGCAATCATGCTGCCATGAGGCGCGCTACAACCCAGAGGCAGAAGTGCAACTGCTTTAGAGGCAGGAACACGGCTCTAGAACTGCCAGGTGCAGCTGGAGTGGCCCCTGAGAAGCCAGCAGGTCTCTCGACAGCTGCACAGGGCATTCCTTCCATTCGCCTTGCATTCTGTGAAGAAATTCTTCCTGTGGCCAGTCCTCAGCCCCTGCCAGTCAGCCAATTCAGAACCAAATGTTGAAAAGCATCAACCCTTCGATGGTAGCCTTGATTATTTGAATGTCGCTAGATGAATAATGGGTTGGACCAGCCTTCTCCTGAGCTGGTGTGATTGCGCCAGCCCAGGGGAAGACCAGATCAGTACTGGGGCTGGGGGCTGGAGGACGCATTCCCGGAAGTCCAGGAACGCATCCTCTGGGCCTTTTCCCTGGTAAATTAAGGCCCAGTCCTGGTTGCCCTGGAGATTCCTGTTTTTCCGGAGGTCTCCGGGGTTTTCCGGGTCATCTGGTCACCCTAGGATTGGCCCACCTTCTGGGCCAATATGGATCACAGGTGTCCTACGGAAGACGTGGCTGACCTTGGTGTCTTTCAGAGCTCAGCCTGAATCTGTGCCTAGCCATTTCCTGAGGGATTTAATCAGAGAGAAAGATTATCTGTGTGATGTGCGTCTCCTGAATGGTTAGCAGAAATGAGAGGTCTCTAAGCAAATGGCAGGAAAACGAAAACAATAATATGTTAACGTGTGTCAGGCTTGATCGTCCACTAGAACCGCCTCCCTCTGATTGCATAAGGGAAATGCATTATTCACGGCCAGCATGCAAAAAAGCTCAGAATCTGCTCAATGTCACACAAGGAGGTTTCAGCAGCAGGCACATCGACAGAGGTATTTTCACTGCAGGAGACCTGCAGCCCAGGAATTGACTGATTAGTTCACATCAGTATGTGAAAGCCTGCTCTTTGGCCCTTGGGGAGGGGGGTGCGGATTAGCACGCAGGTTGGCTCCCACTCACCTGCGTCCGCTAGTGCAGCCTCCTTCCTTTCCCAAGAATATTTGTGGAAATGGAACGGTGCGGCAGCTGCCCTGTTTCTAGGTTTATCTGCACTTGCAGTGTCTCTGTGCCCTCTGGAGGACCAGAGGGAGCCCTGTGTGCTCATGGAGGGTGTAGTAGCGACCCAATGGCTACTAGGCCTGGTAGCTACACACGGTCTCCAGGGTCAGAGGCAGAATCCCAGTTGCTGGGGAACCGCACTGGGGGAAGGGCTGTTGCCTCATGTCCAGCTTGTGCACCTCCCAGTGGCACATCTGGCTGGCCGGTGTGGAAAACACGACACTGGACGGATCCAGCACAGCTGTTCTCATGTTCTTCTCTGCTGCAAGTCCAAGCTCAGGGAGCCAGAAGGGGGCACGGCGAAGGGACCGGCCTTGCTCCCAAGTTACCCTTGCCTCCTGCTTCTCCCTTCTCTGTGTTACATTATTTGTGCTGTGTAAGAATATGTGTCAATCTTTGACCATAACACACCTACTGTTTTTGACCCAGGGCTCCTGGTCAGCTGTTGGGTGGGCTGTGTGGAGAGAGTCATCCATTGCACCATCCCCACAAGTTTGCCAAACTGCTGACTGGCGGGCAGGGGGCAACAGGTTGGTCTTGGAGTCCGCCAGCACACCTTGGCAGTGGTAGGAGGGCTCTGCGGCCCGCGGGCCGGAGGCCTCCGTCGGCCACATGTGCTCCAAGGGCCACGCGTCTCACGAGGCAACCTCTCACCTGGCGCATCCCATAGCCGGCTTTTCCTGCAGCCTTTCGTTTGGGGACTGGCAGAAGGGCTGCAGTTCCCGCCTGGGCTTGACGCGCCTTCTTTGCTCCGGACCGTCGGGCCCCGCAGTTCAGAGAGAGAGAGAGAGCGGCTTCCTCCTCCTCCTCCTCTTCCTCCTCCTCCTCCTCCCCCTCCACCAGAGCACTCTACATTCCGCAGCCGCTGCGCCCAGGCTGCTCCCTTTGGGCTCTGCCTCTCCACACGGAGCTGCTGCCACCGCTGCTCTCGCCTGCAAACCCTTTTCCAGAAGTGATTGCAATTAAAAAATGTGATTAGCACTGATGTTCCCAGGCACTCCAAGGCACTCGAGGACTCTGCCAGCACCGCGCTGCTCAGAGCCACTCTGTCAACCTGTTGCTCCCAGGGAGCAGGAGATTCACCTCGTGCCCCCCGCCCCCACCCCACCTATGCTGACCCTGAAGTTGAAGAGTCAGACTGAAGGGCAGCAGGGCCAGGGCCCACACAGTGGGAGAAACTGGGCTCCTTCTCCTCCCCCCCCACCTTACAGATGGATTGGCTGATTGTTTGTTTGCTCCAGTTCTATTTCTCCTCCCTGCCCTTGCAATGTCCATGCGCTCAGGACGCGGTGTGCAGAGCAGGCGCATTGCACGTGGGCCTCCCTGCCGTCAGAGATCCTGCCTGCGCACTCGTCAGTTCCCCTTTCCAGGTGTGCCAAATGCGTGGAGGGTGCGGGAGGCGGCGGCAGGCGTAGTCCAGCCCACCCACACCACCGCTCCCAAGACTGGCCAATGGGGGAGGTGATGATGCAAAGAAGGCCGGTGGCAGCAGCACCTGGACAAGGGCTCTGCAGCAGCCGCACCGGCGTCCCCTCGTCAGACAAATGGAAACAGACAACACACACACGCACACACACACGAAAGCAGAGAGTCTTCTAAGCAAACTGCAGAAACCCAAATTTCTGCCAAAGTAAATTATTATATAGCACTAATTTGCATAATGAATTCTGAGCTCCAAATTGGTGCTCTAACCACGACGATTAACTATGAAAGGTAAATAGAAGCGCCTTTCTCAGAGCTTACAGGATAATGCTGGATGTTGGGAAGACCATGTGGATGGGCAGCGTGCCTGGGAGTTTTGCGGGGGGGGGCGGTGTCGGGGGGGCTGCTCAGTCACTGGTGGAAACAGGGTCCTGCGTTAGCAGGGCTTTTGGTCGGATCCGTGGGAAACCACTCCATGTATGCTCAGGGTGCCGACACTGTTCCTGTACGGGACTCTTTTCACCATCCATTCCGTAGGCACAGAGGAAAATGCAGGACGTCAGATGCTAGAACTCATTGCAAGGCGACATTGAGCCACAGCCAACGCTGCCACCGTGTTGCTTTCACGTTATACTGCGTTGTACAATAACTGCACTTTCATATGTGCACATGTTTCATATGTTAATACATATGAGTAGGGTGACCCTATGAAAAGGAGGACAGGGCTCCTGTATCTTTAACAGTTGTATAGAAAAGGGAATTTCAGCAGATGTCTCCAGTTCAATATCAGATATTTTGTGGAATCCACCCTATCTTTGGGGCTAGTACGTTTTTTTTCTCATTTCATGATCTGCCACAGGCCTGGCCTGGGGTGGAGGGTGAGGACACAGTCTTCACCCCTGATCTTCCCAGAGGATCCAAGAAACTACATGGTCTTGTACCTTCTTATCTTTCCTCTCTCATTTCACTCTACCACCCCCCTCGTTCCCTCCGTTCTTAAAATGTTATGTTGCTCTCCCACCCAAGAGCTTCTATCTCTCTTGCCCGGCTTCGCCCGTTCTCTCTGGCTGCCCCGGTTGCTTGGAATGCGCTTCCAGAGCAACTACGTACCACGAGTTCCATTGTAGATGTTAAAACACATTTGAAAACTCATTTGTTTTCCATAGCTTTTGGTATTTTAGCTTGATCTACTGTTCTTATTACTATGATTATTCTCTTATTTCTGCTTTGTGAACCCCTTCCCCCCCTTCATACGTTTTAATGTGATTTTAGGTTGTAAGCCTCTAGGCAGGGTATCGCTGTTTTATTTGTATATTTTGTACAGCACCAAGTACATTGTTGGTGCTAAATAAATAAATAAATAAATAATAATAATACAAACAGGTGAGTTTCACTTCATTACAAGGGAAGATACAAGAACATATTATACAGGAACCCATTCGTAATCATCTGGATAGCAATGCAGTGGTTGGCAGCACCTAAAATGGATCTTTCAAAAATAAAATCCTGCCAGACCAATCTTACCTCTTCCCCCGCTCCATGGTTACTACCTTAGTGGATTGTGGGAACTCTGTGAATGTAATTTATCTTGATTTAAGTGAAATGTTTGACAAAGTTGGCCATTATATTCTGGTTAGCAAACTGGTTAAATCTGGGATGGATGATAACACCATCAGGTGGATGCACAGCAGGTTAGAAGACTGTTCTCAAAGACTTCTCCTCCCGGGTAACTCATCAAAGTGGAGGGCGCTTTCCAGTTGAGTGCTTCGGGGCTCTGTTCTGAGCCAGGTACACACACACACACACACACACACACACACGGCTTGGAGAAAAGAGCGGACAGCATCCTAATCAAATTTGTGGGTATCACAAAACTGGGAGGGGAGCTAGCACTTCAAAGTGGCCTTACTAGAACACAGAACTGGACTGAAACTAACAAATAAAATTCAACAGAGACAAATGTGAAATTCTGCATATAGGCAAGGTAATGTATAAAATGGTGGATACAGGGCTTGGTAACGGTACATGTGAATCTCTGGATTGTAGTCAATCTCAAACTAAAGATGAGTAAGCTGTGCGACACGGCTGCAAAAAAGGCAAATGCGAGTTTTGGCTCTAGTAATAGAAGCATTGTTTCCAAGTCACATGAAGTGATCATTCCACTTCATTCTACCCCAGTCTGACCACATCTCTGGGCTCTGCACTTTGAGTAGGATGTGGACAAATTGGAATGGATCCAGAGAAGACAGTGAACTTTTCTGCACGGGGCATTTATCATGCACTCATCATTCCCTGTGCACGGTTGTTTACAGATTCTTTCGATGATGTCAGGGCCTTCCAGTTTCACTTCTGTGTCTAACCAGCACTTTCTAGTGAGGTGTGTGTTTTTTGTTTTTTTTTAGAGCAGGGGAAATGCGTCATTTAATTAAGCAAGCAAAAGAAAGTGTGATTTTTCTCTAGTGCATTTCTGCTATTCCACTACACCACAGTGCCACCTTGAGGTTACGTGGCAGAAAAGCAAGAAAAGAAAAGCTCCTCACATAGTGCTCAGATCTCAATTCTGCAATGAAACTGAAAGTAGATGCAGCAGATTAACAGCTGATTAACAAGCTCAGTGGAGACAGAGGAAGGGAAACAAGTCTTACCAGAAAAGGTTGACGGAAGTGGGGACATTTAGCTCAGGGAAGAGAAGACTGGGTGGGGATGGGACATGATAGCACTCTTCAGTTACCTGTAGGGCTGCCCCTTAGAAGAGGGCACAGACTTATAGAGTAGCGGAGCTGGAAGGGGCCTACAAGGCCATCGAGTCCAACCCCCTGCTCAATGCAGGAATCCACCCTAAAGCATCCCTGACAGAGGGTTGTCCAGCTGCCTCTTGAAGGCCTCCAGTGTGGGAGAGCCCACAACCTCCCTAGGAAACTGATTTCATTGTCGTACTGCTCTAACAGTCAGGAAGTTTTTCCTGATGTCCAGCCGGAATCTGGCTTCCTTTAACTTGAACCCGTTATTCTGTGTCCTGCACTCTGGGAGGATCGAGAAGAGATCCTGGCCCTCCTCTGTGTGATGACCTTTTAAGTATTTGAAGAGTGCTATGACAGAGAGCAGGACTGGATCTCATGGGCTCAAGTTACAGGAGGGCAGATTTTGGTTGAACATGAAGAGTAAATTCTTGAAAGCAGCAGCAGCTCAACGATGGAACCAATGACCTGGAGAGTTGGATGTTGGCTCTCCTTCACTTGACACCTTCAAGCAGAGGCTAGACAGCGGCCTGTTGGGTAACCTCTCGTTCTTGGTTTCCTGCATCCACTGGATGGCCCATGAAGCCTTCTCCAACTCTTTTAAAAGCCACCAGCCTTGCACCTCGAACCCATCTAAACCCATCGCAGGTGCTGCCTCAGGCCAAATAGTTTTTAAAAAATCACAGCTGGGCTAGCCTACTCTGACTTACTTTTCCTGCCCCAGATTCTGTCTCCTTTGACCACCTGGATAATTGGGGGGACGGGGTTGATTCCAGTTAGCTTGCTTGGCTTCAGAGACCTGGCAGTAAAGACATATGCTCCCCACACACCTCCATACACCTTGGCCAGGTGCAGTGCTTGTCTGCAGGGGGCATTTTTCTTTGCTATCCCCCCCCCCGCAGCATCATCAGGCCTTTGGCAGTACGCAGGAGATCCCATTGGTCCCCTGGCGCATGGGCATGCTTTATTAGGCGCCCTGCTTCTGCCTTTGTGCTCTGTCCGCACCGCTAGTGATGGCGCCTGGCCATTTATATGCAGCATTGATTTCCATGGCTAATTTTATTGCTGTTTGCTGCCGATAAGCAGATGCTGTATACAAGTGCACTCCTGCTTCCTCGGCAACTAGTAATTTGGAGTTTTACTAGACATTATATTGTGTTCCACAAAGTCATTGACTCCCTTGGGCTGAGCTAAAGCGGTTCTTAAATCATAGTCAAATAACATTCCTGCCTAAAAAGAGAGAAAGAAAAAAGGATAAGCCAGAGCAAAAGAAACCCGTGTTGTTTTTAATAGCCAGTGACATGTCAGGAGCCTCTGCTAGCAGGGGACCCGGCTCCCATGGAGGCAGAAGACTGGGGAGATCATAAATTTCAGGAATTTCTTTGGTTACCCCCTCCCTTTCCTCCAAAGGGCTTAATCTTACTTTTATTGGTCCAATTACTACCCTTTAGCAATGTTGTGCCCCAGGGATGCCACTAGCCTGCTGGAAAATGGAGCAATAATTGTCCCCGCACCAACCCCATAAAGTAGACCACTGGCAATGTGTCCTACACCACTATTATTATTATTATTATTATTATTATTATTATTATTATTCTGCCACCACCACCACCAACAGAGACTTTTTGCTTTTCTACACAAAGCTGTTAATCGGCTGCATCAACTTCCGGTTCCCTCGCAGAACTGAGATCTGAGCACTACACAAGGAGTTTTTCTTTTCCTGCTTTTCTGCTACATAGCCTCAAGGTGGCACTGTGGTGTAGTGGAATAGCACAAATGCACTAGAAGAAATCACATTTTCTTTTCATTTCACAATTAAAGGCTGCATTTTCTTTTTTTAAAAAAAAAAAAACTTCCCAAGAGTGCTGCTTGGACACAAAAGTGAAACTGGAGGGTCACACCATTGTCTAAAGAACCTGTAAACACCCAATGGGTAGGGAGTGATGAGTGCACGATAAATGCCTCGGGTAGAAAAGCCAATGTCCACCCAGGAGCGAGCGAGCGAGCGTGCTCCTCCAAGTGTAAGGCACCTTTACTCAGCAGCCCACTTAAACTCCATCCCCAGCTGGTGTGTACTCAGCCCGCCCTTCTCCCTTTCTGCTTCCCTTTGGCTTACAGCTCAGGAACATGACTCAAGCAGGCAGATGGGAGGAGGAGGCTCCCTTGGGGGGTTGTCAGAAATTCACTTCAAAGCCTCAAGTCCAATTGAAAGAGAAGGATTTATTAAGGAACAAGGAAACAGTACAAAAATGAATAATGCAGACTAAGCACTTAGAGCAGGGGGTGGGCAACTTTAGTGGGTTGTGGGGGGAGCAATTTGCAACCCTAGAACCCAGTGGGGACAGAAAACACACGCACCCCACCACCAACATTGCCACCTTCAGAAGCCTCGAGGGGGGGCATGAATTTGCACTAAAACAAGGGGCACCCTTCACCCATCCCTTGTTTTAAAGTGAAAATGTGGATTTTTGCACTGCCAAAATTCAGTGGCGACTTGGCAGCCAGGAAGGGGCCAATTCACCAGGAGACGTCTCTGGTTTCCTACTTTGTAGAGCAGGAAAGAGGTGCAGCAGACCGTGCAGAGGCAGAGCTGCTACCTGGTCCATTTCCGAAAGAGGCGGACCCTGCATTGCAGCCCCCAAGGAGGGGGGGGTGCTGGCCCAGGTGAGCAAGAGGTCCAAAGGAGGGGCTCATCGCACTGCACCATGATGAGGCTGGTCCCAAGGCTCGGGGAGGGGAATCTCCCCCTCTTGCGCCCAGGGGCCAGTTCCTGCTGGGCTGGGCCGAACAGGGAGACAACCCTTTCTTCTTGCAGCTTGTACAACGTGAGCTTGTGGGCAAAGCCATGCCTTCGTTTAGGCTTGTAAAGTTCTTAGGCTCTCTGCAAGGCTGTTTCCCGGAGGATAAAGAAGGGCCACATTTCACAAATTATGGAGGGCAAAACGTGAGCGGACACTCAGCGAAGAGCTGCAGATACCCTCATTGGGGAACCAACATGGCTGCATGTCATATTCACACCTGACATTTTAAAGAGATTTTCGTTGTCTGTGAAAATGTAATGTGTGAAGAGAGCTTCCGTTTGGCTCTTCCCTCTCCTGTGGTTCATTTTTTTTCCGGGGGGGCGGGAGGGGGGGGACAACAGGAATTGTTACTTCCTTCTATTTGGTTTGAAGGTCACCAGGTACTTTGTTTGACTTCTGGGCACCGCTGTTCCATGCACCTCCAGATTCCATAGAATGAAACACCCCTTTCTCCAAACATGTCCTGGAATCCCCCAACAACACAGCCTGGCCAAATGTGGCCCAAACCGTTTGCCTACCCCTGTTCCATCCTCTCCAGCCAAGGGTGCTTCCAGGCAAGGCCTTAGCATGCAGCTGTCCTGCCTCATCCACAGAATTTAGCCGGGGGTCCGGAATGACATTGCCTTCTCTTTGTAACCCTGCCATGCTTTCACAGGGCTTCTTCCGTCCTTTTTCTTTTCACAGAAAATCCACTAATGAGGGAAAGATGAAAGAGCTGCTTTTGATCAGTAGCGCTAGGAGCCCTCCGTCTAGAAGCGCCCTTGGCCTGTAGACAGAGGGTTCATCACATCATAGAATCATAGAAGACCATCTCATAGAATCATAGAATCATAGAATAGCAGAATTGGAAGGGGCCTACAAGGCCATGGAGTCCAACCCCCTGCTCAAGGCAGGAATCCACCCTAAAGCATCCCTGACAGATGCTTGTCCAGCTGCCTCTTGAAGGCCTCTAGTGTGGGGGAGCCCACCACCTCCCTAGGTAACTGGTTCCATTGTCGTACTGCTCTAACAGTCAGGAAGTTTTTCCTGATGTTCAGCTGGAATCTGGCTTCCTCCCCCTCAGTCCACATGGGCTGCACAACATCCCGGGCATCGTGTTCGTCGCGGCGGACATTTTTAGAAAAACCAAGAAAAGCTGGAGCGTATGAGCACTCCAGCGAAAATTAAAGGTAAAATTAAATTAAACCCTCCCCTGCTCGCCAACCCACCCCCAATGGGCACAGAGCACCTGAAGAGCGGCCCCATGCTCAGTTCTCAACTCCTCATGTTTACTCGTGAGGAGCCAGGACAAAACCAGGGCAGCAGCCCATACCTCCCAAGGTCTTGGGACAATCCTGAGACCACAGGAAAAATTGGGATACAAGTGGTGCCAGTTATCCTGGGGAAACGGAGGGATCCTCCCTCCCTGCCCCTGGGATCCCCTGTGTGTCATGTGGATCCACAGGCATGATCCTGGGGTGATCCCCGGGATAAGGCATCGTCTAGACCTGCCCAATGTCAGCATTTTTCTCTTTGCTCCACCTTTCTCTCGGTTCCTTTAATGTCTTCTGTTCCAATGAATACAGATGAGCAGGGGGGACGCTTCCTAATGGCATGGCAACGTATTTGCCCTTTCAAGAGTAATGGCCGTACTCTTCAGCCACTGAGAAGGATACCATGTCCCTGGGCCATTAAAGTTTGCTGCAGAACTGTTTTTGTTCTGTCAAGAGATGTTCCTTTTCAGCACGTTGGTTTTAAGGTGTATTTTTATGGCGTTTTATGATCATGGTTGTTTGTTAAATCCTCTGTAAGCTGCCTGGCATTGTTGAAAATAAGGCATTATCGTTGTAGATCAATCATTCAGAACATCTGAATTCAAGTGTGGTGTCCAGCAGGACAGAACAATCCACTAAATGGCGTGCAAGATGGATTTTCATGTGGTGCGAGAGATCTACGAAGGAAATCCAATGAAGGGAGACTGAGAAATTGGCTGATCCTTAGGAGAAGGGGAAAAAATAAAGTGGATCTTGCTGACAGATACCAGAAAGATGGCCGCAAATGGCTCTTTGCTGGTATGGGATGTTGGCTGCATGGTTTGAGGACAGACTTAGCACATGGCTGGTTGGCCATGCAGGTGTTCCACTGTTCCACCTGCCTGTCAACGCTCTTAGAGAATGTAGTTCTGCAGCTCAGGAGACCTTGGCTATAGGGTTCAGCCACCCATTTGGCCCTGCTGTTCCTTCATGCCCACTTTCTCAGCCTTCCAACCCCCTGTCAGGTGAAGCCTACTGAAGGACAGCAATGAATGGACCTCTTACTACCACAGGATGTGATGATGTCCAATGGCTTAGATGGCTTTAAAGGCAGATTAAACCAAGATTGCTACACATACACACCTGGTTGGCCCCGGGGGGGGGGGGGGGAGGATACAAGAAAGTTTCTTTGGGCTTCTTCACTCGAGCAAAATAAGGAATAGCATAACTGGCCACTCAGAGAAGGTTGCAGGTCCTTTTGATGGCATTGGCAACCTTCTGCACATCTCCTGCGTCTTCCTCCAGTAATTCCATTTTTTAAAAGAACAATATCCTGATTCTGCTGAAATATCTCAGAATTTCCTACCATGTACAGGGGAAGTTACACTACAAATCACCCACTAGAGGGCGCTGTCCCATTCAGGGCTATGAACACTGAGCGGAGGGGAAGTTTTCCATTGTAGACCAAGTGGTCGCTCCTCTCCGCCCATGTAATGCAGTCCCATTACAATTGTGCAAATGAAGCAGGAAGCAAAGCCCCAGTAAAGAAGAGCAATTTCCCCTTATTCTAAAGAAGTGTTTTGATCATTTTTTCTGCAACAGACTCCACATGGCTGCACCCTCTGGAAACTGATTCTCTGGCATTTGGCAGCATGCGATGAGTTTTAATTAAACCCGGGTCTGTGTATTTTAGGTTTGGGTGATTGCTCAAAGTTGTTTTTAGATGTATGATGTCTTTGTGTATACTGTCTGTTGGGTGTTTTTACATTTTAAAATTTTGTATATTGTTTTTAATGTTTTAATCTTTTGTAAACCACACAGAGAGCTTTGTCTATGGGGCAGTATAGAAATAATAATAATAATAATAATAATAATAATAATAATAATAATAGGGGTGAGAAATTGTGCAAATGGGACCATCCTGTGTCACTGGCTGTGGCAGAGGGTGGGTGTGGCTTGCCATGCCGTTGGCCACGCCCCCTCAGCTGGACGTACAACACAGGGCAAAAGCTCTAGGAAATCGCCTTCCATCCCAGCCATGTTGTCAACATCATAACGAAGGGGGGGGGGTTAACTGACCCCCCAAGACATTCTTCCTACTAGTTTCCATTACAGGTTAAGATGGCTTTTTGTCTCCCCATGGAAATGAAGCAGAAGCACATTTTCTGGGATCAGCATAAGTGGAAGGAACATGACTTTAAAAATATACCCGGACGATGAATACGCATCATCAGCATACAGGGCAGTTTGCAGAAAAATGCAAGCAAACCAGATCGGTCTTTGCCCCATGGAGCTTACAATCTGGCATTTTGACAGTAGAAGGGAGAGAAGAAAGAGAAAGGCAAGAGAGGCGGGTGAACCAATGCCGTTGGAGGAAGTGAGCCTGGGGCGTGGCTCAGTGGAAGAACACCTGCCATGCAGGCAGAAGGCCCCGGGGTCAAGTCCCATTCAAACTACTGGTTCATCTCCAGTTCCAAAGATCAGGAAGCAGCCTGGGATGAGGATGGCCACTCCCTGCCTGAGATCCTCCTGAAGGGCCAGTTAGGGAAGACAATACTAGGCTATAGGGTAAAAGCCACGCCTGGGCTAAGGCAGCTTCCTGCATACTGTAATTCTGGCATAAGCACGGGGTGGATGGGTGTGTGTGTGGGGGGGGGTGATTGAGTGGTTAAGCCACAGGCTTCAGGGGAAAAGGTGTGTTTTGAGGAGGGAAATGATGGAGGAGGGAGGCGAAACGGTGGCACCCCACAGACACTCTGGGTGCAGTTCCAGCCATAAGAACAGTCTGGGACAGGGGGGCAGGAATTGGGCGCTTCCCAATTTAGTTGGGTTGAAAATAAATTGCCTTTGAAACAAAATTCAGAGAGGAAAGTTTGGGTGAAATTCTTGTCGGTGCAGGGGGTGGCCAAGGGTTGTGTGTGAGTGCCCCAACTTCCATTGGACACTCATCTCTTTGGCAGTCCAGGGACTGATGCCCACACTTTGATCTATCAGGAAGCATGGCCAGCTGGGGAGGCTGCAGAGTGATGGAGAGAGGTGCAAGGGGTAGGTAGGTAGGTAGGTAGGAAGGAAGGAAGGAAGGAAGGAAGGAAGGAAGGAAGGAAGGAAGCCAGCCAGCCCGCCCGCCCGCCCCACTGGCACCCTTGCAAGGATAGGGTGAGCTCAACGTCACCACCAAAAGGTATTCAAAAGAGTCATGAGAATGAGATAGAAAAATAGAAATCTCTCTTGTGGGGAAGACAACTTTCAGGAAATTGGCGGACTGATTTTGACACTGCACTGGACTGAATGGAAACAAAGCCCTATGAAGAGAGACTGAAAGAACTGGGCATGTTTAGCCTGGAGAAGAGAAGATGAAGGGGAGACATGAGAGCACTCTTCAAAGACTTAAAAGGTTGTCACACAGAGGAGGGCCAGGATCTCTTCTTGATCCTCCCAGAGTGCAGGACATGGAATAACGGGCATGGAATAAGTTAAAGGAAGCCAGATTCCAGCCGGACATCAGGGAAAACTTCCTGACTGTTAGAGCAGTACGACAATGGGACCAGTTACCTAGGGAGGTTGTGGGCTCTCCCACACTTGAGGCCTTCAAGAGGCAGCTGGACAATCACCTGTCAGGGATGCTTTAGGGTGGATTCCTGCATTGAGCAGGGGGTTGGACTCGATGGCCTTGTAGGCCCCTTCCAACTCTGCTATTCTATGATTCTATGAATCTTGGAAATGAATGGAAGACTTTCAGGTGACTGAGGGTGACAGAGCTGGAGGAGTAAAGGTCACGGCTGGGATGCCTCCGGAAATTGCTTTAATGGTTGGTTTTATTGGGTTTTAATATTGTTTTTTCTTATAAACCACTTTGGGACGTATTTTTTTTAATGAAAAGTCATATAGAAATTCTCTGTAATAAAATAAATAAACAAACAAACAAATAAACACATACATGCCTACATACATTGAAGAATGATTGCAAATTAGTTTGGGAACTGGATCAGCTGGTATTAAAATACGAAGCTAATGAATTTCAGCCCCGGCCTCGTGGTGGGTGACCCTTTGTTTCCCTGTGCACCCAAGGGAAGGCATCTGGCTTCTAGCTACAGATTAGCTCAGGCTGGGTGGGTCGGATTGTTATAGCACTGTGTATTGAAGAGCAGTGACTTCCTTTTTATAAAGGGCCGGCAGCCTAAGGAAGTGGCAACCTGAGAGCAGAGAAAGGGCAGGGTAATGGGTGCTAAACCCTTTCACCAGCCTTTCGGTTCATAGGTAGAATAGCAGAGTTGGAAGGGGCCTACAAGACCATCCAGTCCAACCCCCTGCTCAATGCAGGAATCCACCCTAAAGCATCCCTGACAGATGGTTGTCCAGCTGCCTCTTGAAGGCCTCCAGTGTGGGAGAGGCCACAACCTCCCTAGGTCACTTGTTCCATTGTCGTACTGCTCTAACAGTCAGGAAGTTTTTCCTGATGTCCAGCCGGAATCTGGCTTCCTTTAACTTGAGCCCGTTATTCCGTGTCCTGCACTCTGGGAGGATCGAGAAGAGATCCTGGCCCTCCTCTGTGTGACCAACCTTTCAAGTCTTTGAAGAGTGCTCTCATGTCTCCCCTCAATCTTCTCTTCTCCAGGCTAAACGTGCCCAGTTCTTTCAAGTGCCGTCCCGTCCCCCAGCCCCACCTTAGGGGAGTGTCCAGACATGGTTCTGTGCTCACAAACACATTTGGAAGCCCACGTGGGGAAAGCCAGGGGAGGAAGGATGGGGTGGGGTTTTTTTTTTATCATTCTCTGCCACTCTTTGTTGCCCCTCCAAAAGGGGCTTTTCATGCAGGAAAGGGGGATTTAGGCTCCACGTATTTGCACGTAACCTGTATTTTGGCTCTAAATTAAGCAAACACACGACAGGAGGAACAAATAATAATGTTTCCCATCCATGCATTACGAAGCAGTTGCAAACTATTGGGGAGAGGGAGAGACCCGCCCTGGGGAAAGCAGAATTGCTACAAAATGAGGAGCTCCTTGGCTTCTTCCAGCCTCGCCCCCACCCCACCCCCTGCAGCCAGGAGAAGGCTGTGCAATTAAGGAGGAGGGGGGGCGAGCCGCTTGTCCCCCGTCTGTCTGACAGAGGAGTTCAACTCCTCCAGCTTGCCTGCCTTATTGGTCCCGGAGGGACTTGCCCACAGTGTGGAGAATCAAAGGAAAAGGGATATTTTAAGGCAGTGGCAGGTGAGCGTCTGCCAAGGCTTCCTGATTAATCTTGAAACAGTGAGATCCTCTCTCTGTCTCTCGCTGTCTCTGTCTCTGTGTGTGTGTGTGTGTGTCTGAGAGAGAGAGAGAGAGAGAGAGAGAGAGAGAGAGAGAGAGAGAGAGAGAGAGAGAGAGAGAGAGAGAGAAAAGTCTAATTTATCAAGGCATGCCAGGAGTGCAGAATAGAAGGTCACATTCATAAATACAAGGGAACAGTACGGTTAATGCAAAAGGAAAGAAGAAAGGCCGGTGAGAGTTGTAAATTGCTAGCAATCCAATCGGCATAAATTTTGCCACCTGGGGTAGGCCCAAACCAACACTATTCCAAGGATAAGCCGGATAAGAAGGGGTTCGAGGCTCACTGCTGGGCTACGGTTGGGGACGTCCTCTTCCCTCGCCCCATTCCGCCAGAGGGGAGCGAGACACCATGGGAAAATGTGGGTCCAAATCCAGAAGAGATTCATGTGGAGATAGTTCTGTGTGCATTGGATGAACGATCCTGGCAACATCCTGCTTCTCCAAAGGCTACTTAACACTGCCCCGTCCTAGGGTGTGGAGGGAGCTAAAGGCAGGAGCCCTGCGTCTCCAGGCCTGAGTCCATGCAGCAGGGCTATGGAAGAAGGCCTCTTTCTGACCGTGGTGAGAAAGGCTTCCCCCTTGGTGTTGGGCTGGCCACCTCGACACGCAGCCCTCCCCTTCCAAATGAGGCATCAAAAGTGGGGAGGGGTTAGGGTACGGTGACCCTACGAAAAGGAGGACAGGGCTCCTGTATCTTTAACAGTTGCACAGAAAAGGGAATTTCAGCAGGTGTCATTTGTATATTTGGGGAACCTGGTGAAATTCCCTCTTCATCACAACAGTTAAAGCTGCAAGTGCCCTGCCCTCTTTTAAATCTGGTCACTCTAGTATAGCTCCTGCACCTTTAACTGTGGTGATGAAGAGGGAATTTCACCAGGTTCTCCATATATACAAATGACACCTGCTGAAATTCCCTTTTCTGTGCAACTGTTAAAGATACAGGAGCCCTGTCCTCCTTTTCGTAGGGTCACCGTACCCTAACCCCTCCCCACTTTTGATGCCTCATTTGGAAGGGGAGGGCTGCGTGGCGAGGTGGCCAGCCCAACACCAAGGGGGAAGCCTTTCTCACCACGGTCAGAAAGAGGCCTTCTTCCATAGCCCTGCTGCATGGACTCAGGCCTGGAGACGCAGGGCTCCTGCCTTTAGCTCCCTCCACATTTTGAGTCAAATATAATATGCCAGAATTCAGCCACCTTCGTTCCAACATTTTCAACAGCACACGCTCCCCCCCTCCCCTCTTCTGTGTGAATGGTCCACTCCCTTGAATACAAGTGCTGGTTGAATTCCTGCCCCCCATCCCAGCCCCTTTTCAAAATGGGGGTGGGACATGTTTTCTTTTACATTTGGAAGGCCTCCTCTGTTTGGAAGGCTACCCAGTCAAGAGCCATCAGAAGAAAGAGTTAAATCGCCTTGAAGCTGCCCATCATCAGCACCTGGACAGCACCTGGAGCAAAGGAACCCAGGTCGCCAGGTTGCAGTTTTTCTAAGCTGTATTAGATTTTTTCCTGGACCTCTGCGTGGGAGGGAGAGAAAGCGAGGTGGCTGGAGAATTGCAAGCCTCAGGGGCAGCTAGACAACCCTCTGTCTGGGATGCTTTAGGGTAGATTCCTGCATTGAGCAGGGGGTTGGATTCGATGGCCTTGTAGGTCCCTTCCAACTCTACTCTTCTATGATTCTATGATTCTAGGGGCAGCGATGGAGCCAGGCTGGAATCAGCCTTTGGATGGGAGCAGGCATGAAGCTGGAGGGGCAGTGGCCCTACGCCCGCGCCCAGAGCCTGGGTGCATTGCCCCAGCGTTGCCAGGAACATGGCGCTACTTGAACCCTGCCCTGCCTAATTGCTTTACGCAGAGAGGGCTGCGCGTGCCGCTGAAAGGTTGTGGTGCTCTTTTCCGCGTTGCTCATTGCAATGCCGGTGGCGTTGCACCGGGGCCTGTTACAGAAACGCTCAAACTTTTGTTTCCTTGGAAAAGGTCCAGATGGAATAATTGCTTGAACCATCCTTGATCTGCATGATCAAGGCAACAAGAAATACCGGGAGGGATAGAGGAGCAAAGTAAAACAACGGGAAATGCACAAAAACGAGGCATCGGCATTTGCTTCCATTTGGAGGGGGGAGGCATGTGGGACAAATTGATTTCGGAAGCAGGACAGTTAATGATGTTTATTCGGAAACTCTATTAACCGACAGCTGTTTGGCAAAGGAAAGTGCTCTGCAGCAGCCCAGCCCCACTCGTCCCCTGCTGCAACTGGGCCATGCAGTTAGAAGCCTTGTAAATAAATAAAAGGCAATGGCATAAATGATGAGTACGTCTGCTATAAAGAGAGGAGTGCCCAGGCTCAGTCCTTCGAGGACACCCGCTCTCCAGCCGGTCCCTGTGCCCTCTAAGGCCAGCACGTACAGGTGAGCAGCCTGTGGCTGTTCAATGGAGAGGGAAAGTTGTTCTGCACATGCTCATAGGGGTTTTGCTGAGACCGCCCGCCAGCCTCCATGAGAGAGGGACTTAGAATCATAGAATAGCAGAGTTGGAAGGGACCCACAAGGCCATCAACTCCAACCCCCTGCTCAATGCAGGAATCAACCTTAAAGCATCCCTGACAGAGGGCTGTCCAGCTGCCTCTTGAAGGCCTCTAGTGTGGGAGAGCCCACAATCTCCCTAGGTAACTGGTTCCATTGTCATACTGCTCTAACAGTCAGGAAGTTTTTCCTGATGTCCAGCCGGAATCTGGCTTCCTTTAACTTGAGCCCATTATTCCGTGTCCTGCACTCCGGGAGGATTGAGAAGAGATCCTGGCCCTCCTCTGTGTAACAACCTTTTAAGTATTTGAAGAGTGTTATCATGTCTCCCCTCAATCTTCTCTTCTCCAGGCTAAACATGCCCAGTTCTTTCAGTCTCTTTTCATAGGGCTTTGTTTCCAGAGCCCTGATCATCCTGGTTGCCCTTCTCTGAACACGCTCCAGCTTGTCTGCATCCTTCTTGACGTGGGGTGTCCAGAACTGGACACAATACTCAAGATGAGGCCTAACCAGTGCTGAGTAGAGGTGACTTGGGCTGAATCACAGTTCATGAGGGAGCATCTGCGAGTGACATGCACTGTCCTTTTGGGGCAAAGGCGGAACTCGTGCATTTCTCTCAGGGGACAGTAGATGAGGGTCCATAGAGACAATCGGTTATAGAGTGGCAACATGCCATGGCGTACATGTAACTCTCATATGTATAAGTGCTAGGAACGTGCTATCGTCCCCAGACCAAAATGCTCAGAGAGATGGAGATTGAAATCAGGGAGGCCTCCAAACGAGGAAGTATTGTAATAATGGGTGACTTCAATTATCCTCACATTGACTGGATAAATTCATATTCCAGTCATGACAAAGAGGTTAAATTTCTCGATGTCCTAAATGACTGTGCCCTGGAACAGTTGGTTATGGAACCGACCAGAAGGGAGGCAACCCTGGACTTAATCCTAAGTGGTGCTGCCCAGGACCTAATACAAAATGTAAATATTGTGGAACCAATTGGTAACAGTGACCACAGTGCTATCAGATTTAATATGTACTTAAGTGGGAAATTGCCCAGGAAATCCAACATAGTCACACTTGACTTCAAAGGAGGAAACTTCTCTAAAATGAGGGAACGAGTGAAAAGAAAGTTGAAAGGAGGAATCAAGAGGGTTACATCCTTGCAAAATGCATTTACTCAAAAGCACAATAATAGAACGTCAGCTAAAATGTATTCCACAGGTTAGGAAAGGTAGCAAGTCCAAGAGGTCACCAGCATGGCTAACAATCAGTGTCAAGGAAGCTATTGTAGAAAAGAGGGCGTCCTTCAGAAAATGGAAGTTTTGCCCAAGTGAGGAGAATAAAAGGGAGCACAAACCAGCACAAAGGAGATGCAAGCAAACAATAAGAGATGCAAAAAAGCATTTTGAAGAGTACATCGTTAATAATATTAAGTCCAACAATAAAGAATTCCTTAAATATATCAGAAGCAGGACAACAGCTAGGGAAGCAGTTGGACTGTTGGATGACAATGGAGTTAAGGGAGGACTAAAGGAGGACAGGAAGATTGCCGAGAAGCTGAATTAATTCTTTGCATCGATGTTCACTGCAGAGGATACAGGACAGATGCCTGTTCCTGAGCTGATGTTTTCAGAAAAGGAATCTGAGGAAGGAAATTACAGGCCTGTTAGCTTAACATCTGTTCCAGGTAAATTGGTTGAAAGCATTATTAAAGACAAAATTAGTAAGCATATAGAAGGGCAGGTCCTGCTGAAGAAGAATCAACATGGTTTCCGCAAAGGCAAGTCCTGTCTCACCAATCTCCTAGAATTCTTTGAGAGTGTGAACAAACATGCAGACAGGGGTGATCTGGTGGACATTGTTTACTTGGACTTCCAAAAGGCTTTTGATAAACTCCCCCACCAAAGACTCCTGAACAAACTGAGCAGTCATGGAATAAGAGGAACAGCAACTGGTTAAAGAACCAATTATTGTATTATTATTATTATTATTATTATTATTATTATTATTATTATTATTATTATTATTATTATTATTATTTTATTTATATAGCACCATTAATGTACATGGTGCTGTACAGAGTAAAACAATAAATAGCAGGACCCTGCCGCATAGGCTTACGTTCTAATAATGGATCCAATCCTTTTCAACTTGTTCATAAATGATTGTATGTTTCTCTGGTAGATGAAAGTGTGTTTTAGTGGGGGGGGGGGGTTTCAACAGTATATACTTTTTCATGCACATTTTTCAAATGTATTTTTGTTTGTTCAGCAAGAAATTGTTCTCAGGTCCATGCTTGGTTCCAGGAGCTGGAAAATGAACTGAAAGAAATTCTAATCCATCCCTAACCCAAACAGTTCCTGGTTCATCATGGGTTCGTCTTCTCTACAACCTGTGGCTCTCATTCACCTGCCTTTCACATAAAGCCATTCCTGGCTGGCTGGCTGGCTGGCTGGCTGGCTACAGCCAAATGTGATCAAGTGCCTGTCCCTAACACCTGAGTAGATGATCCTGTGGGAAATCCAGTTTTACGAGGTGTGGTTTTTCCTGTTTAGATGTAGTTGAATGGACAAAAGTTTGCCCCGAAGAACAGTTTCCAAAGCATGAAACCCACACCACTTGATAATAATGTGGGTAGTTTAAAAAGAAAACTCGTCCCCCAGAAAATGGCTGTTTCCTAAACCATCAATTTGCCAGCGAAGGAAAGAGGCTGTCAAGCTGTCACTTGGAATTGGAGGAAGGCAGAGCTCCTGCCACAACCAACAATTGTCAGCATTTCCCAGGTAGATTAACAAGCCTCTTCATCAAAGCACCTGCAGACATTTGTTCATTGGCTAGTCACACACTCCCCCTGCCTGCCTGCCTGCCTGTCCAAACACTATTTATTGCCAATCTTATGCCAGCCTACCTTTAGAATTTGCCCTGAACCCAGCCCCTCTGACAGAGAACAGGCATAGGTACCACACCAAGAAAAGCAAGATATATTTTGAAGTATTTGTATTAATTCACGCCTTTTTTCTACAGGTAATCAAAAGGTACCAACAGCAGGGCCATTTCATGACGCACGGTATTTTTCAGAGGTTTAAGCCTAGAGTCTTCCCTCTGGTCAGGGAGTCACTAGTAAGGACCCAATCCTTTCTGTTTCTGCTCCCTGAAACACACAACTTCCTGAGCTCAACTGCAAATAGCTGACAAATCTGGCTTCACT